>NC_134044.1:4757673-5062236 GCF_965140245.1 Athene noctua | reverse complement strand
CTGCTTTCTGTGGGGACCTTTACATTGAATTCTTCATGACTTCCTGATGCTAGGTCCTTTTTTCGGAACTATCTGGATTTTGTAAACTGGTCTTGGTATGAAAGTAATACCTGAATTCCAAAAATTGAATTCTGGGCTAGGTGACTCTTTGTTTGCTGTATTATAATTGCTTTGCTGGTGGGTTAATAGTAGGTGTTCAACCCTGCCTGTCTCAAATACTACTTTTCAGCATAGGTAGTTTACAGAATTTAACAGCTGATCTCTTACTACAAATTCAACTTTCTGAAATTAGAAGGTTGGGTGATGAACTTTAAATGAACCTATTTCATTTTCTTTCCCTACTATCAGTTTAAGAAGGTATTATCTGTCCCAAAAATAATGTTACAAATATCAATTTCATCACATGACAGTGGACTTAAATCTATTTTGACAGGCAGAAACAACATGCAAATAAAGACGATTCTGTAGCAGCACATATTGATGCAAGTATGGCTCATAATCATCATTAAACTTCTGTAAACAGTTTACTAAGAAATTGAAGGCGATAAATCCAATGAAAATAAGTAATGCATTGGAATTCAGACAATATGCTATTCACAGCTTTCTGCATTGCCTTGCCCTTCAGAGCCCTGCATTTGGGCCAATGCTTGGTGTGGAATCTATGTTATTTTATGTTTCTTAATGACAATAGAAAGCTCTTCTAAACTGGATTATGTCTGGTATTACTTCTTCTTCCCCCATGTAACCCATACCTTAGAGGAAACATAAGACAAAGGTATGATTGATAAATTTCAGTTATTTTCAAAAAGAAAAAAAACCCAACAAATTAATAATTCTGAGTACCATGAGCTCACTGCATTTCTGCAAGTATCCAGAAAATGCCAGATACACCCCATCTAAACAACCCTTTGGTATGTGACCTTGTGGTACAAGTCTGATCATTTCCATGGAACTTCCCCTGCACTTTCCTCCCAGTTCAGCTGGCTGACCTCAGTGTCACAGATTTTTTTCTCTGCCAATGCAGAAGCTTTCAGAAGCAAAAATTAAGAACAAAACCAAACCTTCAAAAGCGAGATCCTCATGACAGACATAGTGGTTAGAGCCACACTGTTCTCGGTTCATGCTTCAATTCAGCTCCTGTTCCTGGAGCCACATGACGGCAGGCAGCTGCAGTCCCACTGCCCGTGCCTGCATCTGCGCAGAGCCAGCGGGCCCCCGCCACTACGCCGGGGGCACAGGCTCATGCAGGCACCGAGGGGTGTAGGATGAAGAGCGAATACAAACTACCCTGATGTTATAGACACAGGGCACCTTGCTGGGCTTTGATGAACCAGAGCCTGAAGCGGGTACATGCTTAAAGTGAACCAAAATATGGAAACAAAATAGTCAGTTATAGCCCTAAACAAATACTTTCAAACAAGTCCAAAGCAAATATGGACAAGCTACTGATAAGGATACCTATAGACTGCATATCCTCTGAGGGTTCCAATTCCCAAGTTTTCCTTTTAGATAGGCACTCAGGCATTTTGAAGTCTTGCTGGCTTGTAACAACTGTATCTCACCATACTAACAGCTTCTGGTGTCAGAACCATTCTCTGTGAAAGTGCTTTGTTACACTGGATCTATTCTTCCTGTGAAACTGAGTTTTTAAAGAAATCAGTAATATCTTCTCAGCTGCAATATGCATCTTCCATATACATGCTGCTTTCATAGCATTTATGCATGTGATGAGTGCTGGAAGACTTAAATCAAAAGAGTATTCTCCTCAGCTGTCCCCATCCCCTTGAAAGCTCTGTTTATTCCCTGGCAAACTGAGTGCACCCAGTGTATCACTGACATGAAAATAATCAGGCTACTGTCTACAAAGAGTGTGTACCTCACTCTTTGCCAGTCCTCTCAGCTGAGGCTGGCAGAGATGATTCCAGCAGTGATGATTTTTAATTCAGCTTCATGGTGTAAAGAGTGACACCCAGAACCAGATACCCTCTTCTTCCCTAGCTGACAGTCTTTTGACCCAGATACAAAATGGGAGTCCTATTTCAACTCAGCATCATTTTTGTCTCCATTTTGTGTGAAAACAAAGGGCTCCCAGGAGGTCAAGGAAAGTTTTGATAAGGGCAAGTGCATGGAGGCAAACAGGAAAAAAATCCATTTGCAAAATCTGACGTCTGTGTTGTATTTCTGCTAAGGTTGTATTAGATGTGGAGATGATGTGTTTTATTCCCACACATGCTCCGTGAATGAAGTAAAAAAGAAAACTGACAATTTCCTAAGTAAATTGTTGGGGATGTTTTTACTGTCTCATAGGGAAAGGGCATCGCTGTAGGTCAACTAATCTACAGCTTTTTCTATCATCATCTGCTGTGAATTCAAAGCACAAAGGCTGGGGGTGAGAGCATTAATGACATACAGAGGTTCAAGGGATAAAAACAAAAGAGAATCATGCAAGTCAATTAGCAGCACAACCTGGCAATGACAGCAGCCAGCCCTCAAAAACAGAAGTTTCCAAGAATGGTTATTGCAGTGCTAGGGAATTCAGCTCAGCAAAAGGAAAGCATACTATACTCAGACAAAGAAAGAGAACTTGCTGTCATCACTTGCTTACGTGCATTTTAAGGGTAATATAAATATTAAAGCCTTTCAGCATTTTTTTAATATACTCATGATTTTTAATGGACCAGCATTATTTAGGTATGGGGCAGAAAGTGCTATTGCAAGGCAGTGCAATATTAATGAGAGTATTATATATAGTTCTAAGCCCTTCCCTCTTCCCCAAGGAAAGAGCTAACAGGTCTTTATGCAAGCTTTAGAGAAATGACTACTCCTGTGCAGTGCAACCACCTCAGGTGAGCAACAGTGAGGTTAGAGCCACTATTTAAGTTGAAGCCAATGTTCTCTTTGAGTCAAAGCAAGTGCATGAGCTCTTGTGCTTCTCAAGGGAGAAGAAATCTTGGACCACATTTTCAAACCACTTCAAGATACAGTGAGAAACCCTAGATCCAGGGGTTTTCTACTTAGTGGTAGGCCCATCACACACTTACATTAGAAGGATCACTCTGGGGTTTCCATTTATTCAATGGAGAGATAATGGGACCCTTAGAGACTGACTGAAATGGGGATGGGTGGAAGCACTCCCTGAAGAGATCTTTCTGTCTTCTGGAGATTATAGAGGGGAATCTAAAGCAACTACATCACCTTCCTAATGCCTAAATGAAGTGTCAGAAGTTTGAGGATAAACTGGGACCATAGAAGTATTTGGAAAGTGCCTCAGAAACTCAAGAAGCAAGATGATGCACCTCCTTAGATTATTTATAAAACAGATTCCTAACTGCTTCTTTAGATACCTGTCCTGGTTTCATCTGGGATTGAGTTAATTTTCTTCCTAGTAGCTGGTGTAGTGCTGTGTTTGGATTTAGGATGAGAATAATTTTGGTAACACACTGATGCTTTAGTTGTTGCTGAGCAGCATGCTTAGTAGCTCAAGGACTTATCAGCTTCTCCTACTGCCCTGCCAGCAAAGGCTGGAAGTACACAAGAAGCTAGAGGGGACACAGCCAGGAGAGCCGACCCAAATGAGTCAAGGGGGTGTTCCATACCATATGATGTCACGCCCAGTACATAACTGGGGGGAGCTGACTGGGAAGTGCCATGGCTTGAGGACTGGCTGGGTGTCAGTCAGCGGGTGGTGAGGACTTGTATTGTGCATCACTTGTTTTGTATATCCTATTATTATTATTTTCCCTTCCTTTTCTGTCCTATTAAACTATATTTATCTCAACCCATGAGTTTTACTTTTCTTTTTTCTAATGCTTTCCCCCATCCCACTGTGGTGGGTGGGGAGTGAGTGAACAGCTGTGTGGTGCTTAATTCCTAGCTGGGGTTAAACCACAACAGCACCTAGTAAATTGGTATATCTGGACTTCTAGTTATACAGATGAGGACAGCCTGAGGAAGCTTACAGGAAATCCTATTACACGTTATAACTTGGCTAGCTTCATTTAGGCTCCGTCAGCAGTGGAATTATCACATTAGAGTGGCTCAGTGGCTGGCAAAAAAAAAGGGCACCATGAAGGGACTCGGTAATGAAATGCCTCCAGATTAGCGATTATCTTCATTGACTCATTGAAGCCAAAAGCACACTGTTAATCTGAACTTCACACACTGAGTCCACTACATGTTCACCCATGCATGCACCATGTTTTCCTTCATCTTTACAGCACATCTTCCAGAAAGCTGTTCCACTTTGAATTTAAAACTTTAAAGAATGAACAGTAAGCATAAAGAGTTAGGTTCAGGAATTACTTACTATACCACTGCATCAAATGCACCAGTCAAAATATCTTCTCTGCAATGCAAGAATCTCAACACCATTTTCAGGGTTTTCAGGTTCTGTCATGCCAGGAATTTTATTTAGAGGTAGAATACTACAATTTTAAAGCTTCATCTGGTTAGACACAAACATGTTAGAGCTCCAGAAAAGTTAGAGCGGATGTATAGATGATATGCTGATGTGTTTGTTGTCAATGCTGTAAAGGAATTGAATAAATGGATACTTGGATTTTCTGTATGGTGATCCCTTGTCAGCTCCAAGTCTCTGAGGTGTGGTTAAATGCCAGACAACAGGAGGCAATCCTGGCTGAACATAAGGGCTGGGGATGTTTTTCTTCTTTACTGCACTGGCCTAACGCTTTGATTCAGCACAGATGCCTGTCAATATGAACAGTCCCAGTGAAGTTAGTGCCTGAAGTAGACACATTTAATACACTGAATTAGGACTACGAGATCTCAAACTGTGCTAATTCTGAGGGAACATGAACTCTCTTGATATGCTTTAACCTTTGTAAGTGCCTGTTCTGCAATAATTTTTTCTCTTACTTATATTGCAGTAGGGCCTGGCTGAGCCCAAAACTCATGGTGTAGGGTACCATACAAAACATAGCAGGAAAAATACACATCCCACAGATGTGACATTTTTCTGAAGATCTGTAGCTTTTTCAGAGTTGAGTGACACTTGAACAAAGAATGTTTGAAACATTGCCTTAACTCTTATGTCTTTGGCTGAAATAATTTCTTTGAAGATACGGATATTGGCTGAATGTTATTGCAGAGCTGGAAACCAGACAGTGCACCTTGAAATACAGAGTTGGCAATAAAACTACAGTGAGACTACAATCCCTGAAACCACTCTGCTTTTCTTGCTTGAACCGTTTTGGAAAACAGCTTTCTGCTTTAGAGCTAACTTATCAACCAGTTCAAAATAAGTAAACAGAACCTTATCCGGTGACTTCGTCTCAGAAATGGGTTGTCTTAACCTTTTTTGTACGATGTCTGTTAAATGATAAGTTATTGGAGGAAGGTTGCCTCTTTGCCCACGTACAGAGCACAGAGATGCCCAAGCCTCTGTAATTACTGTGATACAAACAACAACAGAACTTTCAACTTCTGGTTGTTAGATCATGGGTCAAGTCTTGTAAAGACCTTTTAGTATGCACTTGGAAACCTTTTTTATATAGATCAGGTTCATCAGCAATTGATCCACACACTGTAAAAAACAGTTGCATATTGGCTCCATGCCTGGAGCTTGATTGTTCCCATCACTGGTTTCTGGTGAATGCTTTCCACAAGGTACATAGCAATTGTCATGTAATTGTCTCTTAAGTTTTTGTATATGCAAAGAACATATAATATGGAGAGCATAATACTCTCTAGATTTACCAGCAACTGCACAAATAGGCACTGTCTGTAATATTTTTCACTACATTCTAATTAAGGGCTGTCTCTTCCAGTGCCAGCCCAACACATTAACATAGGGCAAATATCTTCAGTGCTTCAAACAGAAATCTTCACAATTTTCATTTTGATGGTGTTTTATAGCGACCTGAAACACCTCCAGACTTGATGCAGTAAGGAAACAAAAGGAGGTAACAATTCTGCTCTGACTCAAATCCAATATGATTATCTGAGCAAAGTTTAGGCTCCAGACCCTATAGCACTGTTGTGCTATCATTTCAGGGACAAGAGAGAGGGGATAGTTCAGCCTGGGCATATACTTTCATCCTTTACAGCTTTTCTAGAAGAGGGAAACCTAGGTGAAGGCTGGAAGGGAACTACTCTGCATGCCAGTCAGATTCATATATGGAACATTTCATCTTGATATGCAATCTACAGTTTTGCTCAGACAGAGAAGATTTTCCTGTGCATTTCCTCTGGTGCCCACCTCTTTCTACTAACTCTGCAAGTTGAATGCTGATGCTAGGTGCTGAGTTCTCTGTTCTTTCTCTTGCAGGCCTAAAATGTTTCTGCTTCAATGTCTGTGTACATGCAAGACAAATATCCAGTCCCAGAAGTGACAGAGGTTTGAAAAGAATGAGAATTAAGTGAGAATGATCATTCAGGAGACCTAAATACAAAGGGCTAGAAAAAGACAGATGCTTCTGAGGAACACATCCACACTGGCCTTTTCCTTGTTTTGGTGGGAGATAATTTGCTTCTGCCTTGACTTAGCAACAACAAATGGCACTATGCTGTGTGGCAGCCCTGGTACTGCAACACAGTCAGAGGATCTCAGTGAGAATATACAGCTTGTCAGAAATTATTCTTAGCAAGGAATTCAGAGTACCTGGGTTTGGGTGTGTAGAATGCACTGGCTCTCTTTCAGGACTGTTTCTGCAAAAGAGCTGTCAGATTTTCTATTTTCACTCAGAAAAAGCCAGAACACCTCAGGACTGTATAGCACATCTCAGCTGTAGAAATAAAACCCTGTCAGTCAAGAAGCTCTGCTCTTAGCCAGAGCTCCTGCTGCTTAATCAAAAGGCATGTCAAGGCTTATGGGAAATGCAGATGTTGGAGTCCATCCCTATAAAAAGCAGAAGTCAAACACAGACATGTCCTACACATTTCAGTGTAGCTGGTACACAGCACAATAACTCCCAAGAAACAATGGATAGTCACCCTGCACTTTGTGACAAAGTGTTTTAATGTCTGACTGCTGGAAGAGAAGGGAAAAAATACAGGGCCTAACACAAAACCTTCTGAAAACATGATAATTTCCACTGATTCCAGTATTTGTCAGTCTGAGTTTAAGAGGGCAGGCTCAATATGCATTTGAAGACAACACAGAGAGGGGTCTTCAGAGCAAGATGGGGGAATTGACTTTTAACTTACCAGTTCCAGTGAACTTCAAGAATGAAATTCAGCAAATCAGATGCTGTTTTGCCAATTATCAGGCCTAGCATAAAGGACACAGCCAGCATAAAGATGAACCAATAACCAAACTGTATTTGATACAAAAGGGTCAGTACATGGGGGTACAAACAAGTCAGTCAGGTTAGACATAATTGACACCAATCCCACTGACCCCAACAACAACACCACACGACCAACAATGGGTGGAATAAATGGTGAAATGCAGTCTCCCAGAGAAGGGACAGGAGACAACCGAGTCAACAAACCAAACACATGAGACCAAGGAAGCCACACACGGAATCTCTACACAGCCCATGTTTACAAAAGCCAGACCTGACTGGAGCCCAGTCCCAGGGAGGCGGGAGGTCCTTCCCCAACAGGGAACTCTGCACAGGGCATCCCCCTCACAGACAGACACTGCCCCTCCTGCAAGGGGTCCCAGCTTTTATCCCTAAGGGGGACACCTGACCTTGGGTTACTGAATGTGGGACACCTGGGGCTCCTTTACCCAATGGCTCTGTCTGCCAGGCCGGAGCACCCTGGAGGGAAGCCTGAAGGCAAACTCACCCCCCCTTTGGGAAGGGCTGTGGGAATCACCCATATGTCAACCTTAATTTGGGGCTTGGGGTTGAAACCCCAGCATTTCAGATGCCCCCTCATCAACAGTTCTTCCAAAGTCAATTCCTGCCTTAAGTCCAAATCTTTACTAACAAGCAGCATGTAACTGAAGGTTTCTTACCTAGATTGAAATATGATGACAGACTAGAATATAGATCAGGAGCTTCTATGGTGGTGGCCATTGGGCTATGGCAGTCTGATGAGGGAACACAAATATATGGTGGCTTGGCAATGGAAGGCGGTAGATCTGTTTTACCACATTGGCACAGATTTTCTAAGTGACTGTGTCTAAGTCTTACCGTGCCTGTACTTTGGTCACTTCAATTAAAATGGTGTGTAAGTACTCTTGATCTCTCCCTCTTCTCTTGCCACATCCTTCTTTTGGCTATGAGTATAAACCCTCTCCTTTGTACATGTAGCACTGTCTTCAAATGCAAATGGAATAGTACAGCCAACGTAAAGCAAAGGTGAGTGTCAGAGCCCAGGTAATTCACAGGAAACACTCCCACTGATGCTGGCTGGCTGTCAGGCCCAAACACAGTTATTAGTGGAAAACAGAAATATGTTGTACAAGTTTTTTTCCTCTTCCTCTTCAGAATGGCTGCAATGAGACAGAAACTTTTCTGCAAGTTGCAAAGGACCTAGTCCATCCCTGATAATCCTGTGCTTTTCAAAACTGCCTACAAATAAAAGCGAAATCCAACACTCTCTTCCTGCCAAACAGGCGACATCGCTAACAGTGGAATGGTTTTCTAGTGGTGTGACCTGCAGGGGTGTCTGATAAGCACGTGGTCTTTCTCTTGCAGTTTGTTTTTAATCAGATCTGAACAATAGAAGCTGACAATGAAAGCCCAGAGTCTCGCCCAGAAAGTTCCTCAGCTTTTGGCTGGACGTTTTGTTTGTCTGTTGTTCTCAGTCTGCTCTGCAATCTGCTGCCTGGAGAGCTACACTGGCCTCACACCAGGAAGCTGCAGACAGCATCTTATTTGAATATAACTCTCCATACCGTTTCCTCTGGAGTGTCTGAAGAGATCACTTCATTGCAGAAACATACTGAGGTGGCTGCAGTGCTCCACAAACCACAGGCCATAAGGAGGCGAATGAGAGGAAGCACGGCTGCAGTTATAGGTCAAGAAGGAGCATCCTCCACCTCTGCTACAGCCTTCTCATGCACTTGGGCAAGTCTCTCAGACTTGCTGTCAGTATGCTAGAGCTGTAGTCAGGCATGGTTCTGCTTAAAGGCAAGTCCCATTTTCAAAAGCAATTTATGCTTTTCTAAACTCTGAAGACTTAGCCCACATATTTTCCTAAGACATAGATGTCTAAGTTCTTGAATTGCTCTGAAAATACTTATCTGTTCTGTCAACACAGTAGAGTGTTGCTCACATGACCTTGAGGAAATCCAGCTCTCAAGTGCTGGGAAGACAAGTGGCAGAGCCCTTCCCGTGTGTCTGCAATCACCATATGCCTCCACGACTCCTGGGAGCTTGGCTGCTGGCACATGCTGCAGTCTGGGGTCTTATTACTAGCTATATTCAGCTGGAGCAGAATGGTTATGAAGTCTGCAAGCACTCTTCATCTTCCAGATATGTTACACAGATATGTTTTGCAATTACACGTTGTGTTTTGCTATATGGTTATGTTATGTTTTGCAAATTTGAGTGGAACAAAACCCAAAGCAATTTAAAAATCTGAGCCCTTCATTCAGCTCCTCACGTGTAAGACAATACTCCTGTTAGGAGACCTGTCTGGATTGCAGTCCTTCAGCGGGAAGGCTGTTCTGCACTGCCTGCATGCTGCAGTCCCATTCAGGACCTCTGTACGACACCATAAGAACCCCCTTCAGCTGATGAGTAGACACTCATCTCCTGTGACAATGTGACAAAAACTAACCACACAGATTCATTTCAGCAGGTAAAATGTGCCAAGGAATTCTAATCCTGGGTGCAGGTCAATTACCCACAGGAATGGTAGGAGCTAAGAGCTGAGTCTTTTCCACAGGAGAGAAGGAATTATGTTAAAGCACTCTGGATAAAGAGTTTTGTCCAAGGCTATGATATATCTTTCTGTTTGGGAATATTATATACATAGCTAAGACAACAGAGCCTTCTGCAAAACTAGAAATACGTTCTTTTCTATCTCCCTCTCATCAGGGAAACTTTATAGGCTATGTAGAAACTATTGCAGAGTCGGTTAGTATCACAAACACTTAACTGAGCTTGCTTTATTTTTGTACCTACATTCTGCTCCGCTATTCTTACCTAATGCCTAATTACTTTTAAGTTGACCATAACCTTCAAATTTAAGCTTTGAAAATCTAATAAATACAGTAATAACCATATAACAAATTTGGAGTCCTAGTTATTTTAATTCCTTATTCAGGTGTTCTCCAGCAGCAGCTCTCCTGATCTTTCTGTTGCAACCAGGGTTGTTTGGTCTATTTATCAATATTTTTCTTGATTTTAGTATTTTTTATTTCCTTAACTTGCAAGCAATGCTGATTCTTAATATGATTTTTTTTTTAGCTTGGTTGAGCACTGTATTAGTTGTAGTAGTACTAACAGCATTAATTATAGTACTTAATAATGCTGGCATGTATTTTATTTAATTTGTTTATCCATAATGAAAATGTGTATTCTGCTTGGTTTGGAGTCAAATTATATTTTACAACCAAAGCAGGAAATTTGAAATGTAAATTTCAGCAGCATATAAAGGATCTATGAAGACCCTCAAATGACTGTGAAAATTCAAATGCTTATGTTGGTGGCAGTCAAAATTTAGCATGTATTGAAGAGCTGCATTATGTCAGCTGCGTTATGACAAAGAATGAGAAGTCACCATATGGCTCAATTTTTCCAAATAGCAATTTCTTAGGCATTTAGAATTTTAATTTTCCAATTGAATTTTAACTAGTATGTTGTAACTACAACTGGCAAGTTGAACTTCAAATGTGGTTTCTTTGATTCAGGACAAGAATGGGAGTTTAAAAATGGTGTTTGGTAACTGTAAAACATTCCAAACATTGTGTTTTTTTAAGTTATTAGTGAGGGATGACTCTCACACCATGCTTTGAACGTGACCAAACTGAAGGTGCAATTATGAGTAGGCCGAAAATTTCAACAAAAGTCTTCACTTCCACACTTCATTGGCAAACAATTTGAAAACAATCCACATTTGTCATAGTACTCATCTAAATAGTCTAGTTCTTTTGCTCAGGGTCCTAAGACTCAGGCCTTCAGCTCTTCAGCACAGCTAGTTAGAAACTTCCCGATAAAAGTTTCATCAGCAAATGCAGAGCCCAATGTATTTAATTCAAAACACTTCAGAATTTAATGAGATGATAAGCCTAATATATGTTTGCTTGGGTTTCCAGCATACGCTTGAGTTTCTGGCAGACTGCAGATCTGGATGCGTGCCTCTGTTGCAGACCCTTGGGCAGGACCTGTGTGGCACAGAACTCCCATCACAGGGGCCCCAACTCTGGGTTCACAGCCCTGAGTTTCCAAGGTCAACACAGCACAGGACGTGGTCCCAAACTGCTACTAATCAGAATCTTGTTCCGTGCCCATGGAGGTAATTCATCCAGGAAACATCATGACAGTTTCCCAATAATTTTTAAAACTGGTTTTAAAAGTAATCTGAAAACTCAAGTTTTATATGAACCCAGACAGCCAACACTTTGAACACAGGCCAAAAAGGCAGCTGTCCTCTAGTGACTGATCGCCAAGGATAGGATCTGCTGAGGCTCCCAAATCCTCAAGAGGAGTATTTTTCCTTCCAGAAAACTGCTCCCTCCCCCATTGTAAAGATTGTCTTGACTTTCACCCCTAACCCAATACCTTCAAGTTTGTGAAAACACTTTTTCAGCAATGAAAGGTAAAACAGATTTATCCTCAGAGAAAGGACTCCTACATAAACAGAATTTGATCTACACAAATCTCATTTACTGGTTGTTCTGAAACCTGCGGTTCTATTCACAGAGAGATGATCTCTCTTTATCCTGCCTGTTCTGCCTTCACCACTTTTATGGTACTTCAAAGATATATCAAAGCACGGACTACACTACAGCCACGCACTACACTAGCACAGGCTTTCTGTGTAATGTCCAGTTAGAATTGCTGTTCTGCTCAAGAAGAGAGAATAAATGGGTAGGAGGAAGTCTAAGAGCCTATTGACAGGCTAAGTGAAATTGTAACTATGATGAATACTATTTCTGTATTGTCCAGTCTTAAGCCAAAAAGAGATTGGCTGAAGCAAACCAATTAATGATTTTTTTTTTCCTTTTTTTACTGAATGTGACGATAGGAGTCATATTCTCTCTTATGTTACCAGGATGAGCCTGGGGAAAGTTCTAACTGGAATTTCCATCACCCAAAGGAGACATCAGAACTCTGAGGTTTTCCTCATTTTAAACTGTAACTATCTCATTTATGTTGGGTTACAAGTGGAAAACACAGTCTGAACTGTGAAGGTAACTAACTAGGCGCACTCTCGGTCAGCTCCGACCGTGCAGCCCCCGCTGGAGCTGTCACGCGAGACCCGCGCAGAGGCCGCTCCCGGCAGCGTTCCGAGGTCACGGACTCGCTGCCCTCGCCTGGCCTTGGGCGCTCCTGCGACTGCTCGGCCAAGGTGACTCTGCCGTTCTCTGTCGCAGCGCCACGGCACGAGGTCAGAAAACGTCCCTTTCATAACCGTCACTAGGACACGACGGGAAGAAGCGCCCTGGCGCGCTGGGGCTGCCCGGGGCAGCGGCTGCCCTGTGCCGAGGGGCCGCCTTGCGCGCACCGAGAGGCTGCCTCAACCGTAGGCGGGTCGGTGCCGCGCTGCCCCTGCCCCGTGGAGGGGCCCCAACAGGGACAGGCGCCTCCCGTCCGAATCCGCGGGGCCGCACGGAACACCCGGCGCGTCCCGCCAGGCCGCGGGGGGCGGCGGGGGGAAGCCCGGGCCGCGGGGCCGGGGCGGGGCGGCGCGGCGGGCTGACGTCACACGGGGCCGGCGCGGCGCTGGCGGAGCGGGGCCGGCGGCGGCAGGTAGGCTGGGGTGCGGGGCCGGGGCTGGCCGAGCCGGTAGCGCCCAGCCCGCGGCCCGGCGGCGGGGACGGAGCGTGCGAGCGGCCGGCGGCGGCGGGGCGCCGAGCCGAGCCGCGGCCGGGCGGAGCCGCGGGCTAGCTGCCTGCCCGCACGGCGGGAGCGGGCCCGGGCCCGGGCCCAGCCTGCCCCCGGGGGCCTGTCGGGTGGAGCTGCGCCCGGTGGGAGCGGGAGGAGGCGGGACGGGGCTTCTCCAGCCCGGCTGTCCCGCAGCACCAGCCGGCAGCCGGACGGACGGGCTTCGGGCGGGGAGAGCCGCATCTCCCCGTAGGGCTTGGCGCGGGCTGGCGAGAAACAAACACGACCTCATGGGAAAAAGGCCTGCGCGTTGTTGAGTCAGTTCCAAAAATAGAAAACTTGCCTTGTTTGAAGGGGGAGGGGTCCAAATGGTACAGTCCTGGAGGTGTTTAGGAGTCGGGTTGACCCAGCGCTGAGGATATGGTGGAGTTGAGAACGGTCAGTGTGAGGTTAGTGGTTGGACTCGTGATCTTCAAGATCTTTTCCAACCGAGATGATTCTGTGAAATCGGGTACATTTGAACACTCCTCTCAGCTTTGTACACCTCTCTCCCTGAAGTCTTGGGAGTAAAGTGGCCGTGAGGTGTCCGCGGGCATGGCCTGGCTCCTGGGACTGGGCTCTGTGGTTAGGTCTGCATGGCTAAGCCCCGTCCGTCTGCATGGATTGCAGAATCGGGTCCATTGCAAGTTTGATTCCATTAATCAAAACTGCTCCAGCAATTGCAAGCTGCAGGCAGAAACACTGGATTTGTTTTGAAGTTTGCTTTTCCTACCAGCCAACAGGGTTTGAGAACAAGAAGTGACCTGGAACTGACTTGCTGAATGTTCCACATTATATCCTGTGCAAAACCCCCTGCTATTCCAGGGAGCAGGAAGGAATAGCCCCGCCCCTTTGCTGCATTTATCTTAACTTGCGTTCAGTTTAGAGTGCTACATTTTTAGATTTCAGTCACCAAGGAACTTCTATTGAGGTTGGTGATAAACTGATGTGGCTTTGTTTAAATCCCGTTTTCCATGTTGGTTGCACTCAGCTAGTTTAGCAGGCAACTAATACTCGGTTGCAACTGATCTTGCCAGGCTGTCTTCTAGCTCTCCAGATACTCTTTTAAACATAATGTGGGTTGACTGTGAATACTGCATAGGACTTCAAGTGAGCACTTGTGCTTAAAAAGGACCAGAGAAGAATTACCTCATTGTTTTGGCACCTCCTACTTGAGTGCTGACAGATCGTTCCATGTGATTTCTTGCTCTCTATCCAGAGCTGAAGTTTGGGGCACTTAAATTCTGTGTTGTGAAAATGTAGTTGTTGCATCTGAGATTACATGCAAGGTGCTGTAAACTGCTGAAGCCTCTTTCACTGTCGTAGCCCTAGATAGCTGTGAGACATTCTGTAATCACAGGCAAAAATTAAATTGTCAAGAGAAATACTTTCTTCTTAATTTCTTCCCCTTTATGTGTCTAAGTTTAAATCTAATTATGATGTAGGTTTAAAGGCAACAAACATTCAAGGACCTAATGTAGCACTTGCAACAGAACTGAAGTTCTTGCAAGTTCTTTATTGGCTCTTAGACTATTAAAAGATTTCACCTTAGTGGGCAAACTGGAAGACATGGAAGCACCATTGGAGAGACCCATTCCTGTGACAGTGAAGAGCAAGAAGGCTGTTCCTTGTAAAGGAGAATCTGGGGGGTGAGAAGCATATTCTGGTGTGGGGGGAGAACAAGGCTCAGGTCCTTCGTACTGCTTTGTTATTTTGGAAGAATAAATTGGTCCCTCTCTCTATAGACAGGTGTCAACATCATGTTTAGACCTTGGAGTGGGACTGAGTGACCAGGATTAAAGTAGGAAAGGAGTGTGACACTCCCTTTCAGTGGGCTGTCAGCTAAATGTTTGTTTTCCCAGCAGGCTGGTACAAAAGCCAAGAGAAAGAGGCTTATCTTGGAGTTTGAACTTTACCTGCAGGTGGTTCTCGCCACCACACCCGAGCCTGTGCTGGATGTGGTGTTCCTTCAGTGTGAAATCCTGCTGGCTATAGTCTTGTATTTGCCCAGTACTGTGAAGAAGACATGGCCACAATATCCAAAAGATGGCATATATACATCTATCAGAAAATAAGTGGATGCTTACTAAATTTGTAATTTGCTAGAAGATAAGAAAACTCTTCTTGACCTCCCTCCCCTCCTCCTCAGCTTTACAAACATCCCTTGTCTGGGAGGAGTTCCTCTGTCTACCAGATCTACCGTGCCACCTTTCCCCCCTCATCTTATGCTGCTACAAGTAGAATGTTATCTAGTAGCTTTAAGTATCGTATCTGTCTCTCATATTGGCTTACAAGCCCCACAAATATTAATAATTTCTAGAAAAGGTAGCCTTCTCAAGGGAGGCTTAAAATGCTTCTGTTCTTTTTTTTCTAATTCAGTTCCATCCAGATATTTGTATTTTTATTAATCCATTTTAGAACAATAGTCAGAACACCATTATGCTATAAAATAAAAACTCATCCTCCAATATATTGTATGCTTGATCTCTTTTCTTTAGTGTGCTCATAAACCAGCGTACAGTGGCCGAGTGCTTAATGTCATGTGTGAATGACATGAATTTAAGCAGGGTCCTTCCCATGCCATTTCAAGCTTCATTTAAAAGTTGCGGATAAACAGGAATCTCACTGTATGGGCTTAACGTATTTCAATTCATCTTGGAGGGAGCTAGTGATGATTTGGAAAAACATCATAAAACAAACTTTCTCCTTCCTGTTTAAGATTAAACTCTTTCAGCTTGTGTTTTGGCTGAACTTTGAGGCAGTGAATGAAAAAAACAGAAGTACAGAAAAAGGGAGGTAGGGAAGAAGTGAGAGAGCTTAGTAACTTGAGACTGCAGAATACAGGAAGCACACGTATGTCAAGAGAAGAACTTTGAAAGGAACTGGTGGTGAGTAAGGACACAGTCACTCCAGTCTGTCTCTTCCCCGTATTGCAAGAGTGGTAGCTGTAAACTTCTGCATTTTCCAGTTAAACTTAAAAGTGGTCTCTGATAGTCAGGTTGGATTGCTAAAATTGCACATTTTTTCCATTTGTTAAGTCCTAGAATACTAGTTGTGCCTTACTGAATATCTTCAGCTGAGATCTACTGTGTCTCTTTGCAATTCTAGCTGGGTACATGCAGCTATAATGTATGATATTATACCTCGAGATGCCTCTTTCCAATGTATTATTGTGAAATTCTGAAAACTGTTTTTCTCCCTCTCACCTTCCTCTTCAGTCCACTAGATTAAGCAACAATGGCATTTGTGAAGAGCGGATGGCTGCTCCGGCAAAGTAAGTCATGGGCCTTTTACCTCCTTGTCTCCTCCCTGTGTCTAACTTCTCCAGAAAACATTACAGCAACTTAGTAATTCCCATGTCTTTCCTAAAACAAGTCTGTAGCTCTGTGGGTTGTTTTTTGGTTGATTTGTTGGGGTTTTTTTAACCATTAGGACACTTCACAAAATGACCTGTCATGACAGCATTTCCATGTGACCTTTTGGGTATACCAGTGGGAAACAGGATATACCACATCTGAGGTGTCTGACTGGAATTCGGCTTCAGGTGCTGCTCTGTAATTGGTGCTGTATAAGTGGAGACTTGGAAACTTTACCTGACACCTTAATTTAATATCTTCAATTAGTCATGCCCTCTGCTTGTTCTTGCAGCAAGTTAGAACTAAAGCGCCAGGTTAAGCGCTTAAAATAAACTCAGCTGTGACTTTGAATACTAGATAAAATATGCAACCCATTTCTGTAGTATTCTGAAGTGGGGACATTGTAGTACAGGATTTTGCTTGGCACCTCAGAATGTCTGGGGCAACTGTGAGGGATTTCTTGGGTTTATTTTTTATTAACTCTAGGACACAAATACTTCCTAATATGTGCCCTCAAAAGTGACTGTCTGATTTTTAAGGTACTATTTTACGGCGTTGGAAGAAGAACTGGTTTGACCTGTGGTCTGATGGCCGCTTAATATTCTATGATGATCAAAATCGCCATGATATAGAAGATAAAATCCACATGCGAATCCACTGCATCAACCTCAGAGTGGGAAATGAATGTCGAGGTAAGAATGAAACCTTCAGGATTTGTGTATTCAGAGATGCTTTACATCTTCAGTGCCTGCCCAGCGTATCACTGTCTTGGATTTGGCTGGGATAAAACTAATTTTTCTTAATAGCTAGAATAGTGCTGTGTTTTGGATTCACTATGGGGTTTGGTTATGAGAGAATGTCAATAATACTCTGATGTTTTTAGTTGTTGCTAAGAAGTCAGGGACTTTCCAACTTCCCATGTCCTGCCGGTGTGCAGGTGTACAAGAAGCGGGGAGGGAGCACGGCCAGAGCTCCGGCCCCAAACTGGCCAGTGGCATATTCCATATCACACAACGTCATGCTCAGTATATGGAGGCAGGTTGATCAGGAAGCTCATTCTCGCTTCCAGGATTGGGGTTTCAGGTTTCTCACTTCTCTGGGATCGCTAGCTGGGATTGGGCTGGGCATCAGTCAGCAGGTGGTGAGCAATCGCATTGTGCATTATTTGTTTCTATTTACTATTATTATTAGGCTATTTTATTTCAATTATTAAACTTTATATCTCACGAGTCTCCTTACCTTTATCTCTGCAATTCTCTCCCCCATCCCCCGGGCTGGGAAGGGTGAGTGGCTTGCATGGTGCTTGGCTGCTGGCTGTGTTTAAACCACCACAGCCATTTACAACACTACTACAGAAGTAAACTTGTCCAAGAAGCGTGAAACTTCATTGTTGTTAAAACCTCACCCCCCCTAAAAAAACCAAGTCAACCAACTACTAAATTCCCTTATAGATACCTAAGGCATGCTATTGCCATGTGATAGATTAGATTAGGGTTTGATACTTTAAAAACTCAGTAAGGACAGTGTACAATATATGCAGGTGGCAGGCACGCATGAGAGAATGGGATGTTCACAGTAGGCTTGTGTATCTGGTGTAGTTACAGTGCTGGATGGAATGAGAGACAGGACTAGAAATAGGAAACCTTGGCTGGTTCACTTCTAGCATTTGTTAGTACTCCACTTGATGCTGACGGAAGTGGAGAACATGAGTGTTGGAGACCACTTACTCTAAGTATGGATTGGGTCAGCTGTTGGACACTTGCATTTCTTAGGAATGATGATCAGAGCGACTACTTTCAGGACACTCTAAAGAGCGAGAAGAGGTTGTTTCCTTCTGTAATTTATTCTGATGCCATGGAAAGCAGCTACAACTGTTTATTTTGTCCAGACTTTTGCATGAACTATCTTCCTTCTTGTAAATGCAATCATGAAATTCTGGTTATGGACATCTTATAGCTTGTCTCTTTTTTTCTGACTTAGATTTCCATCCTCCAGAGGGGAAGCAGAGAGACTGTTTACTGCAGATTGTTTGCCGTGATGGGAGGACAGTCAACCTCTGTGCAGAGAGTGCAGATGACTGCCTGTAAGTCTGCCAGAGAATATTGGTTTTGCTGCCTCCTCTTCTTTTATATTTCTTTTTCTCTTTCTCCCTAATTATTTTCCTTCTTTTGGACTTTGAGATATGTTTTAAGAAAGTTTTCAAACAAGTAAAAGCAGACTTTCAGTGACAAAAACATAGCTCTCCTGTAAGAGGTTGTCTAGCTCATGCAAACTAACTGTAAGTTAAGCCACTCAGAACTCTGAAGGGTGAGAAGGAGTAAAAGAATCTTACTAATGCGGTTACTGCAAGACTGGCTGAACAGATTTTTTTTTTTCCACTTTTCCCATTTTTCAAGTAGTACCCGACCCTGCATAGCCCAAGGACATCCCAATCAGTAGTGAAGGGAAGGCTACTCCTTTATTGTGAACTCTCAACTGAGCTATGTATAGCTGTATACCTGTATGTATAGTTAGATAACTTCTATCATCAGTATTTGCCAAGTGTGCGTGGTGCATTGAGCATGCTCCCAGCCATATGGCACAGGAGTACCTGTGTGAAGGATATGTACCTTCCGTTCAGACTGTAATAGCGTCAAGACCCCCACTGTAGTTGGCACAGATGGCAGCTGTTCAGGCAGGAGATACCACTTCCCTGGTGCATCTCTTCCTATTACCTTATCCTGAGCGTGGCTGCCTATTGCCTAGCTGTTTTGCTTGCAGCGACGACCTTCAAAACCACATCTGTTCCTTCTCATGTTCCTCCTTATTCCTTCTCAGCTCTGCAAAGAAAGTAATTATTTCTCAATCTTGGTGTAAACACCTTTCTGCATTCATTTTACTGTATCGTTAGGCTTTGACATATGCAGTATCTTAAACTCTGCTCCTGCAGTACCTCTAGTTGCTAACCTTGTTTTTTTCATAGCCCTAAAAAGAAAAGGTATCATTAATTTTTATTGTTCCACTAAACAATGGGGGTTTTTTTTGCAGGGCATGGAAAATTGCTCTCCAGGACGCCAGAACAAACACAGTAAGTGTACTACCTAGACTTTATACTGATAGAGAAGCAGCACATCAGTGTTATGTGTGGTCCAGCAGTTTACTTCTGAAATCATGTTCCATCCTTCCCTTCTAGAGAAGAACAGAGTAATGAGCATGATGGTAGGGGTGGGAGAAGAATGATCCTCTGGATCACAAGCACATGTCATCCTTGCAGCCAAGTCCAGGCAAATACATGCTGGGCGGGAGTGATTTCAGGGAACGATTTCTCTGGGTGGAAGTGAATGTTTGAGAAGCTGATCTGTAAGGGAAGTAGGCACTGAGGCTGTGAGCAATAAGTAAATCTGCAGCCAGCAAAAATGCACTTTCCACTACTAGGATTTGTTGCGTAACAGGTGCAGCACTAAAGGAAGTTTACTGCAAAGAAGCTGTTTGTTAATATAGATCCATTACATTGTGGGATGCTTCTTGGTGGAGACCAGGGGAGAAGCAAGAAGTGCTTGGAGGGGAGTGCAGGCATGTCGAGAAGGAGTATATTACCTCTGCATTGGCATGCTAGCTGTGGAGAGTGAAGAGGTCAGGAATCATAAAAGCCTTTCTGTGAGTCTTGGAGTTCTCTAGAGAACTGTATTTTTGGGGACCCGCATCCATCCACTTGTGGGTATTAATTTGGTTTTCCTCCAGGCTACCCTTCAGCACTAACTTTCCTTAGATGGCTAGACTGAACCAACCTGAGATGGTTCTGTTTCATGGGGAAATGCTGGGTTTTGTAGATGATTATCTCGATTTTTGAAGGGTCACATTAACATTGCCACTGTACTGAGGCATTTGTCATATGATATATCATAGATCTGTAGATACCCAAAGCAAACACTTGTCATAGAAAAACTGCCCTGGACATGACTGCCTCTGACTGCAGCCATGCTTCATGGTGCTAAATGAGAAGTGCGATGGTGACTCCTTGTTCGGGACTTAGGAGCTGCTGCTTTTCATGTCTCTGACGCTCAGCTGCCAGCCCTGCTAGATGGCATTCAGAACTTGCCAGTGCATCACCTTTGTCAGCCAAGGCAGACTCCTGCTTCTGAAAGTAGGGCAGGTAGCTCTCTGCACAAGTAGTTTCATAAATTAGCACTTTCCAAAGCTATTAAATGTCTCCAAGAAGGACCTGAACTAAGCAGTTAACTGTGTTTCAGTCCATCTGTAGGTGTCTGACACAGCTTTCAAAAATACTGAGCATCCAGCAGCACTTCATAACTTTACTGGAATAGCAGGGTGATCACCCTAGCTTTGAGAACTGTGTCATTTACAGACGTTTGCAGGCTTGTGTCGTATGCCTGTAGAGTTTCCTGTAGCAGAACAGAATATGTTTACTGCTAAGATGTGAGCATTTGCTGGACTTTTTCTCAGGTGGTGAAAATAACTGCCTCTTCATATAGTGCTTTCAACAGTGTGTTTCAAGCAATCTTTAGAATCTCCACCACAAGTTTGACCTGAGATACAGCCATAGTATGCCCTCAAAAGTCTTTCTATAGTCCAGGCACAGGAGACCATAGGAACATTCTCTATTGAGCTATTGAAGCGCTCACTTGTAAATTAAAAGAAGGGAGCTTTTTTTTTTTTCTTGGGATAGGACACTGACTAAGAGCATCACTGTGGACTTCTCATATTAGGAGCAAGAATACAAAGCTACTGTAACAAATCTTGAGTATCTTTGGGAGCTCCTTGTAGATGGATTCAAGTAAGTTATCACCTTTGCCTCATGGCTGCCTTCAAAAAGAACCAGAATTATAGGTGGCATTTGCAAAGTAATTCCCTAAAAACAACCAAGCACCCAAATCCCTACAGTTAAACCTCTCTTCTTTTTTTTTTTTTTTTTTTTTTTTTTTAATATCTCCTCACAGTCAGAAAGTGAGAAGTAGCTGAGAACTGTGACAGTGTTCTGCTGAAGTGTTCAGGTGCCACTTTTGTCTACTGCATTTGTTTGCTTCATCTGCTCTTGCAGAACTTGGTGATATCACTCTAGGGTGTCAGGAAGCAGCTAGCTTAGTTGTGGAGACTTTTTTTATCTGAAAACGGAGGATGAACAAGAGGGTAATTTCTAAAACTGAGCCTATGAAATGATGGGAGAAGTCGGTATGTTTGCACATACATGTATGCATGTGTGTGTGTGCACACACAGGTAAGAAATTTTGTGGCTCCTTCCTGTGGTTGATCAGGAGTGTGTATGCTCTCCAAGTGGTTTCTTTTTGCAGTGCTTTATAAGGTACTCACTGCTTTTTTAACATGCAGCACGTCTAAAGGTTACTCTTTCTTTAGGGACATTTAAGTTTTAATCTTTGCACTACTCGTAACTGGCTGTCTGTAGGAAAAGGTGATAACTGCCACCTTGCTATGGTGTTTAGGGCTACGTGGGATCTGATGTGATGTACGATGAGACGGCCATTTCGTCAGCCCCTCCTCCCTATACAGCTTATGCCACACCGTCACCTGAGGTAAGAGTTGCAGTCGAGAAGCATTAAAATAAGTGAGGTAGCAGAAGCAGCCATCCGTCATGCACTCAAATCGTATTCCCAAAGTGCTGATCACAGTTAGATACAGCCTGAAGGTTTGTACAGAACGAGAGTAAGAGTAAGGCACTAACAACTATTGTTGCTTCTATTTGAGATGGATTTCCTTTGAAAGGGATAAGGCAGATTTGGATTGGGAGGTATATAAAGAGATGGCTTCTCAGTGAACTTGGAAAATAAAGCTTCTTAGTGCAGAAGTTATTCATCTAATCTTGAAAAATATTGGCCATGCAGCTTTTAACATAAGGAGGTGTGACTACACTTTCACATTGTGTAAGCACTGGAAGGATATAAAACCAGGAGTTTTAAAAATAGGATTTAATGACTGGAGCTGTCACTCTTAACACATAAGGATTTTGTTCTATCCAAGATGTCATAGCAACACAATAACTGTAGCTCCTGGATGCACGGTTCTTTTGCAGTGGAGAAGGATCAGCATTGGAGCTGAACCAGTATACGTTGGGGATTTCTGGATGTTCTGACTGACATGCAGTGATACCCAAAGGGATAGTTTGGGGTAGTATTACTTGATGCACTATAGATGCTCTACTCTACCCCATCGCTGTTAGAAATAGTTGTTAAGAACTAGATGTGGTACTGGGAACTGTATCAAGGTTAGCAACAGGCCTCCCATCTTGGAGAATAAAACTGCTTCCAAAACATACAGCTACAGAGTGTTTGTCCTGGAACTGACATTTACTTGCAGTGTGCTAGAGGAGAGTTGGTTAGAGTTTCCTGGGATCAGTTGCTCCTTGCCTGGCACTTCTGAGCTCTCCAGAGAGCTGCTGTTGGCATGAGGGCAGAGAGGAGAAGCTGGTAAGGCTGCTGTGGCTCTGCCCAATGATCCAGGCCCTGTCTCTGCCATTCACCCTCCAGGAAGGGTGGAGAGCAAATGCTGCTTAGGAGCAGTTATTTTTTCAAGCAGCAGTTCTGAATCCTTTCCAGTGAGTAGATAGAGTATATCAGTACAGACTGGATATTTTAGTAAAACTTTGACTGCGTTAGAAATGAGGGAGAATTGAACAAAATGCATAATTGGATACATTGCAAAGAATGCTTTGGTAATGGCTATGTTTAACTTCACCAGGTATATGGCTATGGCTACGATCAGTACAATGGTGCGTATCCACCTGCTGGTCCTCAAGTCTTCTATGCCTCCAGTGGGCAAGCTTATGCTGTTCCCTATCAGTATCCGTACCAAGGTAATCAGTATGAACCATAACCTTCGCCTTCCTAGAGAAATTATTTGAGTCAGTCTTTCTGGCTTTAATTCTGTGAATCACTATCCTTTACCACACACTACTTCTGCACAACAGAGTGATAGAAAGAAACCTGACCTGTAACTGGAACCAAGTCTCCTTACCTTTTTGCAACAAGCAAGCACAGTGAAGTTTCTATTAAGTGATTTAACCTTCCCAATGTGATCCCAGCGTATTTAAACAAACTCTTTTTGAAGCACACAGAACTCTCTTAACTACAGTAGGCAGCATGTTTTCTAAGGAAAGATAGAAGAGCTAGGACAAGACTGATTCAGTACTCCATACTGGGCATTGATGGAGCTTTTGATTCATCTATTGCTATTATACCTAGTTTAATTATTTCAACACTGACATTCAGCTATGACCTCAGAATTAAATGCAAGTTTCAAAAGTAAATTCACTCCCAAAGCATGGTAACTGAGTCCTTCCCCACATGCTGGAATTGCTGTAAGGCAGCACATTCAGCCTTGTGAAGTCTTCTATTGCTCTGTTCAGGTTTGTATAGCTTTCAATCCCAATAAAAGAGGAAAGGGAGTAAAATTTTAGGGGGTGCTTTTAAGCTTAGTCCCCTTAATTTAGGATTAGCTTTGCATAGAGCGCCCCAGTCCTACAGAATTGGTGTTTTGGAGTAGTAAGGGTAATATAAATCAAAAGATTTAACTTACTAATTGTTTATGATCTGGCTCTGCAAAGAAGAATCTCTTTAGATTTTTTTTTCAGTTTTGAGGAGGATTTTTTTTTTTTCCATTTGACATTTGTCAGTTCTGTCTTTTCCATTTTTTGTTACAAGGGAGGTGCATCAGCCTAAAGCTTTTAAAGCTTTCCTCATCTAAGTTAGTGATCTTAAGATACAGATCATAGCAAACACAGAGGAAGGTGGGTTCTCTTGGTTCTCAGCAGCTGAAAAGCAGAAGCTTGTTGAAAGTCCCAAGAACCATTTTTAAAAACTACCAGCAGACCTTGGAAATCAAGCTTCAGAAACCTGAATGATAAAAATGCAGCATTAAACAGTAACTCTCCTAAACAGTTTGCAATTCCAGTGTGTTAAGATACTAGTTACAGGTTGGGCATAGTAACCAAGCCTCAGTGCTTTCCTTCACTAGGGTTACTGCAACTAAATCTTAGGGGTCAAGTTCACCCCTAGCAACTTAACCCCTGTACTTTCAGCTTCTTTGCTTTTTCTCTGAATTGACGTAATCCTTCTCATGAGGTTCCCAGTCATGCATCATTGAAAGTCAGTGAGAGCATTTTCCATTTGTATTAGTTGGATTACTTCAGTATCAGTTAGCAAAAGCATTGCAGTATCTCCAAGAATATTTAATTTTCCTGAAGTGTCTGGAAGGGAAAGCAGTACTATTAGGTTTGCTTTGCAGGTAGGAGCTAAGCCACAAAACATGACAGGTGGAGCTTGTACGGGTCTGTTGCAGAGCAAGGGTCAATTGGTGGCTTCTTGAGTCTTAGGTTAACTCCTTAGTAGTGGGCCAGTCTTCATCTAAAAAGAAATGTAGCAGCTGTCACCATACAACAGATCAGCCCAGGATGTGAAAGCTGAATTGAAGTAGTAGGCAGTAATTGCAGAGTAAATAACTGATACACAGTTTCTGACAAACCACTGGCTTCAGAGCTGCCAAAGATATTTTTGGAGAGGGAACTGCACTATTTGCCTTAACTTGAAGGCTAAATTGATTTTTAGACCCATTTCTTGGATTAAATCCACTGTTTGATAGGATACAAGTAATTCATAGGTTCTTTGTTAATTCACATGCAGAACAGCGTTCAGTTTTACATTTGTGATGAGCGTTTCTCCCAGATGTTAAACTCTTGCAAGGCTAGAAGTGTTGCTAGGCCTCTGGATTTATTTAACAAATGTGGGGGCTGAATCCAAAGCAGAGATGTATTCTACCTTTGTAGCTGACATCATCTTAGTGTTCAGTGGAAGAGGGTGAAAGAATGGGCGTGTTTTGGAATTGCAGTGCATGGTATTAAGATACATGTTTCTTTTGCCCTTCTTCTAACAATCTCTTATTACCTAGGACCTTATGGCCAGCCCCCTGCAAACCATGTCATCATTCGAGAGCGTTACCGTGACAGCGATGGAGATCTTGCACTGGGCATGCTTGCTGGAGCAGCAACTGGAATGGCTCTGGGATCATTATTCTGGGTCTTCTAGATTACCCGTTCCTTATCTTTGTAGTTCCAAAAACCTTTATTGTGTGCAATAATATATTTGCAATGTTGTTTACTGTTAAACTTTAAGAAATGCAATAGTTATTTTTCAGTAGTGACATCTTAATAACTGATTCTTAACTGTCTTAAGGAGAGTTTAAAGGCACCGTTTGGTTAAGTGGCTGGAGATGGCATGTGCTGTGCTTGAATTCTGTCCTGATGTTAGAAGGATTTGTACTGATAAGGATCAGTGTGAGCACCAGTGTAACATGGTAGCAGCCACTAGCTTTATGAACAGACTGTTATTGTGAACACTGTAGAAAAAATGGATTTTTTGAGGGGTCTAAAATCAGGTCCAAATAGGCAGTTTACAGGTGCCCTGCATTAGTGTATATGTACTACTGGCTTCTAAACATTCCCTGGATAAACATATAGCTCAGCAGAAACTCCTTGGCATTAAGTAGTCTGCCATGCTCAAGGAGTTTTTTGTTTTAAAACTTGCCTGCAGATGGTAGTGTATTTTCTCAGGTGGAGTTCTGTACCTGTCCCTCACACCATCCAGGTGAAGGTGTCCTGGAGAACATAAAAGCAAACCACAAAGAAGTGGCAGCACTCCAGTTCTTTTATTCTCCCAGAAATGTGAATGACCAGTAGCAGGGAAGACAAATGTTTGTTGTTCCACCTCCCTCTTCATCCCGAATCACTCTTCTCTGATCAGATGGAAGTAATGGATCTGCAGCTTTGCAAGTGGACCTCCATTTCTGTAGAACAGTTGCCTCAGACACTGAGGCCACTGTCTAGTGTCTTTGCTCATACTGCTGTTGCTCTGCAGAGTCTGCAGGAGAAAAACTGACTTGAACAACCCCTGCCCTGTTGGGGCTACCAGAACCCCTCTGCGGGCAGTAATAGTCAAGAGGGGAGGGAGAACAGCACAAATAGACCTCGCACACAGGCACTTTGGTATCAGCTGCCTTGCCAGGGCTAGGATAGAACGTCTGCCTCTTGGCCTCCAAGGTCTCCTGAACCAGGTTCATTATTTGCAACTAAGTTTTGAGCACAGCTGAGCCTGGTTTTGTTCTGTGCACGCTTCCCCCTCACATTCAGCAGGTCTCTTCCCTCCATGACTTAAAGAAAACACTCCAAGGAGCCTGGCTGGCTTTGCTTGTGTCTGGTTCCTCAGTGTGCTCCTGCAGGCTGCTGTGCTGCGGGGTGTGACCTGGAGCGCAGCTGTTACGCGTGTGACCTATTACCTGATCCTGTTGTTATCCATGCCGAGCTGTGCTTGGCAGGGGAAAGAAAGCTCTGAAGAAATGCACGTGCTTTCTTATTCAGGTATAAGAGGCAGGGTGCCTAAGTTGAGTTCTTTATAGAAAGAGGACTTATTTTTATACTTCTACTTTCAGCTTCCTGTATTCATACTGTTTTAATATGTTGTCTTTTTTAGGCTTTCATTCAGAAGTAGATTAATTTTCTTAAGGTTCATGGGGTTTCAGGATATCTCAGGAAAGATGAAAATAGATGAGAACTTGCACCCATATAAATTTAGATCAAGCCCTAACCTTTTTCATCTCATCCTAAAGCTGTCTTGGCTCTGTCCTACATATTAAAGCAATAGAGGCCTTGGACAAGAGTTTGGGTAGCAGCCAGGGGGAGCACTAAGCTTTCACGACTGTTCGGACTAATCCAACAAGCTGAAAGCATCGGAAGTGAGCAGACAGATGTAATCTTGGCTGCATGACAAAGAGTGGGCCTAATCCACAAAATGTAAACTTGTTTCAAGGAACTTTGGTTTGGAGTCGTACATCAGTGTGCATGCATATCCTTTCACAGATTAATACAAGCTGCATGTGTTCTGCCAGTGGTATGTACTGAAAGGACTTGTTGGATGTTCAAAAGAGAACTAAAGTAAAAGTTTCCTATTGCTTGTCCAAACCAGAAGAAATTGGAGTACACTACTGAAGTTCTCTTAAAGGCCTGGTACCCTTGGGGTCAGAAAGAGATGGTTACTGTCTGGAACTTAAGTGAACAAACATTTCTACCCTTTTTAAGCCTTGAGATAACCTTGAAGCTGATGACAGGTCTACACTGCTGTTTAGTTTGCATGTTACAATATACCTAGTTCTGTAGAATGCCTCCCTTGCCTCTTCTCCCTGTGTGACATTTAGCTTGTGAGGGGTGGGGGAGAATAAAACAATTGAACATCATTGTGACTTCTTCTGAATTTCATAATTGTGAAAGAATAGCACAAAGTGAATCAGCTAGCAATTTATTTTAAGTTCAGAGTTATATTGTGTGGGTTTTTTTTTTTTGCAAGAGCTTTTGATCACAGCAGGGGAACATGTCTCGTGCTTTCAGGAGATGACTGTGTCTAGGTCCCCACTTTCTTTAAGTGAAGTATATAAGGTAAAGACTGTTGATTACAAAATATTCCTGGGTTGAATTGAAAGCAAGAAATTACATTTTTAAAAGTTCAAATTGAAATAAGTCTCCATTAAAAAAATAACCTTAACCCTTCTCAAGAAAAAAAAAATTACGAATCGAAGCTGAAGATTCTAGTTCCATCTTAGTAACAATAGGCTGCTTTTATAAAAAAAAATCAGGAGGTACTTTTCTATCCTGGTAGGATTTAGAGCCTAAAAAGCAAATTTACAAGACTGCGTTAGAGCATAAAGTCCAGAGAGCAGTTACCTTACTGCAGGTGCTTTTAGCTTTTCTGATCTCAGTGCAGTTAGAAGTGGAAATGGGTTGGTGCACAAAGCACCAGCAGGGGGATAGCCACTGGAATTCACTGGTTGGTAAAGCTCATAGACTTGCTTCCTGAAGACATGGCCGTACCTCCTGTGGCTCAGGAACGGAGTGGAGGTTTGGTCATACCTATAATACTGTCTGGCTGGATACGTGTCATGACTCAATAGCCTTTCGCTGCCCAGTCCAGTACTTCATATATCTGCAGTTTGTGTAGATGCTGGTGTGAGCTGAAGGAGCAAGGCCCCTGTGAATTTTGGGGCCTGGAGGGACTGCCATGCCCACTTCTGCAGATCAGTGATACCACAGTGATGGAAGGAGGTAGTGGGTGTGGCAAGATCATTTTCAAAACAGATTGAAATGATAGTCCTAAACGTGTTCATTTCCAAACAGTGCTATTCATGATGCTGTGATTCCAGTTACACCTGCACAGCACCCAAGCACACGCTTTCCTACCTGGGGCCCAACACTTAACTTCCCTAAAGCTGTGGGAGGTCCACAGCCACTACAATGCAACTGGTTTTTGCCGTGTCCACTGTCAGTTGATTTGTATAGCAGTTACAGTCTGTTCAGAATTAAATGTCAGTGCTTACAGAGGTCATGGGTCTAGATGTTCATCTGTGACTAGTTACTTTGGGATTCTCAGTTGTGGACATCTGGACAGAGCCAGGCTTCCAGAGAGTGGGATGGAAATGCTCAGCTTTCTGTTAAGTCTGACCACATTAAAGAGGTGAACCAGGGCCCCCTCCCCAATTCTTCATTACATGTGAAAACATAGCTGTTGGCTTTTTTTTACTTGAACTGGGGGGGATGGGGAGCCAGCCTCTTCCAGGGAGTGGTTAATGGCTTGTGAACTGGAGAGCAAGGGGCAGGAAGTGTTTACACACAGAGTAAGTGCACTGACCTTTGGCAAAAACCTATTTTTTTAGTGCTGAAACACACTGAGCTGCATCTAGATAGAGCTACCCTAAATGTCACACTACACTGGCTTCATTGTGTTTGTTCTTCAGGGGAGATTCAATAGGTGATGGAACCAGCAAAGCAAGCTGGGTAAAGGAGAACATTCACACTTGTGTTTTTCAGATGTATTTGTGGCTTTTCCTCCTCATGATACAATGAAGATAAGTATGTGTAAGTCATGGAGGGTAGCATGCAGCAGATGTGTCCCTCCCAATCCTTCATGTTCTTGTGCACTCTATCTTAACTGCTGCTTTTACTATATGTCCTCAATCTCATTATTAATTTATAGCAAAATACCCTTAGCAATAAAATTCATATTTAAGTGTAATTATTTTGTCTTGACATGTTTACTGGCCTTTATTCAACATTTCTCATTTAGTGAGTCTGTAGACACATATGTTTTTCAAACATGTAGTCAGTTTACAGGCTGTTTCCTGTGCAAGGAAACAGTGCCATGACCAATTCTGTACACCTCCAGTCTTCCCTAAGCAATTACAAGGGTGGCTTGACTTGGTAGGAAAATGAACTAAGGTAACTGTGGCTGTTGGAGAGCTCAGGCTGACATACCTCAGTCATCTCCATTACCATTTAATAAAGATGATGTCTGTGAAATCAGCAGAGTAATTCCACACTAACACCACCATACCAAGATTAGAGTTAAGGCCTATTTCTTTTTTAATGGAGTTGAAGGCTTTGACTCAAAAATGCTTAACCCTGGATATATGTAATGCTGATCCAGATTTACCATTTGACATTGTGTTATCAACAGATTTGTACTGTTTAGTATTACCGTAAGCAGCTTGGAGCACAGATGTTGCTCTGGGCAAAATGCTACTGGTTGCTGTATTGGTATTCCTGTTTATGAATTGCTTCGGTGGAGTTGAGTACAATCAGTAAGTTTGCTTAGACAAGGACACTAAATGACCACAACCAGTTTCATCACCTAAAGGCAGACTATCTCAAACGTTTGCTGGGAATTAAACTTTTTGTCAGAGTATCACATTACATTTGTAAACTATTACCCTTACTTTATGCACCTTTTTTTTTTTTCCTGACTGTTGAGGGGTGGTGATTTTTTTTTTTAAATCCACAAATATGGGGGAGAAATGAAAACAAAACTGCTATTTCAACCAATCAGGTAATGTGGGAGTACACATCGCTCTTCTCCCCAGCATACTGTGCTGGCAATGCTTATTTTTATCAGTCATTGGTTCCATACACTGGATTTACTAGGCTAAGCAAATAATTATGTACACTTAACTCTGCCCATCACAGAACCCACCTTTACTGAAATTTCTGCACCAGAACAAGTTAGAGAACTAAGTTTGCTGTGCAAGGCTTAGCAGCTCAGTACCTTCCTGAGCAGCCATGCTCCTGACCTGGCAACAGCCTCGAGAATGGGCTTTGCCTCCCTTACTCCTTCCCCTTCTACTATGTTTTCTGTCCTGTTTGTGGTCACCAAATGCAACCACAGTAATTAAATTGGGTTGTATTCCCAAAAGCAGGGCGTTCAAGTGCACATGGAACAGTTGCTGTTCCCTCCACTTCAGTGAAGCTGGAAGTTCCTCCCCCCCCCCCCCCCCCCCCCCCCCCAATGTTCCGAGCACTTACTAACTACAGATGAGAGCTTGTACCAACAAACTGACACTAACGCACTGATTTGGGACTCTGATTACCACAGGCTATCATATGAGGTTTCAGAGCTTTTGAGGCATCTCTAAAAGACTCCAAGACTCACAGGGCAAATAAAGACTCCAACTGTATCTGCATCAATAATTTAAAGCTTAAGATCCTTTTGATGATGATTTTTAAGGTGCACGTTGTGGAAGTTTCAGGCTGACAATACTGGGCTTAATTCGGCTGAATATGGTGGATGCACTCCTGATACCGCCCAATTCTCCACACGCTTTAGGTACCGAAGTTACCTATGCATTTGGCAGAGTATGACAGGTGAAGTCGAGCGTGACGCAGAGCGATGGCTGACAAGCCCTCAGGGGCCGGGGGGGCTGAGCTGACCCTGCTGGGGCGCTCCCCGCCTCTCGCCGTCAGCCGACCAGCGCCTCCGGCCACCGCCAGGTTCCCGACGGACGGCGGCACTTCCCGGGAACGAGCCGCATGCTCCGCTGCGCCCCGGCCCCCGCCTGCCCCGCTCGGGCCCCAGCGCTCCGGGCCAGGCCCTCGCCCCCGCCCGGCCGGGCCCGGCGCCGCCGCCGCCCGCTAGATGGCGGCCCCACACCGCCCACTGCGCGGCGGCGGCGCGGCCCAGCCCGGCCTGGGCGCATGCCCGCACCCTGCTGGCGTCCCTCCCGCCTCGGCCACGCCGCCAAGCGCCGGTTACCGGAGCAGCCCCGCGGCGGCCGCCGCCTTCCCCGGTGCCAGAGCGCTGGTGGCTGACCCAGAGAAGCCCGCTGGCGGCGTGAGGAGCCCGGCCCACAGCCGCTCGCACCCGCACGGGCCACGGGGAAGGGCCACTGGGAGCCGACTGCCCCAGGAAACGAGGGGGTTACCGGCAATCATGCCGCTGCCCCCCGCAGCACCCCTGCCCTCGTCCCGCTGGGGCCTGCCCCTCGCTGCCCCCCTCGGCGGCACAGTCCCGCAGGGAGGCAGCGTTTCTCATCCCCGCTTATAAACGGGTACATCAGCGTTGTCTCAGCCCTCACAGGAGCTCTGCAAATAATAGTCTGGGATAATGATAACGATCAAATTCATGGTAGCGAAAAAACCTGCAGGTTGGCAGTTCGCAGGCAGAGTTGCACTCTGCAAGACTTTCCAAGTCTGCTGCTGATCAAAAGCAGTTTTTCATGGGAATGCTCAGAGACATGATTGTAATGAAAGGCTATTTCCATGCCAAATTTCCATGCTCAAATCCCTAGCTGCTTCAGCTGAAGAGCTGTTTATGATAAAGTCACAGGATTTTTCTGTTACTGAAGCGAAGGGGTATTTTGGTTCGCCTCCTTGTTCTGCCAAGCTAGCAGATGAACTAACTGGCTTTTCCTAACCAAAGTCTAACCCTTAGGCAGCTACCATGCTTAGAAACCTTCAGCCCCCCAGACAGGAGTGTTCCTGCCGTGCTGGCAAGAGACTGGCCTCGGCCCCGACCTCGCAGGGCCGGTGCCCGAGCGCCCGAGGTGAACACAAGGCAGCGATACGCTTTGCGGGGCTCTGGGATCACCCAGCCTCTGCTCTAACGCAGGAGGATGGGCAAGAGCCCTGGCCTGGGACTAGGATGTTCTGGGTCAGGTTTCCCAGCTCTGTCACAGGCAGGTTGGATGATGTTGGAAAAAGCCACTTTACATTATTACATCTCATTTCTCTCTTTCCCAAGAGAGAAACCATGACACAAAAGAAACAGACAAGTTCATGAAAAGTTGTAAACTGTTCCACTCTGTGCGTGTGCCGAGGATACAGGGATATCAGTCTTGGCTGAGGTTTTCAGAGACCTTAGATGTGATCATAAACAACAACAATTAACAGTGTTTAAATAAGAAACAGCCTAGAATACAGAGGGGAAGGGCTAGTAATTCAAGAACAGCGGCATGTTTCTTTATGCACAGAATATAGGACATGAGGGCTGGAAGATATTTTAACCCTTCCAAAGCAGACTCAGCTCCACCACTTTGCAGCACAGACAGCAAACCCAGCCCTCCCCAGAAGCCAGAGCCCTAGGAAGGCCCATGGTACACAGCCTCCACCTGATGCAGGCAAACAGAACAGAGACAGCAGTATTACAAAGTGAGGAAGGAAAGGGAAAGAAACAAAATTCCCTTTGGACAGAGGTTTTTTAAAAGGAGTGTTACATTTCCTTTTCCTTGTTTCAAGCTCATTTTACCTATACAGACAAGAAGGATCAACTTAGAAACTGTCTACCTTTAGTTCATAGCAACATAAGCATCATCAACATGTAACTTAAGTTACTCTTTCAAACAACTGCCTGGTTCAGCAGATGGAGATGCAACTGTGTCGTGCATATCAGACCATGCACGATAACAGACCATGCACGATAACAGACGGACTCTGAATACATGAATGTCTGGATCATGAGTCTTTACAGACTGTACTGTGAATTTATTTGCTTTTGCAATGACTGTCTGACAAAGGGGAAAACAGAGAGACATTTGTTCTTTAACTACCCTGAAAAAAAGTCAACCATTTGACTACCTGAAATTTCTCCTGATTTGGAGGTTCAGTAGAATGCCGTGTGGCATCCCTCGGTGCAGACATGAATTAAGGGAGATAATCAGAGGCCTGAAGGAAACACATCCAGGTAAAATCCCTCCCAACAACACAGGGCTGTTTGCCTAGTGCTGGAACAAATCCTAGTACTGATTTCTCAGTCAGCTGCTCAACACCACAAGCCACTTCAAATTTCTGTGTTCCTCAGTTTGCAAATATGACTTAACCATCTCCCAGGCACAGAAAAGTTCCTGTTCCTTGGAAAGTGAGGTGCATATAGGCTTTCCAGACAGATTCTGAACAATGGCCCTTTTTACACCTTCCTGATTAAATCTAGGTAATGTTTTTAATCTCAGATTTGGATGTCTGAGAAATAATCAGGAAAATAACCCTAACTTGCTATACTAGTCCATAATTTTCTCTGAAAAATGCTCAATCACTCCTGCTGTAATTTTTTTTTCTTGAAACTTTCTTTAAAGATTAATCTCAAAGTTCACACCACAGCATCCTGCTGAGTTAAGAAAGCAAAAATTGTAAACCTACAGGCCAGAAGAATCCCCTTCAGTCAATCAATAGCTATATTTCTGACTGTTTTAAAACCACTTGTTTCAGATGTCACTATTCCGAACAGCTTTTTTCCTGATCAATAGCTCTGGCAGCTGTTCAGATAACCTATCAGTGGAACTAATTGCTGTTAAAGCTATGCACCTATGATCAGTCAGGCTAGGATGTGTTTTCCTTATGTAATTGCAATAGAAAACCTCACATAAATTCAACCCATGCAAAACGCATCTACTTTCTGGGATGGGCATATGTTAATTTAGCAGAACAAACATTTCTTGGTGCTTTCTTTGTCCTCACCACAAAAAAGAAAACCAGAAATATTTCCGTTATTCCAGCTCTGCCAGTGTGCTGGCCCAAGCAGTCAGTGTGCTTAACTTCAGGCATGGAAATAACTGCGTTGACCTGAGTCCCCGCGTCTCCAAGCACTTGTGTTGTTGGATAGGCCAACAGTTTTGTAAAAACACAAAGCTCCCAAGAACATATTAGTCATTTTTAAGGGGGGAAGTGGGGGAACCCTCCAAACTTGCTGGATTTGTCTGTACAAGTGCAAGAAAACAGGCCAAAATCTGCACCAGTGTAAATGAGGCAGAATATTAATGAATCCACATGCCACCTTGCACCCTGGTTTTACAGCTAACGAAGGCTCTCAAAGATCCATATTAAGTAAAGGAAATGCCTGTGCTGTAAACAAAACAGTCTGCTTCTCCCTTCAACAGAAGTATTACCAAATGCTTCAGAAGTGACCCCAATCTAGTATTTTGCAGAGGCGTCAATATACTCCCTCATGCATGGAATCACCTACAGATATTGCAGCACACTGCACTATATTCTAGTGGCACATGGGGAAGATGAGAAACTGAGAGCTGTGTTTGTTTCTGTTAAAGACATTAAGGCACTGTGGGCACGGAGGCAACACTACAGTTTTGATCAAATCCCAGTAAATCTGAGGTAATGAGACATGGTGAGGCAATTCCAGGGAAGGGAAGTGTCCTGTCCCTGCACTGAACTGACGGTGAGGTCCTAAATACTGCTGGTATAAACAGTTGGAAGTGTATTTTAGTTGGGACCTCACTGCAGATGAAAGAGTACTTTGTTTACTAAACCTGACCAAGTTAATACTCAGGTCAGAGCTAAGCCCTATTCTTTTCTGTGGAAAGTTTTCAAAGGACAGCTCTCATGAGCACCTTGCCCACATTCCTAGCAGGAGTTTTCATTCTTCTGCTGACAATTTACAATAAAGTACAGCATATATTTCCCTCTTCCCCAACCCCAAAACTGGAAACATCAGTGTCCAGTATAAAATAGACAAAGATGGCATTTTATGAGTATTTCTTGCAGGAAAACTCCTATTTCTTCTGACCAGCTCTTCTGAAAGCATGATTCAGAGTTGCAGGTGTTTCAGAGATGATCCTCACTCCCCCAGCTATGCTTACTTTCCCATTATCCGGCAAGCTTTTTGCCTCACAGCTTAAGGGGATAACTGTAACACCAAGTGGCAAATCCACAGGCATCAGTTCACATGTCCGGTGCCTCCACTGTATCTTCAGTCCTGCTCATCTGTGTAGTGGGAGGCCAGGTGGCAGGCAGGGGGTCTCACAGGACACAGTAAAATGAAAAAAGTAAGTAACATTTGAGTTTGATCAACGCTTGAGGCAAGTCTGAATGAAAACCTTCATTTCCATCTCACATCTTTTCTATGATATTCCTCTAATTAAGCAGTTGTCCTCAGTACATAAGGTGCAAGCCATCTGAACAGAGCTTCAGATCACCTCATTTATACCAAAAAGTCACCTAGTGAGTACCGGCCAAGATTAACTTTATACCGTGTGGTGGGCACATATATGAAACACAGCAAATGGCACTGCAGCCAGCTAGGCACTACCGCCAGGACTAGAGGGAGCAATTTTAATTCTCTAGCAGGGTCAGTATTAATCAGGTCACTATTTATATATATAAGTAGCTCATTCTCCACCCTGAACAAATCACAGACAGGAGCAGTCTCAGAGCTTGATGGAGCTCATAGGCAAGTCAGATACTACACAGGTGAGCATGTTCAGTGAAACCAGATACTCCCACAAGCTCTGCAACTGTAGCTGAAGAGTTGGCTCAAACACCCAACACATGCACCTTACAACAGTTGTGAATCCTCAAACTATTTAATACATTTTGTAACTTTTCTGCATACCACCATTGGCAGAGTTTCTTTTTCTAGTGGAATACTCTACCAATCCATATGAGAATTCAGGCAGTTGGGTTAATACTACAGTGATTTCTGTACCTGAAATAAACCCCATAATTCACATAGAAAAAGATTACCATTTTAAAATAATTTTAATTATTATTTTTTAAGTACTGTGGATTTCTTTCTCAAGGGCTTAGTATTTGTCCCTTTCATAATACCATCTACAATTTGGTCCTATTTCTGTGATCATCAGACTCTTTCACTAACATATTATGAATAGTACCAAGTACTTTACTTGATACAGAAGCAACTGCATTGGTATGCTACCAGGGTTTGCGAAACTGCAATTACATCAACCATTAAAACTGAGAAAGGAAATGGAGACCAACGCTTTACATTAAGCGATACCAATTACAGAGTAAGTACCTGATGCTAAGAAAAGTGACTGTTATATTTATGTGGTTATATAAGTAACAGATTGAGCAAGCTTTTGCCCTTTGCTTATCTGTTGGGCTTCTATTTCAGGAAATGAGAGTCTACCTCCATGGGTGATCTCATAAGCCAGGAAATGCAAATTTCAAAGTTAGATTGCTGATAGGCCTCTTGGAATAAGAGCAGAGCACCGAGTTATCTTGTTATGTTAAAGACAGTGTTCTATCTACTGCACTGAACCACTGCCTTTTCAGGGAATCACAGAAGGGCTGAGGTTGGAAGGCACCTCTGGACATCTTCTAATCCCATGCCCTGCTCAAAATAGGGTCAGCTAGAACAGGTTCCTTAGGGCTGCGGCCAGTCAAATTTTGAATCTCTGAAGACAGAGACTTTACCATCTCTCTGGGCAACCTGTTCCAGGATTTGACCACTCAAAGTAAAAAACCCCAACATTCTCTTACATTTAAATAGAATTTTATGAATTTCAGTTTGTGCCCATTGCCTCTTGTCCTGGTTTCAGCTGTGCTAGAATTAATTTTTCTTCTTAATAGCTAGAATAGTGCTGTGCTTTGGGAGAGGTTCTCTCCCACTTCAGGGATTCCAGTTTCAGGATCTTGGGTTTTTTTGAATCACTACCTGGGAAAGGGCTGGGTGATGAACAATCACATTGCACATTACCCATCTGCACTTTCGCTATTGTTTTATTTTATTTCAACTATCAATCTCTTTATCTAAACCTATGAGTCTCCCTCTTCCTCTCCAATTTTCCACCCACTCCTGGGTGGGGAAGTGTGAGTGAGCAGTTGTGTGGTGTTTGGCTGCTGGCCAGGTTTAAAGCATGACAACCTCTTGCCCTTTCACTGAGAACATCTGAGAAGCATCTGGCTCAATCTTCTTTACTCATCCCATCAGGGATTTAAACACATTGATAAGACCTTTCCTGATCTCCTCCACCCCCCCGCCCCAAGCTGAACAATCTGAGCTCTCTCACCCACTTCTTAGGAGTTGCTCCAAGTCCTTAATCATCTTTGTGTGCCTTTGCTGAACTTGCTCCTGTGAGTTCATGCCTTTCTCGTACTGGGAAGCTCAGCACTGGACCCAGCGCTCCAGATGTGGCTTCACTAGTGCTGAGTAGAGAGGAAGGATCATTCCTCTCAGCCTCCTTCGTATGCAGCCCACAATTCTGTTGGCACTAGAGTACACTGATGGCTCCTGCTCAACTTGGTCCCCACCAAGACCCCCAGGTCCTTCTCTGCAGAGCTGCCTTCCAGAGAGTCAGCCCCCAGGGTGTACTGGTAGGTGGGGTTATTCCTCTTCGGGGGCAGGATTTAGCATTTCTCTTTGCTTAATACCATGGGACCCTCTTGTCCCATTGCTCCAGCTCATCAAGGTCCCTGTGAATGGCAGCACAACCCTCTGGTGTATCAACCACTTCTCGCAGTTTGGCATCCCCTGCAAACTTGCCAAGGGTGCACTCTGTCCTGTCGGCCATATCATCATTAATGAAAATGTTAAACAGTACTGACAGCAGTACCAGCCCCCGGAATACTCCACTAGTGACTGGCCTCCAGCTGGAATCTCTGTGCTGATCACACCCTCCGAGTTTGGCAGTTCCATTTTCAGTCCACTTCATTGCCCATTTTTTAGGCCCATACTTCATCACTTTGTCTATGGAGATGTCATGGAAGATAGTGTCAAGAGCTTTACTAAGGTCAAGATAAACAACATCCACTTCTCTTCCCTTGTCCACTAATCCAGGCATCTCATTGTAGAAGGCTATCAAGTTGTTTAGGCATGATTTCCCCTTTGTAAATCCTGACTTCTCCCAGATGTGTTCCCGTTGATTAATATGTTTGGAAATAGCTTCCATTATTATTCACTCTTCCAGCTTCCCAGGGATTGAGGTGAGGCTGTGTAAGAGACTGAAATGTCCTATGACTGTCTCAAAGCTTGCTTGTGTCTGTGCAAACCTCCAAGAGAAGCTGCTGTGGCCTGTGAATTGGTCTGGGGGATGCTGCCCAGAGAAGCAGGAGTGTGTTGAAGGATGCACTCTCCACTTCTTGGTGATCGCATTGTCCGGACTCTTTACATAAGCCTCAAAGGGGCAGACATGGACTGAGCTGGCCCCATCCTGGAGCAGTTTGTGGCTCTATTGTGTAGGCCAGACCCCATGCATGCATTGCTAATGAACTTGATAAGAGGCAAACGTTCCTGCCCTTGAAGCCAGATGCAACAAAACCTGTTGGACCAGAGAAAAAAAACCTAAAGGCGAGCAGATATGCTGATCTGCTGGTATGATGAACTTAAAAAGGCAGCAGAAAATCTTTCTTTGTGTGCATCTACCATTGAGGCCTGATCTGTGTGCATCTACCATCGAAGCCAGATCCGTGTGCACCCACCACGAAGAACTGAAGGCTGAGGACCAACGGGACACCGCTGGATACATGGTGATGACTATTCTTGCAGCCCTATCCCGCATCCTTGCTTTATTTCTGCATTTTCCTTCTATTCTGTCCTATTGTTACCCCTCTTCACTTTTCTAATAATAAAAACCTATTTTGGGTATACGTCATTTGACCTCTTCTATGTCTTAATCTTGCTCTTGGGATCATATCGAAACCTCCCCCGACGCTGGATCGGGACAGGCTGACTGACGTGTATTGTCCTAGATCCTCTTTCTTGCCTTTCTTGAAGATAGGAGTGACATTTGATTTCTTCCAGCCCTCAGGAACCAGTGACCTTTCAAAGACCGAGTGGCCTCACGATGACAATGGGCCAGCTTCCTCAGCACTTGTGGGTACATCTCATCAGGTTCCAGAGACTTGCCTCTGTCCAGTTCATTTAAGTGTATTCTAGCTTTATCCTCTTCCACCAGGGATACGTCTTCCTTGCTCCAGCAACTCTCTTCAGAACATTAGGGAGTACTCTGGTTCTTAGGAATTAAATTATCCATAAAAGACAGAATTTAGGTACAGATCCTACCCATTAAATGATTGTGTTCATCCACTGCACATGGACTGGTTAACCATTCAACTGGTGACATTCTGCTTTTAGTTTCCATGAGAACTGTTAAATAAGCTCTTCTTGGTTTAAGTTGCCCCTTCTGTCAAATGGAGATATTATTCCTTTACTTTGGCTTTATAGTGCTATTTAAAATGAAACACGCTTTGCTTCTCAGCTAGTGGTACTAGTGATGCTGAGCATCACAGCAGATTGCTAGCTGTAACACCTGAACCTTACACCAGGGCAGCACTGGGCTGCTAAAGAGAAGCGCTCTATTGTGGATACACACTTCTTAGTTAAGTGCTCATTTGCTCGCCACACACACCAAGTCTCTTCCTTCCAATTACAGCTTTGGTCTTTGAACAGACTACTCAAACACAAGAGACAGGCAGGGCCCCCAGAAACAGGCTTCAAAGCACAAGAAGCTTCTCTCTGCTACATCTTACCTACCTTTGCCCTCCAAGGCCTGTCACAAGAACCCTCCCTGTGCACCCTTTCCTTAAATCCTCTGCCAAGCCAGGTCTAAATATCCATTTCAGTAAGACCCAAGCACCTATGCTCTGCCACCAAGCTGGAGAAGCTGAGCTGCTTGTGTTACATCAGTGACAATAGCACTTACAAGCGACAATGGCATTTACCAGTGCAACAGAATTATAGCCCCAGTACAGACAGAGCTGTTTGTAGCTCTGGGCCTATTTTACGTTGTGCAGTAAATGAAAACAAATGGCTTCCAGAGACAAGTAATGCATTTTGGCAATATTTTAGACCAGTGGTAATTCAGCACAGCTATAAAGGCCTCCAGACTATACAGAGTTCTCAGATTTTAAGTACTGGTGGTCCACTATCAAGCCTCCAGAGCTTTACCCCATCCTTCTTTACAAATGATACAGCAGGGGCTGGATTACCCCCTCACAGCAGGGTTTGAAACAGTACAGAAGCAACTAATGTTGTAAAGGCTGATCGGACACAGCTAGAGGGTAGGGACCTTAAAATGCCACTCTGCTTTACTGGTATCAGCTCAGTGGCTGCTTTCCCAGGCCCTACTCCATTTTAAACATCTGACAGGCAATGTGAGAGCAAGAGCACCCAGTCCCTCCCCTCAGCCCTGCTACAAGACAAATATTTATTCTGCAGTTCCTCATGACCACTGGGTATATGACTTTGATATGGAGGTTTTGAATCCTTTTCTCTGAAGATTATTTGAGGCAGAAAGATGGTTCAAAGAAAGAGAGAAACAGAAGCTTACATGCTCTGTTGGTTGCATGCCCAGAGTTGGGATATTCCTGTGCACAGGCCAGCAAGTGTTTGTGTTATTGTCAGCAAGCTTTCTGCAAATTGCTGTGCAACTAGTCAAAGTTGCAAGGGATGTGAAGCACAAGGAACAGCTTGGCATTCAGGTTTGCAGTCATGATTATGCTAGTTCTTTGTAAAATGAAGCAGGCTTTCAAAACAGAGCAGGAGTCCTTCTCTGCAAGCCCATACCTCAGATGTGACATGGGCTGTAAGGATCCAGACACCACCAGGTACGAACTTCTGAACATCAGTGTGATACCCACAGATCACCCCCACTGTCATGATGTTCTACAGGATTCTACATTCTGCACCTATTCTGGGAGGGCTCTGCTGGATGAAGGAGGCATGCAGCTGGCAGAAGACAATGTACAAAAGCACAGTGCTCCGGTACAGGTGTACCACTGAGCACAGATAAAGGGGCCCCCAGAGCTGCCAGGGGCAGGCACGCCACATTCATGCAGTACGTGTACTGCCACGGCAGGGAGCCTGGACCAGTCCTTATGAAGGGACTCTGTTTTCATCGTTGCTTTGGTTCCACTGGGCACAGCTTTTCCTCACTGCATGACGAGCGTTAAGAGTTGTGTCAGATTGTGCACTGATTTGTGTGGGGATTTCAGCTTGCTTGGCTAACGACATGCATTAAAGCCATGACCAGGCATCCTGGGGCCATCAGTTGGAGCCCCAAACCACCTGTAGTTTAAGACAAAACATAAAGAGAGGGGAAACAACCCTGAAGGACAGTAAAACCAAAATGGAAGCAGAATAATAAAGAGCCCAGAAAACAGAAGAGCAAGGACAGGAGACTAGAAAAATGGGGCAGAAGTCATTAGTGCTCTCAGAAACAAAAGCATCAGGGGCAAAGGCAACCACCCTGTTGTCTGTCACAACGTGTGGTCAAGGAAATGAGTCAGCCTTGCAGCTCTGCATTTCACAGGGCTGTGAAAAATTTGCTTGGGCCCTTCTGTGATCTCACCCAGCTTCTTCATGCTGGAAACAATCTAACAATCTCCCTCTGTTTTTTGTTTTGTTTTGTTTTGTTTTCCTGGCTTTCCACACACATAACCCATTAAAAATAAGAAAATACTAGGCTTGACTGTGGTGGGTGAAGGGAACAGCTGGAGCACATGCGAAATGGCAGGTCTCTTCTGATCCAGAATGCTTGCACTGCAGGAGAGTAACATAATGGAAGCTAAGACAGTACTTTAATGAAGACAACCCCCATGCAACATCTGACTGTGTGAATATCCATACTTAATATTTATATGCTTTGACAATTCTTGTTTGTAATCCCACCTACAGCTGACACTGTGCTGATACTTTGGCTACAGATTGGAAAAAACCCAAACATTTGAAGTTCAAGGAAGAAAATAATTACCTTGCATAACAAAGTCATTCTACATTGAAGGGAAATCTACTCTACTCCTGGCTCCTGAACAACAGAAAAATTGCTAAGCCAGATAACACTACAGTAGGTGCTTAAAAGTAAAGTTCCTGCTGTCTTGCAGACACCTGATGCCCAAACTGCTAGAGATCTCAAAGAAGTGAGAATGTTTTGTTGCTAGAAACCAAGCCATTAATGCTGGTTGTGAAAGTTCTCTTTAGCAAACAATCAAGAGATTCTCCTAATACAAACTTATTTATCCCATCAAGAAGAGCTGTCAAAACATGGCTGTATTACAGAATGAAGCAACTAATATACTTATCCAAAAGTCTAGAGGTCTACTTGCAAATCCTCTATTTCAACACTCAATTATAAACAGGCTCAATGTGCTCAGCACAATAGCAACAAGAAAGAAGTGTCAGAAGTTCAGGATGGCAGACCAAAATGAGTTTCAATGCAAGTTCAAACAGCAAAGATACAGCAGTGATGAGTGCCCTTTCCCCGAGACTCGCTCTGAAGTTCTAGCCCATTCATTATCTTAAGAGGATATTAGAAACAACAGTGTTTGCCTTGTAGTAAGTCCATCTAACATGATGTGTGTTAAAACATTGACATTAAAATACAGCTAACCACAGAAGACAGTCTAGTGGTTTCTTTGTGCAAGAACCTCACTTATCTTTTCCTGAGGCTAGCTATCAGACTTTGAAGACTTCAGTGCTGATGATAGGGAGTTCAAGTCCTGCATGACTTAGCTGCAAAAAAGGCTTCTACTAGGGCTATAGTAGAAAATGCAAAATAGCTTTGTACTAGAATCCAGTGGTGTGGGGAAAAGTGGATTCCTCTAAATCTGTGCAGTGGGAAAGTCCTGATTCAGGATTTGACTACACCATTGCCTTTCATGAGCAGCAGACACTGCCATATGTTTTCGTGAAATACTGGCCTAGAAAACTACGCTTCCTGGTGTCTCACTCAAAACACAGATTGGTTGATGCTAACATCCCTGCTGGGACCCAGTGGCTGCCTCTATGGGAATGATGAGAGCACAAAGCTATTTGACTTACTTTCCTTGGAAGGGATTTTATAGGACCCCATTAACAGCAGAAATTTCAGTAGTGATGCCTATATAAGTATATACACACAGATACATATATATGACTCAGTTTAGCATGACCTATAGGATGAACCAGATTATCTAATGTTTATGGTTTGGATGAGAAGCAAGATGAACATTTATACCCTCCATTACATTTGCCACACAAAGTTTAAATCAGCACCCAGGAATCCATGTAGACAAATACTCAGCAGAAATTCAGGCATATCCAAAGCAGTCCCGTGTATTTAGTCCAAGCTCAGACACTCCAAGCTCTCCCATGAAATAAATGAAGTAGAAAATAATTCACAGGATTAGTTATGCAAAAATGCACAGCAAGCATTCTCCTTTGAACGCAGCAGTTCTCAATAAGAGGCTGAGATCGGCCATGTCAGCTGCATTCCCTGAAAGTAGGGGAGGTTTGAGTTGGTCCAACCTTGGTTTGCAAACTTCAGCCCTGTGCTGCTCAGTAGCTTTTCAACAGTTCACACTATACAATTCACAGCATAGCCAGAAACCCACATACACTCCCAGGGAAGGGACGTTAATAACAGAAAACTTCCTCTCACGGTCACAGTTTTACTTTTAAAGGATTTTGGGAAAGATCTTCACATCCATTACACACATGGATTAGAAGCTGTACTGCTGCTACATACCTGTCAGCAACAGAATATGCTCCAAAACTGTTTTTAGTAATTCCAGTGTCAATAACAGCCTAAGTAAGAGTCAGTTCCTGGTTCTTAGCCATAGTCTCTAATACACTGGCTTTTATCAGTGAGCCCTTCTGCCTTCTTACAGCCCCACCTGTGCCATACAAAAAACACAAAGTTTGAACTGCCCCCATACCACCTGGTGGAAATTTGATTTCTACCTGCTGCCAGGAATCGTGGTGAGAGGAGAAGCAGCTCATGTCACAATCAAAGTTTTTGTATATACATCGAGTAAATCAATACAAGCAATTTCTTGCCTGCTAATTCAATTTCTGCAAGCTCTTTATTAATCATGTTTCCAGAACATTTGATGTTGCAATAAAACATTTTGTGGTGAACACTTTTCAAGTGAAAAGAAAAAATTCTCTAAAAATCAATCAACTAATATTTCAAAACACCTTATCCAGTTGTGAGTGTTAGGCCCTGACATAACACAGACTGCCAGTGTGCCACCAAAGTTGTTAGGCAATTGTTTAAATTAAGTAAACTCTTAAGTGCTGTGCTGAACCAAGGCTCACACTCTCTAATCACTCTCTCAGACACAAAGGTCACATTCTCATCATCTATTCCAATGACATACAGTGTCTTTCACAAGACATCACACATTCGGAGCATATACAAACACTGATTATTCCCCCTGCCCTTTTTCCCTCCTTTGAGCTGTGAGGTAACAGATAGGGAAGAAGCATCTTTGAGGGGAAGGCAGGTAAGGAAAAAAACCAAAACCCAAACCCAAGAGAGCTGCAAATAGAAGTCAATTTGTCTAAAAAGACTGTAGTCCTAAGAGCTAAATCAGTATACTGGAAATGATCTTTGGTTCATGTCTGTCTTTCCTCCTTTGCTTCTTCTGTATTTTAGAAAAGATTAAAACTAAAAATATTATCCAAGGACTAGCACATGGTCCTGCATGCTCTGTCAACACTGCTGGTTAAGACCAATTCAGCAGAACAGCCTATTTAGCCTTTGGAAACCATTTATTTATTTATTCTTCTGAAGCCTTAGCAAATAGATGTTGAATACAGTGCAATTCCCACACGGTGCCTCGACACTATTAGAGACACTGGTAACCACAGTCGCCCCATTTACACATGCTCTTGCAGCCTGCAATGCTTGGGACATAAAAGTGCTACCTATTCTACATGCCATGCCGATAAACTTCATTTCAGTAACGTGATACTCTGTGATATGTGCACAGAATACTGATTTATTTGGATGTAACCCCAGTGTATAGTTCAAAACCTGAGGCTCTTCCCAATTCATGATACCAGCTTGCCTTACCGCATCATGTTACGTGTTTTCACTTAGCCTGAGTGAAAAGGGAATTGACCAGTAGAAAGTTGTAGCTACCTTAAGTCCTAAACATATCTTCAGCAGTACTTTTTCTCAAGTTTAATGAAAGGTAGATAAGTGTTAAGAACAAGATTAGGAAAATATTACCCTAATCAATACCTTAGGTTCAGTGAGGTTCACAGCTCATTAGCGATCCAATACCTACCGCTAAGGCATTTCCCAACTTAAAATTCTCAGCGAAATTTTCCCAGCTTCCATTTAAAAAAATAATCTTATTTTATTTGGAACAATCCTAGGATTTACAACACTGCTTCTCCATCACCTTTACCGAAACATTTCCAATCAATCAGTCACAGGCCCTATTCCAGTCACCCTTTCCTATGTCAGTTCAGCTGTATCATACTCAAGGGGAAATCCTTCTCTCCTCTGACCATCTCAAAGTCCAGTTGGACGGTGTAACCACACTGGAATACCTAGACATTGAAAGCAGGGTCTAGCTCACAAAAATAAGCTTTATCACTCTTCATGTAACTCTGCAGAGACTAATTATTTGCTAAGAGTTACAGGGTGTGAATGGGTTGAGGTTCAGGTTCGTCAGTGCTACACTACTACTTCAAATAACAGTCTCAAAAGACTATTTTCCATCTTCTAGTCTAGCTCTGCATTGTTACTTTGCATACAAAGCAGATAGGGAGAGGCAGCTTTAACTCTTAGTTAACACAGACTAAAAAAAACCAAACAACAACCCTCCTTTTTACTTTGATGTGAAAGCTGGGTTTGTAAACGATAGCTTGCAACATTCAGTTACCTTCCTCATAAATAGAGAGCAACATAGCTATTGATTGCTACTTGATGCCACACAGAGCTAGAAGTTCATCCTGCTACAGAACACTAGCCTCCAAGAGGGTACTTACCACACAAAGGCACTTTCTTCATGTCTGCTCTGTGCAAATATTCTCTAAATCTTCATAGAAAAAAGCATTTCCCACATGAAAGAGGCTCTGAGTGTTGAAACAATGAGAAACCCTAAAATAGAAAAAAAATTTTAAAGAACCCATACAGCAACCAAGGGAGTCAACTCAAAAGTTAGCCTTAAAAACATGTTATATTTCCTCACTAATGTTTCTAATTCAATCATATAAAAAGTCTCAAGAAACTCAAGACAAGGAGCACAAACAAAACAGTAGACTTCTGTAGGCATAGATAAAGGTTTTTTTTTTTACCTTGGAGAAATTACTTTTAGTGGAACAACTAGCAAAATACAACCTTCCCTGCTTTGAGTTGTGTGTGAGCCAGCTTGATGCTACTGCTAATTCTGGTTTTGGGTAGAATTTTCTGGTGTTAGTGTTCAAACACTACCAGAGCAGCATTAAAACTGCCAGGGGGAGGCAAGGAAAGCAGCCAGGCACCTAAGAGCAATACAGTAGCGGGGCCCAAAGGTTGGCATCCAGCCTTGCTCGTTTGCTCCAGTCTGACTGCTCAGTCTAAGGGCTGATGTTCACAGTAGTCCACCTAGTCTGATCACCCTCCAGTGGAAATAACTTCCACCTCAAAAAACTGAGAGAAATTACCAAAGTGAGAACTTTCCACAACTTCCTTCTGGAATAAGATAATAACACTGGGAGATAATAGGCAATATGAGGTTGAAAATGCCTCTGAATGGAAACATTCAATCAATGAAAATGGAGAATGCAAAAAGGAACCAATATCATAATAAACACAGAGATAATTTTACCTTCTTTGGCACAACTTTGTGTATGCTGCAAGGATTTCTCTCCCACACCCTATTCAGACAGTGGGTTAGCACACAGAGCAAACAAAACTGATAACCCCTTATCTTTCTAGAGTGGAAAACCAGCCCTTACAGAACGGACTGCCAGCTGAAGGTAACCAGAAAACTCAAGCCTAATCACCTCCTCCCATCTGCTGGAGCCTCCTTCATCATCTCTCTTTGCCTAATTTGTGGGGCCTGGCAATACAAAGGGCACAGATCTGTTCTTTTTCCCTAGTCCTGAGGCACCTGTCACCCAGCTCAACTTGAGATAGCAGAATTCAGATTCAGAGCCGGGGGGGGGCTGCTGTACTTGCCTGCTTGCTACATCCTGAGTGCCCCTTCCCTAATCACCCCCCTTCTCCTTGCTCTGCTCCCTGTCCTGCTGGTGACAGAGGGACACCCGGCTGCCTGGGGGAACATGCAGGACCTGACTTGAGGGTACAGCTGAATGTTGCTTGCAGTGGTGGGAAGGCCTGGGCACAGCAGGGAGCTGAAGGGGATGCTGTGACTGGTGCCAGTGGGGGGTTAAAGGTCTGCAGCGAGGGATGTGGCTAAACCAGGTAAAGGACTGAGGGAGCTGAGCAGGGGAGAACCTTCCAGGAAAGAAACACCTCACTGCAGTGTCAGTCAGAAGCTGTGGGTCTGGCAGAGTGATGGGTGGCAGGAGACACATCTGAGGCCAGGGACAGTGTGGCATGAGCTGCCATGGCCAAGGAGTGCCATCCCCAAAGAGGAAAGCTGGTCCTGGCGTGCTGTAGCCATCACCTGTACAGCCGAGCTGCCGGGAGGCCACAGCAACCTTGTGCTGCCCAAAACATTGGCTATTGCTGGGCACTGAAGGTGGCACTTCTGATTTCACCTTATGGGCAGTGGGATAGCAGGGGGCTGCCCATTCACTGACTTGTGCCGTGTGACTGAGGCAGTGTGTCCAAGGGGGTGGCAGGGGAACAGGCCGTTGTGTTGCCCTGCTCCACACCTGGAAGACACTGCAGGCCAATGTATGGGTGAGGATGGGCTGGTATGTGGAGAAAGCCCCAGTTTAGAGGTGGGCATCATAAATAACCAACCCTCAGGTAAGGCCTGAGGAGAAGGAGAAAAATGGGTCTGTGATTAGGTCTGATTGGTTTGAAAGTTTCTCTCTGCTTATGCTCTTCAAAATAAAGCATTTCTGAATAGGCCTTGTGTATACTGGGGGTGAGGGAGGGGAGACAGGAGGGAAACCAAGTGGAAGAGAAAAATGCTTCAGCTGACAATGACTGAGAGGGAGAGAATTGCACGGTAACGTGCCATCCATCTACTGGGCAAGATTCATTATTCACGGCTCAGTCATTTGGTTCTAAATTTTAAATGTCATCTAAAGTGCTTTTTGAATTCATCAGTTTAAAAGATACTTACTAAGAAGCAAAACATTGTGTTATTACTCAGTAGCACTGAGGGCTGTGGGATGGCAGGCAGTGTCGTCAGGTGGTGGAGCAAGAAGCCAGCTAAACTGGAAATCACTTATTTGCTATTCAGAGGTGGCCCTGCAGGTACAGTGCTTGTTGGTCCTTGAAGCTTCCCATGGCTAAATCACAACAAGGTGCCCATCCTTTCTAAAAACTATCTCACGGGTTTCAGTTAGGCATGAGCAAAGAGGGAACATACCTCGTTTGCTGCCTCACACCAACCTTTGTGCCTGTCACTGCCAGGACTGCCAGTGCCCTAACCTAAGTGCCCAGGGTAGTATCCCACACAGGGGTATACATTCCATGATCAGATTTTTACATGACCCTGTCACACTCTTTTAAGCAGTAATAAAATCTCAGCCACAGTGTCTGCTTAGCAATTAGAAATCAGGCCTGAAAGAAGACACAATAGTGTTTATATCCACCACAAATGGTCAAGTTGAGTCACAGGGTGCTGAGGTTTTCAGGGACCTCAGCTTCCCCTGCTCCTTGCTCACAAGCCTGGCACAGTGTCATTAGCATAATCAGTCCCATACTAATGTCTTCTGCTCACATAGTCATTTCTTTACTAGCAAAACTATGCATATCCTCAAGATATTTAAGCTACACATTGTGCGATGGTAATAGCTTTGTAATGGTGTTCATCTATCATACATTTTAAATATCCTTGCTCTGCCCACTAACCCATCTCCAATGGCTCCACTTCTCATCAGACACCAACATTTCTGAGAAGACTGAGAGAGGCACATTTGGAAAAAAAGAAGTGCAGTGGAAGAACCAAATTAAAACCTTCCCAGGCAGATCTTCGTAGCCTATCAGTGGGTCCGGGAAATATGACTGAGGTGAAATTTGAGCTGACTCAGACCTGAGATTTAATGCCTAACTCAGAGGATAACATCAGTAATTTTGTGAAAGTTACTTTATTCCTTTATGTCCATGGAGATTGTCAAACACAAAAAATAGCAAGGAGCTTTAAAAAGATCTGGGGCACAGTGCACACCATGTAAGAGAACTGGAAGTAGTATCATAGTGATTCTTTCTCCATTTTGTCTGGCTTACCTGTCTCCACTGCTCCCATTCAAAGCCCACTGACATACAGAAAAAAGCCCCCCACACTTTGGTAGACTCATGAAAAACAAAGTTTTCTCTGGTTGAACTTAATTTCTTCCACTACCTACAGATCAACATTTCAGTTGTACTTTGGCTCTGGGCCTACATAAAAGGTGTTTCCAATTTTATTTGAATTACTTCACTTGTGGAATAATAGAATTATAGGGATTATACAGAGCAATAATCCTCAGCACTCCGTGGGATCAAAGCAGTATTCAAATATTAAACAGTTCTTAGAGAAGATAGCTCAAGTATTATTATCCTCATTTTCCAGAGCAAGGATGGGAAGACATGACTTGAGAGCACAGAGCTTCTTCACAGGAGGATTTACGCTGGGAATCCCCTGCTCCAGGCCAGTTTGGGGACTCCGTCCTTCCTGGTGCCCTGGACAGAATGCTATGGTTAGAGACCAGCCTCTCCTTCCCTCTACCACACTGCTCCTTAAAGCTCTTCCCTGCCAACTACAGCATTTACCAGCACTACTGCATTTTAAAATAAGGAATAAAATTTTAAATATCTGTGTCACAAAGACTGTGGATCCTCTCTAAACGGGTCCCTCCAGGATGAACTTTACTCAGCACTTAGAAGCCCAGCTAAGATTATGGCCTCTGTGGTGGGCACAGCAGATGTAACTGTGCAGCCTAAAGTGCCCTACAGTTGCTGATGCAAACAGCCAAAGGGTGGAAGATTTTATCCTCCACTTTGCAATGTCAGGTCACAGAACTGACCAGTAACATGCCCAGGGTGTGGAAGGGCCAGGAATTCAGCTGTCATCCTGTCACCAGGCCCAATGTTTTACCTGTAAGATCAAACCATTTGTCACTAGTTTAATGACTGGACCTTTAGGCATACTAAGCGGCTTCCTTTTTAGCACATTATGTGTGCTTGAGGCACTGCCAGGTCACCTCCTTTAGAAGTAAAATACATGCACTCCTGCTCAGGAGCCGCAGGTAATGCTGGTGAAGTAAACAAGAGGTGATCGCAAGGAAGGAGGGAGAAAATAGAAGCTGTTCATACTGCTGTACTGTGTTTATTTAAGTAATACTCTTGAATAAACAAGTTCCAGAAACTAGAAAGCAAGGACTCCAGTTTTCTGGATTGAACTGCTCAAGATCATATACATTAAGGAAGATAAAGAAATATAGCTGAAAGCCAAATACAGGTTACAGTGGCTGGAGATCATCTTCAGAAGATGAAATATTCCTTAAATGATGAAGACAATAATTCACAAGAATGAGACTCTCCAGTGAATTATGGGATTCCTCTTCCAGTAAGTTAGCAGAAATACGATTCTAAAATTTAAACGCACTCGCCCATCACCAATTCTGCTTAAATAGATTTATGGTTATATACATATTTTACCATTTTTTATATTTTTATAAGCCTGACATTTTAGTTCACCTGTAGGTGATACTGGGACTTGATATGCACCAAGAGCTACAGAAGAGGGTAATTATACTCTGGCCCCGATTGCCTTCCCTCCCCCCCACCATGTATTCTAGGAATGGAGAATATTCTTAAACTCAAGGACCAACAGAGCTGACAAAAACATAAAACAAGGTACAAAGGAAGCTTGAAGTTATTATGGCACTTTGGAGATGGGAGAAAAGAGAGATACTGGTAGATTAACCTTGGAGCCCCATAAAAACTTTCTGTGACCAAATCCAAGCAACAGTCATTAAGAGAAGTTCATACAATGGGCTCTGATTGAGCAAGGTAACTAAAATCAAGTACCTAATGTTAAAAGCAGTATCATTAACTTCAGTGGTGAATACTGATGTGCATAATGTTACAGGATCTTACTAGAGCACATTAGATCTTACTAGAGCACATTATAGACTAATGCACTTTTTTTTTACACTGGATAAACCTCTAGCCTTTTAGCTAATATAAATACACATCAGATGTTCAAATAGTCACCCTTCTGTTCTAAATTGAGGGCACCTTTTCTGTTATTTCTAGTATTTTCTCTGATCTGCTTTTTTATCTTATCCAGTGATTATATGTAGTATCCTATTCCCAAGGAAAAAGAAGGAGACGAATGAATGCTGGTTGGACAGCCTGGTTCCCAGTGCCCAGTCCTCTGTGTTTGCACCTGCACCGGAACTAACCCATTGTGAACCAGTGGCCAAAGACTGTATTTCACAATGAGTAAAAATCTCAGTACAATGATGTCTCTGTAAATTGAAGATGGGAAATTGGCTGGGGTGCAGAGACCATGTTAATGAAGAAAAGGCTGCCACATGACTTCATGCTCCATTGGACACCTGAGCGATATTCCCTTTTAAGGCTCTGGCTTTGGATTTCATTACATCGAGTCTAGCTGTGGGGTCTTGATGAAAAAAGTGGTCCTGTTCTCCCTTTTTTCCTGTTCCTGCCACATGCTTTGGCAACCTCCCTTGCCTCAGGTTGTACAACTGTGCTGTGTGTGGATCCAGCTCACTGAGCTCACAGAAGACTAACTCCACAAAATAAAAATGACATTTTCTTTCAGATTGGCAAGTTGATCCAAGTGCGTGTGGTCACACAGCCACTGGACATGGCAGATGCAGAGCATGGAGTGGGAGACTCAGAGCTCTCTTCCACCCTCACCTGCTGCAGCCTTCTTCACTTACATTTGGTTCAACGTAACAAATGTCACATGCCCCAACAGCAGGGAGACCTTTGTCCAGAAGTCACACTGTCTGATACACAAAAGTCAAATCTATAGGTCAGTTACAGAGCATTGAGCACATTTCCTAATTTTTGAGTGCTTACGTTCATAACCTTCACCTTTTATGTACATTATGCAGTTTTTATACTGGATTTCCTTTCCAATGAAGGTAGTTTACATATGGACACAAATACATACTCCACCAACAGTACCAGTACCTCTGTGGATATTGGGGCACATGCTCATAAGCAGTTTTTCACAGAAATGCACACACTCGCACACACATCTTTTGGTGTAGGCCAGATAGTATCTCCCTGCCACTTCCATGCATACCCTTTCTGACTCAAAGAGCTATCTCTAAACTATGCAAAAATATAGGCAACTGCTTAAACTGCTTCAACAGACAAATCAGAAAGCTATATCCATCACTGCTTTCTATTAAAAACCTTTATTGCTAGATATACTGTCAGCTAGAGCTCACAATCAGCAAGAAGGTTTGCTTGGCTGTATCTGTATTGATATTTATGAAGCTTGAGGCACATGCTAAAACAGACCAAATGTATGATTTTATTCTTTATTGAATAGTTACTGGTAACGTAAGTTGACAGGAGAATACACTGCGGGAAAAAAAAAAAAAAGCTCTCTTAATGTTAAATCAATGATTCATTTACTCTCTTCATGATTAATTGCAAAGTATTTGGGAACTCTAATGACTTTTGTGTGTGCAATATTGTTTAATCAAAAGGAAAAAAAGATCTGATCTGTGTGGAGATACTGATTTTTCTCCTATGTGAGTAAAACAAGGAACTATTTCCTTCCACTACTCCAGGTGCTTGGGAAAGCTGTCAGAATCAATATGGAAGCTTGGACACCTCAGTGCAGGAAATTCAAAGCTGTTTTTCTTTTGGAAAGGTGGGTCTGTCTCTTTGCTGCTGTACAAGTAACACATAACCAAAACAATGGATTGATTAACACCAATGTACTGGCCGAAGCTGGCCTCCCTCTGAAGCGGTCCAGATTCAGAAGGAATCCCAGATGCTCAGCTCTTGTAATAGCTATTTTTAAAAAAAAACACAACCCAGCGGGTGCCCCCAGTACTTTGCAGACTGACATTGAGCTTAGGCAACTCTTTAGCTTAGCATAAACTGCAGCTGCTGTTGTTCTCCTCGTGGATCCTCCTTTCCAAGGGCTGGATTAGCATCAAGCCCAGGCAAACCACCATCATGGTCAGACAAAGGCTGCCAGTGCCAGGAGGCCCTTCCAGATGCAGAGAAATTTCTGAAGAAAACAGCAGGTCACTGTATATGCTTTAACTATACACTGGAGTGTACTGCTCCCTAGTATTGCTCACCCATGTCAGTGTCTATACAGCACTGGTTTGCTTTGTTTCAGTGTGTGAACCACAAGAGGTCACCAAGTGTGTTCTCCAGGAGCCCCATGGCACTGACCACCCAGCCAGCCCCCAGTACAATACAACATCCCCACTCCTGCCAAGACCCACCTGGAATACAGGGGATCCTCACTGCTCTTGCTGAACTAGTGAGAATTGCAAAGGCAAGTCAGAGCAGCGTGACCGCGCCCAGCCTGGCCGCCGTGGCCGTCGCAGGCAGCGTGGCAATGCCAGGCCGTGGCAGCTGAGGGCTGCCAGCAGGCACCCGCATGCTCCGTCCCTCCTGCTCTGCCTGTGCCATACGCAGAGCTGGCAGCTTCACACGGGCTTCTGGTCTCACAGCAGGGCAAGGTCCTGGCTATGCATCAGGAGAAGAGGGGAAAGCAGGAAGCTTAAAGGATGCTGAAAGGACATTTAAACAGGCTTTTCGTGTCATGTTTAGCTCTTAACATGTAAATGACTGAAAAGCCAATGTACTCTTTTTCCCTTCTGCAGTCTGATCGCACTACCATGAATTCTGAGTGGTTTTGCTGGCAAAGGGCTTTAGAAAGGAGGGCACACACAAAAAACAACTATGATGCTGCTTCTCATTATCTGCCACTGATTTTGTGTTGTGGCAGATCCTCAGGATCTGCTCAGAGAGGAACTGGTGGTCACAGCTGGTTCCCAGGGGTCAGGCCTCTTGCGGTGCTCACCAGTGGTGCGTGTGGGGCCAGCGACTAACTGGCTTTTCTGCAGGGGGTGGGACTGGGGACAGGGTCCCCTGCCTTACTCTGGCAGCAGGAAAGTTTCCACCCTTCCAAGAGATGTTTAGAAGAAGGCAGGCAACATGAATCCAAGGAGATCTTTGCTAATGTGACATAACATGGAAAAAACCTGCTGGAAACCAAAACTAATACAGAACAAGAAAGGCTGCTTGTACTGGCAGCAAGGGGTCAGACTGGCTCAGTCCACTGCAGATGGAGAGTGGTGTGAATGGGATAAGACACAAAGCACCTGGTAAACTGGGCAAAGCTTGAGACTGGGACAAGAGCAGCAGCCTTGGGTAACACTCCCCTTACATTCAGTACTTGGCTTCTCCTCTTCTTGGCTTCCTTCCTGCTGGGATTTCCCTCCATTGTTTCCAAAATTTAAAGCCCTGTTGTGCCTCTGCCCAGGGACCCAAGCAGGGAGGAGGTGCCAGGCTCAGCCAGACTGCAGGAAGGAAGCTGAAAGCAGATTTCAGGGGGTACAGGTAGAGGCTGAGTGGTCTCAGCTAGCCAGAGCAGGTACATGCTCCCCTTCCCTCAGACCCAAAGACTTACTAGCCCCAAGTGAGAAAGAGAGAACAGATCCATCTCTTGCATGTAGAACATTCCACACATGTCAGGCCCACTGTGCATGCCATGCTGGTACTTCCACTTCACTGCAGTCAGGGCTTGCTGGGGACCCTTCATTACCTGGCCAGCTCCAGGATGGATCCTGTCCTGTTTTCTGCAGCAAGCACACCCAGGGGAAGCTGCCAGAGACTCCACTGAGGCATCAGACATACTGCCCAGGTTACATGAGTGCAGAAGACCAAATTTGGTCTCAGACTTAGAGCCTCCTTGAGGCTGCTGGGGGTCTCTGCGATGCAAGTCAGAACGGTTGCCTGCTGTGTTTAAAAATGAGTATAGTCCCCGCACATATTGCAGATTGCTTCATAGAAGAAGGCATGAAAAGAACAATGTTCTGTCTTTAAATAGGTCTGTCCCATGTTTGCCCACTGCCAGCCCATGCTGGCAGGTGAGAGGAGGAACAAGTGAGGACTTCATCTACTGCTAAAGCCCTGAGCTGGGAGAGAGGAGTGTGAGGATGCCAGCTTGGCACAGGACCCTGTGGCAACATGGTGCCACTTGCAAAAACGCAACTGAAAAAATGCCAGACATCTGTGCCCTCACTGTGTGAACCAAAATGGAAACGAACCAAATATTTTTCTTCCCACTGAGATTTATAAAAAGCCCCTGTGTGATCTAAACTGACACAAAACAACAGTCTCCTACTGATTATTTTTAACCTGATTTAGCTGACGCTAATTGTACTGGACCTCCATAATTGTGCACAGAACTTGGTAGCAGCAGTAGGATAGAATTATCATCAGCTTCATGGGACTAGTGTTATGCCAATATCATAGCTGAATGTTTACTGAATATCAGAATTTCTCAGGAGCTTAATTTTTCACTTCCTTTCACATTTCCTTCCACTTCAGATACATCACAACTGAAAGTACTACAGGTTCTCCCTGCCCACCTCACAGTCCTTCACCAGACAAGTCTGCCCATCAGCTTTGGTCAGCTGTCCCCCAAGGGAAGCTTCACCTCCATGCAGCCTTGACCTAGTGCACTCTGTCCCTTCTTTATACATGTGCAAGAAGGGAAGAGTGTTTTCATGTGCCAGGAGGGTCAAGACTGAGGTTCAGGTTTGAGAAGGGGAGAGAATCTATTGCTCCTCATTCCAGATTGACTGCAGAGGCCTCAATAACTTCTGGAACATGGCACTGATGTCTCATGTGCCTCTGCTGGATGCATGATGGTACCACAAGGCAAGGAAGTTAAACATGGCCCAAGCCATTTAGGGCTTAAAGAAGCAAGACTTAAATTCCATCTGGCAACCACCAGCAGGAGGGCAGAGACCAGTGAGCCCAAGTGTAAAAGCACCACTTAATAGAGGGACAGATACATTGTGCATTAACTTAAGTTTACAGATGGTGGTCCCAAGTTAGACTCCTTGGTAGGAGCCATATAATTGTCTAATGATTCTGAAAGCATCAGATGCACAGATAACAGTGCTGCCCCTGAGCATTTCTGTACATTTTTCATTAGCAATAGATGAAAGAACTACCTTAGCTGTACCTGCTGTTTCCACAAGTATTTTAGACCCTAATATGTCTCTACATTTTAAAGCGGAATAATAAGCACTAAGTGTGCTTGCTTTTACCAAAAAGACAGATGTAATCTCTGCCACTTCTCCCAGCAGGTTCTCCCAGTTTACTTGTTCTCCTCCCCTCCAGGTCCACCTCAAAGAGAATCTTCTCCTTCCCCCATCAGCCCAAGTGAGCAGGCAGATATTTCAATTACAGCTGGGCTCAAAAAGCTGAACTGTGAAATAGTTTAAGGCCCTTAACTCAATTTCTTAAACTGCAAAGTTAACAAAATGGGGAGACTGTGAGGAAACAGAGGAAAAAGAATCTCTATTTCAACTATTCTTTCAACCCTTTATGGTGGGTACTTTTTCATTCCAGTGTTTTAAATATGTCTGTCTGTTGGAGCCGTGCACAGGGTAGTATCATTTACAAGTCATATACAATGTAGTAAGGAAAACGAGTAACTGCTGCTTAGAGTAAGCACAGAGAAGTGCCATTATCTTTAGATGGGCAATTTGATCACTTCTCAGCGCATGGACTGCTGTAGGACAGCTCACCCTCTTTTCGTTAATATAACTCTGTACCACCAGAGTATTTCCCTAGGATCAGTTGTGCTTTTAGGAAAAAAAAACAGCTTTCTAATTGACTCCCTCTGAAAAATGTGAAGAAATGAATCCTGCACTGTGCCTAGTGTGGAGGTCTTCAGCAAGGGGTTTGCTGCCTGTGGCAGTCACTACCCAACAGAGGCCTTACTTAGGATCTCTAAGATTAGAGCGTTAGAGTTCATAGGTCACAAACTAGTACTGAAAGAACATCCAGAAGGGCAGACCCAGGAAGAGAGAAAGAAGCCCTTTTCTTCATATACTATTTCCTTTCTTGATTTTTATTAGCAACTACTTTTCAGAATAGTATGTTATATTTCACAAAACACCCAAAACCTAAATTTTAATCCAACTCTTTACCATTCATAGTAAGAGACTACTGGGGAATGATCTAAAATCTACTAAAGTCAGTAAATTCCTTGTCAAGGACTGCAATGACTGCTGGGTGAGGCTTTTGGTGAGCTTGGGAGGGGACGATTCATAGGTGTGCTTCCACAAATAGCTTGCTAATGCACAGTTAATTGCTTGCTACCTTTAGTGAATTTAAGATTCTGGTTTAAGAGGAAAAGTACTTATGCAAAGAGCATTAGACTTCAGAGATCTTATGTTAACAATGCATCCATCCACATACCCATTCATCTCACCACTTCTGAACTACCCCAGCACACTCTAGTAGGAGTTGTGTGTCTCCTCTTCATCAAATTATGACCATGAAGGATCATTACAGAAAAAATATGAACCATAGCACTTCACATCAAAAAATGCACATACACAAAAATGCGTCATGAAATCTTGTCAGCCCCTCTAAAATCTTCTATCAGAGGGAAAATAAGAAAAGCTCTAATGATGAAAGCCTGTCCATTTCTCTTTTCTGGAAAGAAAAATTTCACTTCATTTAAAATAATCTTTTATTTTAATCTGATATTAAAGGCAAGATTAGGATATAATTTCTATCCTCTTCAAAGCTGTGAAGAACCATGTCATTGGATATGGAAACCAGACTATGAATGCAAAGTATTTCACAAAAATATGAAAACCCCTCTGTTAAGACAATCTCATCTGATACTCCTGTGTTCTGGTTGGTGGAAGCAATACTTGCATTTGACTGCAAGAGTGATATAAAGGAATTTTATAGAGAACAAATAAATTAAGTGATATTTATGTTAGTATTTATTTAAGTCCTGAAGATGACTTACTCAGAATGTATTCACATAAATTTTTGGAGAAGGTGTAGCAAAGATTAATTGAAATATTAAATCAATTTTATGACTATAGGGGAGAATGCAGTTCATCCCTATTTGTCACTGTATTCAATAAAGAACTACAGCTTAAGACTTTGATTTACAAATAGTGGAGGAAAGAACCTGAACACTAGAATACTGCTGGGTGTCTCTAAATTAAAGGATCTGTGTAAAAAAAGAAGTAATTCTTATCTACTGCTATTAGACTGGCACTACATGATATATGTAAAAGATGTAAATAATAAAAAGGACATACATAATGAGATTTTCAGGAGCTCTCAGATGATTCTGTTCCTAGTGTACTTCCAATGCAAGGAGAGTTAAGTCACGCTCACTGCATTTCTCAAACTCAGGCTTTATTTTAGAGCTGGATCTTTAATTTTTTATCCCGTTTGTCTGATGCCCTGTGAAATAACCTACAAGCTTAGAAACTATCACTACAGGTGCCTGTCTATTATATTAAATTATATAATTTTCAGTGAGATGAGGAAAAATCTCCAGGATATGAAGACAAGACTCACATTGAACTCAATCTTCACATAGATGACAAAATGGTTTGAGAAAAAGGTGGAGGCACACCTCTGTTTTATTCCACTGTGATCTCATCCATGATGATGTTGCCTCATCAGCACGAATTAGTTTAATCCTACAAAGCAGTGTCTGTGCTTAAGATTTTTGCATTTCTCCACAAGGTTGTCTGAAACAATTTGAAAAACTTCTATGAACCTTCAGTGACTTTGGGGTCAACCCCTACAGCTCTAGTTAATATGCTCTTCCCCCTAACCCTTCCCTCATCTTTCTGTTTTGCTAAATGATAAAAAAGCTGCGTGTTTAGCAACTACACTTTAGACTCATTGCAATCCAGGAGTTTTCCTGGCAGATAACAATGATGGGATTTCTATGCATCCCATCGCAGAAATGAAGTAGTCAGTACCAAAGTATATAAATCAAGGTCAGAGATTAAAGCTATGTGGTATTACAAAGAGCTGTTGACTCTTATTAATTTGCATGATCTTTAACCAAACACAGCTGATGTCCAGTGTGTCAATGACTGCCTTCACATTCAGTAAACTGTTCAATATATTGGACATAGTGAAACACAAACACTCAAGAGAAAACATCTGAAATACATGAAAAAACAACAAAATTACTCATGTCCAGCATAAGCATGAATACCTTGGCAGAGAACATTGCACCAGGATCTGGATATTTTGCAGGTCTTCAGTTAAAATAGGAGTGCCCTGACACAGAAATTGACCTTAATTATCAAACACATACTTCCCCCTGACACAGTTTCCCAATAAATGTTTCTAATTCTGGCTCTGGTGGGCAATGTTTCTTCTGAAAATTACAGTACAGAGCAGAAAAATGAGTACAGTTTTTAAAATCGTCTGCTTCGTTTTAAAACTTGCTCCTTGGTCTACACTGATCTTTGCACGGGTGGGGCAATCTGCCGTTGGAGTGTATCAGTACAGCTCTATTGATTCCAGACAGAGAAATGCCAATTTATTACAGGTGTGAACCTGGTCCTTTATTATATCTGTGACCTGGACTGTAAGTGGCTGAGCAAGCCTTCCTGACAGCACCAAGAAAGTCAGGAGAAAAAAATCTTTGATGATAGAAGATTGCTTAACATCAGGGAAAACCACTAGACCTAAAAATACAGTCGAAACAAATTATTCCTGTCTCTGTATTTTGTCTCACATGTCATGGTGTTATTTAAGTGCATGTGTGAATTAAACTAGTAGAGCTATGAACTCTTAGGAGAAAGTGATATTATAGAATGAACAACTACTGTGACAGTAGGCTCAGAACTGACAATAATATTTGTTAGCCAGCATCTGTGGGCAAGTTTATATATCAGAAACATGGTGAAATATCAGGAGCTGTCTAGATGGCCACGCACTATTGATTTTTGCTGAAATATGGGCTAGAGTGAGGTCTACCCACCTGAGCAGGCTGTATGCAGATTTGTGCTTTCTTGGTAAACCAGAAATAGAAGCTTTGGCCACATGTCGATGACCAGCTCAGTTTGCAAGTCACTATCAGAAAGGACAGGTTTCCAAGGTTCTTCATGGCTGAATTCAATACATGGATAGTTGAAGACCCGATAATACAGGAAAATATTGTAGAGCAGATGTAATCTTCAACCAGGCACCCCTCTCCTTCAGATATACAGCCGGAATCAGCTTGGAATGAGAAGATGGAGCAGGCTAACAATTCTGTGTACCTAAGGAACATCTCTTATTTCATTTCTAATGACTCTTCTGCAAAGGGCCTCTGACCATCTTTAAGTTGTCATTAGAACTTACTGAGCAAACCGGTTTTTAGTCTGCTGCTTTCTCGTATCCCAGTATATGAGTAACTCTAAGAGGACAGAGAGGTCCCAGTACTTGTTTGCATCTTAGCTGGCTAAACAGATTCTCAGAATCACGTTTCTACCTGAATATGCAGAATTGCAACATTTCATATTTAATATTCTCCAGTAGCCCCCAAAGACACCCTTTGAGTCATTACAAAGTTTGTGTAAAAAATGGTGTAAACAAAGCTACTGTAAACTCTTTCTTATTTGCACAGCTCATCTGCAATATATTCATGGTGACAATGCAGCTATAACACATGTATTACTTTTATAAGCTGTTCTACAAATAAAAGGCAATACGCTTCAATTTCTGAATGAACTCTTTGTCACTGCTTTAAATTCTTATTACCACCCATGGTATATCCTTATTTCAATAAGATTTTCTCTTGTATGAGCTTCCAATGACATATTATTGAATTATTTTTCGGTCAAGCAACTGTTGTTGCATTGCCTTGAAGCTCTCAGGGAAAAGACAGTAGCTTTTATTGCAGGGGATTATTCAGAAAATCTGAATTCAGCAATGGACCTGTTGTTGCAAGCTTAAAGCTTTGATATTGGCTAAACGATTTACTCATGGGATAAAAGTGTTTTCTAGTTTCTAGAAAAATAAGTTGTTCAGTGTAAGAGGGCTCAGGGCACCCTAAAACTCCTTTGACTGCATTTAGAATCAGCACTTTAATAGTTCCTGTTTTATGGGAAACCTCTTGGGCAGAGATGGGAAGTCAGGTTTCTCTCCTCTCTCCTAGACACACTCCTGAGCAGTCGAGTGTACTATGAAAAGCAACACTATCATCAACAGGCTTAAAAGCAACAGCAAGGAATAGGCACTTCCACCAGAAATGCAGTGAGTACACAAGAGAAAAAAGGAGAAAAGACAACCCCGAATCTCTGCAATAAATACAGACACAGGGCACCTTTCCTCCCTGTGCTGTAAGAGAGCTCCAGCGTTCGAGCCCAGTGAAGGGCCCCGGCGCTGTGCCCTTGGTGCGCTCAGAGCCAGGCCCAGGCCCCTCGGCAGCAGAAAGCATCTCCACTCTTGCCAAGGCCCCCAGCCACAGTAAAGCCAGACCAAGGGCAGGGCTTAATTGTCCAGGCAAGCCCACCCGCAGCACTCACCAAACAGCAGCTGTAGGTACCTCAGGCACTGCCAGGCAGACCAAGAGGCACGTGGGGTGGGTGAGGGAAATGAGATGCCCTCGGGAGTTAGGCAACTGATACTCAGGGATTTTTCTGGATTGCCATGCTGATGCTTGAATGTTAGAGAAATCCTGCTTTAGGTAGCTTCCTTCCTCCCGTGCTTCGGATTCAGTGCATTAAACCCCTGTGTGGATCTAATCTAGCTCTAAAATACTTTATATTCTTGCTGATTAATTCTCCCTGGAGATTAAGAAACAGTGAAGTACACTTGAAAGTGAGCGTGTATACAGAGGCTTCAGTATTACACCAGCAATAATCCCATTTCAGCATTTCTGCAAAGCATATGAATAATGGAGACTGGCCACGTATGGCTCCTCATTTTGCACAAATTGTCCCCGCCATCCCCACAGCCGTTCCAGCAGCAGCAGCCTAGGCCCCACACTCCTCCTCCCATTGAGGCGGGGGTGCGGAATAATGCCTGAGTAACCTGAACTGCTGCTGTATTTATGATGCAGATGAGAAACCTAATTGTCTGTGGCTTGCCCTGGCTTCTAAAAAATCATTGTCCCATCCAGGAAGAGCCAACCTTATATTTTACAGAGCAAGGGTAATGAGGAGACAGAAAGGAGAAGCCAGCCTGCAGCACTGGTGCTTCCTACTTCAATTTGAGACTTGACGGATCAAAGGCGAACAAATGGCATCATTAAATGACCTTTCAGTGATGTGTCCTTTTAGGTGCCATATTTTCTGAAGCAGCTTTCTCTGGTGTATGACTATATCCCATTGCTCCTGTGCAGTAATCCCGTCAGCCTGTGCTACTCACAACCTCTGCCAGCCAGTGTCATAGTTACTGGAAATTGCTGGGAAAATATCCTGATTATGAAAATACTGTATTTTAATTTCAGAATTTCAGGACAAGTCTATAAGTGGAAAAGACCTGTGAGATAATCTGAGCCATTTTCTGCTAGGAGACTTTGGATTTTTAGCGTGTTCATTGATTTTTGGCCTTAGTATCACCCTGTATTGACACACGAATGTCCTGAACTGTGTAATAGCTTTAACTGACTTTGGGGAACTCTTCACAGCACAGAAAGTAAAATTAAAGCTCTTCCTCTTGAATGCTTGTGCTCTCAATTTTATGATTTTTCATCACACTACTAGATACCCATACGGTCTAAATCAGCCCATCTCTATCCCAAAATGAATTCCCATTGCTCAGAATTCAGTTCAGGACAGCATAAATGTTTATGGCAATAACATAACCCTGTGGAAACAGGAACATGTGTAAACATACAGAATTTTTTTGGTTTTCAGGTGTTAACTGAAATCACTATTAAATGTTAACAATATTTTGATTAAAAATGGAGTTGGAATTTTCATAGAGCAGGTCCAGCATAGCTAGAAAGAAAAATGAAAATTGCACTGTCTTCAGCTTAAAGCAGCTCCAACTACATTTTAAAATAATAGCTTGAGAGGTACTGCTTGGAGAGTATGAGAAATGCTCCACAGTGAGGTGATCTATCAGAGGGAAACCTTGAAGCCTGAGAAGGAGGGAAAACAATAAATCCCCAGAATAAATATTGAAAAGGGAGAAAGAAGGAGAGAGATTTCATTTTATTACATCATTTGATGTCATGAGCATGCACAGGGGAAAAGATTTATTTATTTACGTTTCCCAGAGGGGCTGGTTCTGTAAACAGATGGAAGAAGGACTGGAAAATCCAAATTCCAAACAGAAAAGCTCAAGGCACAACAGAGCTGTATTTTCAGATACAGTGATATAGTGGCCATAGCCAACACGGGGTTTGATTCTTTGTTATGTTTTTGGTAGTTTATGGATGAGTTATGCAAATTCCCAATCAGCTGGAAATATGTATGCATAACCTCAGGTTTGCCGCAAAGCGTTCCCCTGGCGCAGTGGCAAGGTTGTAATTACACTGGTGATCCCGGCACTTTTGTTTGAAAAACCTGTGTTCAGTCACCTACAGGTATCTCAAGAGAGTAACTTCCCCTTACTTGCTCTCAGATCAGAATATGGATATTTAAATTTAAAGAAAATATATCAGCTCATCTAATTGTTCTATAATACGATATACCTATTTCCATACAAATTGGGATTCTAAAGTAGATCTAGCCATGGTCTTTTAACTGTCATATGCTACCTTTTAAATTCAGAAGTCCACTTCAGCAAAATGGGGTTTTGAAATAGGTTTATGTGTGCAACCTCACAGGAATGGCATGTAGAAGGATTCTTCAAGTAAAAGACAAGGCTCCTTCTCAGGGTATGACAGCTTTTACCACTTCTGTATTTCTTGCAGTAGCACCTGCAGATGCAATCAAATACCACATGCTCTGGTGCAAAGGAATTGTCCCTACAGCATGACTGACACAGTGGATGCTTCCTTTTTCTCCCAGTTTTGCTTTGTTTTTTCCTACTTTTAAGTCTGGTTACCCTTATCTTCTCTATTTAAATGATAAATCTCTCAATCATGTAAAATGCTAAGCACAATGCTGCCGTGTTCTCAGCTAGTATGCAGCCATGATCATAATAAATGTAAGAGTAAGCATTCACAGTGGTGTTACCTCACTGTAGGCTTAATTTATAGACACTGAATCATCCCATTGGTTTCAAGGGAAGTATGCATAGCAGGTAAAGTTAAACATATACTCTGCATATTGCATGATCAGAACACAAGTATATGGATCCATTAATTCAGTCTGTTTTGCTGTCGGCATATCTTAAGCTTCACAATCCAAACCGAAGAGAACCAAAGCAGAATGAAAATGTTTATTAGCAGCTATTTTCTCAGATCCTCTATAGTGCTATCATAAAAAGCTTTTATTTTTATATTAATAAAATAGATAATAAATAACATATACCATTACATAAGAATATATCAGTGAGCCAATACATAAACCTTCTATTAATATGTTATTAATTTTAGTCATCACGGTGTGTCTCAGAGGATATGTTAGGTCTCTTGGTGTGTTATTAATGAAGCTCATCAGGCAGAATATGTTGGAGTTTTAAACAACCTCTGCTCACAGAACTGCCTAACTGTTATATTTTTGTTATTATTTTTGTACAGAATGATATGTTACGGTCTCTCATTTTAATTAAATAGCTAATAAAGCAAGCAGTTTGCCTTGGGTTAGGCCAGTGGCAAAACAATGCTGTGAAAAAGACTCAGAGGCAATCTATCACCCTCTGCTGTGCTGCTTAGTAAAGAGCACAGCCATCCTGCCCGAGCCACCGGGGCACGCACCGGTATGTACTGGGGTCAGAGCCAGCCCTGAAAACTCGGCAGTAACCCCACGGCCCTCACCAAGGGTGCCTGCCCTGGGTGTACCTCCTGGTCTCAGAATGCACGATGTTACTTGGTGTATACACATGTTCTCTGGTCTAGTCTGATAAGGGTTTGGTTTTGTTCAGCTGTAAATCTCTTTTGGACAATGAATAAATAGGCTGTATGAAAACAATTTGTCTTGGTTTAGCCTGCATGTATAAAAGCAAGAGCCACTGGCAGACAATTAAATGGGCTGTAGATGACTTGGGAAGAATGAAAGAACAGAGCAGCTGTCCTCTGCAGAGACAGAAAAAAGCAAAGTATTTGAGAGTGGAGATCTTAGATAGCTACCAGTTCCCAGGTCCCTGTTCTCTGCCTGCTCTCACTCGTTTTCAGGTGTGTTTTCTGCTTAACTGCTGGGACTACAGGAGTTTCAAAGACCTGCAGACTTGGAGGGCTGTTGCCACTTGGTTAAGCCTAATTTATTAGTGGGAAAGTATCCAAGGGCTTGGTCCAAAGCCTCCTGTATTCAACAGAAGTCTCTGAATGTGGCTTTGAGCAACTGTGGGCAATCTATACTAAAAAATTGAATAATAAAAAAAGGAAATGGCTTTTGCTATTACTATACTAGTCACATAGAAGCTGATCATCTTTCATAGTGCTGTCAGGTAAAGTCAAACTGCTTCTCTGGGAGATTAGGGATTGATTAAAGTCCTTGCACTCAGGGATATATATCTGTATTAATCTTGGAATTATTTGTCAAACACCTAAGATATCTCCTCTGTTTTGTGGAATATATTCTGAAAGTCACCACTTAAAATGAGTCAAGATTTTAAAAATAATTTTATGTTTTTAAAGCAAATGCACAAGCTGCTTCTTTGACCCCAAACCAAGAACTGTTATTTTTAACACAGCGCTCTTTGTGCTTTGGAATTGCGATTAATATGTGTTGCTGATTGTAGAGAATGCAGCTGGGAAACTAGAAAGTAGGACTTAATACACCTTCGGACAAGTACATAAAACATAAATCACTGCTTCAAACCAAGAGCCAAGGCCAGGTTAGCACTGACAGCTCCCGCTGTCTCAGTCAAGAAAGTGAGGGCAAGCTAGTGAAAAGGTAGCACGAAAGCCACATCTACAACTTTTCCTGCTAAAATTCAGTTGATCTTGTTTGGAAAAGCTTTTCAAAAGCAACTTTGGGTTGCACCAGAATTGCCAAAATTTGACTTGGCACGCCTGGAGTCTGGTATTCAGAAGATGCTCCACACATGCCCTGGACTCTGGAGCAGTGACTGTTTGTGCCTTGCATTGCACAAGGCGGTAAAGGCGATAGGAGGAATATAGCTGGGTATCTCTGTGTGAATGGGTGCTACTACTCCAGTGTAACAACTACCTCACTGTAATGTGACTATTAACCAGAACTGAAAAATTATGGAATCACAGATGAAAGAACTGGAACAGATTGCTCCAAGTCCTTGTTAGTAATGAAGGTCAGGTTTAATTTGGCCATAGTCTCTATCTAAGATGAGATAAAGAAACACACTACGATTATTTTTCACAACTTGTTGTCAGGCCTGATGGCAGTCATTCTTGCTCACATATAACAGAAAAATGTCCTCGATAATCTGGCTGCAGTTCAGCAAATAAGTTGTGATATGCACTTTCATTTGAGATATCAAAATTTTCTGGTTTAACAACCTCTGGCAGAATAATCAATAACTTACACACTGAGAGTGACGGGAAGAGGGAAACATGGAATATAACAGACTGCAGCAGAGCATCAGGACCTGCAGGAGGTCAGATAACTTGCTGGGTGGGATAAGGATGTCCTGGCCTTTTGCCTTTGGAAAATTAGGGCTCATTGGCAAGGCAGAAAATATCTGGGGGGAGTTCTCAGCCAGAGAAAATCACCAGTGCACAGCTTTCACTCTGGCCAGAAAAAGCCCCAGATCTGGAGCATTAAGTAGTGATTAGGGTTCACCCAGTCTGAAATCCAGTGAGCCTTTCTTTAAAGGACAGATTACATCCCAGACAAGAATGCCCCAACACAGAGGGATCCAGCTAGTAAAAAAAAAAAAAAAAAAAAAAAAAGTATCATTTACACAGCCTTGTCATCAGCCACAATGGTCCCAATTTCACCTTGGCTCAGTTGGGGCTATCTGGGCTTCCACCTTGCTAAATAAATTAGTACAGCTCTCTCTAATAAGCAAGTGAAGAAGGCTACCATAACAGTCTCTCTAATTCCTGCCTGCTAGACATCTATATGTCTACTAGGAACAAATGGAGGAGGGAGGATATGGCTGGGAGGATACAGGCTCAGGTTGGTTTTGGAGGCAATACTGAAGATACTGTTTAATAAGGAGGACAGGGGAAAGTTGGCATCATTTGTTTTCTATTTTGTCTCCTAAACTGTAATTTAGAGTAAGTTGGAATGCAATTACTTTTAATATTGTATCTAAAAATCCATGCCGATTAATAGCCCATATAACCTCCCAGCCAAATTCTGTGAGATTCTGAGACCCTACGACTCAAGCAGAAGTGATTTGGTGGCATAGGCACAGAAGAATTTATATTTATGATCTTGCCTTAAGGTTTACAGCAGGGCTGAACCTGGCCTACTGACTGGGACTGTCCAACTGTAAACCAAATGAGAGCCTGAGGAACAATAAGGAAAAAGCCAATTAGCTGATACACCAGATAATGGATTCTCTAGAAATAATTGCTGGAATCAATTTTCCTTATAAGAAAAAAAAACAAAATAAGGGCAAAACAGAAAGGAAAAGACTCCTAATTTCATTAAGGACTAACTTAAAAAAAATATATATGCAGACTCTTTTAAAATAAAATAAGACTGTGATCAGCAACCCTTGCTCTAAACAGGGAAGGGTGAAGATGAGCAGCTGTGAGCAGCCGTAAGCCCGGACAGTGTTTGGGGGAAGCTAATGGAGCCCCAGCCTCCCGCTGTCCCTGGCCCATCTGTGCCTGTCCACGGGGATCTCTGAGCCTGGAGACCTTTCTGTCTTGCTGAAACAGATCGAATTCATCAAGGCGCTTAGCTCTCCTGCATTAGCCACATTTAACCATGCTGATTTCCCTGAAATGACCTAATCCTTTCTCAGTATAGTGTTTTAAATTATTGAATACTGCTATGTTTATTTATTATTTGCTCAGGTTGGCTACACAGTGTTATGTATCTTCTGCTCTTTAGGAGAGGGACTGATGGCTGCCACAGAAAACAAGGGATTTTCAAAAGATGTGGATAAATTAATAAAATACCAGAAAATGCACTTGCCCTCAGGTTTAAAAGGCTTGAAAAATCAGACATGTTTCATTCTTGATCAGATTGAACTGCAGCAGTTGTTTGTAATGAAGTGATGCAACTGGTAAGGCAGAGTTTTACTGCAGGGGAATGATTCCAGCCTCTCTACACCAGATGAAAACCTGCTCTATCAAGACTAAGGGTCCTTGTCAGACAAATGTGGTGCCAGAAATACAGCTATATTAAAGATTCTGCAGTGAGTTGCTGCAAGCTGGCCCAGACATGAAGCCCTGAATGTGAACCTCAACATCTCTCAGAGGCCATGGTGACCCGTCACCACCTTGGATGTCATTCACATTGTACTTCAGAGGGCTGCATGGACCAGCACTGAAGGGTGCACTCAGATCACAGTGTGTGAATTAGTGGCTGTTTACAGGCATAAATAGCAGTCACAAGAGCAGCTGGGAGCATGGCATTATCGGCTCCTGCCCAAGTGATTACCTTGCAGCCTCTCCCTTTTCTATGTAGACAGGGAGTTTATCCCTTCTCCAAGACATTTATTTAAACAGCACTGTCTTAGGCTGTCCAGGTGAGCGCCTGGCACAAAGCAGCCCTGACCTCATCTGAACTTGGTTGGATCTACAATGGTAGAAAAACACAGAATCAAGCACAACTTCACAATCCCCCTAACAGTGAATATTTAAAAAATAAAACCACCATTAATTCCTGCTATTTTCCTATGGCTTTCAGTACCACCATAAAACAATGGTGTCTTGAAAATGAACTGGATTTATTTGGCCAGCAGAAGGCATCCAAGACAAGCCGGACTGAAACAAGCTGGTTAGCTGCAGAGGAGCTTTCTGTAGCACACAAGTCTGCTTTCAGTCCCTTAGACTAATGAGCTTAACTAATAATGCAGTAACTAGATTGCTGGCAAAACATAAATAGTCCTACAATACAATAATAACTAATAAAAATAATGTCCAAAAGCATTTTGAAAAATTATGCTACTTAACAATATTCATGAATTTCTGCAAGCAATTAAAGAGAAACTACTGAATTTTTTTTTATCATACATCTTTGCAATTAAGAAATCATCCATAATTTGTGGCCTGAATTCCCCCAGAGCAAATAGATACTAAGGCAAGTCTATAGGATTCTTATTATCTATTGATGATAAATAACTTGTTCTTTTTCTACTAAACTGACTTTGACTTTGGGTATTTCCTTGGGTTTACAGTCTGCTCAATTCAGAGAACTGCTGCTGTGGTATTTACATTGAGTTTATATCACTTGTAGCAGGAGAGCAGCATAAGGCAAAACCCACTTCAGAGGGGATGCCTAAGAAAATTTGTTCTCTTGGCCAGAGACGTTATTGTCTCTTAAACGGGCAGTGTGAGGCCTTCTGCGAGTGGGTCACTGCTGATTTGCTGGGCTGAATCTTATTTCTAGATTTTTTCAAACCATCAGGGACAGATTGTCCCTGCATGTTTGACCCGGGGTGGTGTCAAACAGGTCGGCTTTAGGAGAAGCTCCTGGGAAGGAAGGTGGCCCTGGAGGGCTGCTCACTCTTGTGGCTTCCAGCAGGTTTCCAGCCACAGCAAAGCCTGGCACCCCCCGCTTCCTCTTCAAGTGCATGTGTCTAGAACAGTGTTTCTCCATGCCAGCATGGGTCTGGGGAGGGACTGAGCTTGGGATACCCCACACCACCCCCATCAGAGGTTGTAGGAAGCCTTACTCAGTGGTCAGCGCGTGTGCAGTCAAGCCCCCTGCAACAGCAGCGGCCAGGGCAGAGCCCTTGTCACGGTCTGAGGTGGGAGCACGCTTGGCTCACAGACACCTGAGAGCTGGGCACCTGGCAGGCTCCACGCAGCACCACGCAGCCATCCCCAGGCCGGCACTCGCCATGGGAGTGCCGCAGGCCCAGCAGCACGCTCTGGTGCCCAGTGCAGGCACAAACTGTTCAGGATAAGTCCTTTCCCCCCTCCAGTGCTACGGTGCAGGGAGTAGTGGCTCGGGCTGCCTGCAGCATGCTCTGCTGCAGGACTCTGCTTGACACAGACCTCCGGGCACTAAACACTGGAAATAAACTTCTTACAGTTACCACAACAATCTTAACGCTCATTAAATCTTTCCACCTCACCGTGCATTTTCTCTTATCCAGTGTGTTTACATAGTGTTACAAGTTAAATGAGTTGCAGGGAATTTACAAGAGTTTTTAGCATGAAATGGCAATTTACACCTTGGATAAACAGCCTTTGCCGAAGAAAATGTCACGAACTATTCTGACTGAATTTATACTCTCAGATTATTACTGTTGTTGAGATATAACAAGTGGGAGTTCACTGTGCTGGGTGCTGTACAAATGTATGAACACGCAGAACTTCAAGGCATTATGCTGTAAGGTATTATTAAAATTTGATATTCATTAGGTAGCTACATTCCTGTACATTACTTTGGAAAATTAATATCGTGAGGTGTCCCCCTCCCCCGTGTTAACTGCTGTCTGCCACAAAGTGAATTCAAAATGCCCCTTTGCTCTCTCCATGACTACAGCCAGCAGCAGCTCTGCAGATGATTAATGGCTGGCTGTCCGCACGGCGGTCAGCAGGGAGCAGGAGGTTCATGGGCACATCTGGTAGCACTGTCACCCCCAGCTCATCCAGCCCTGGGGAGCTCCCTGAGCCCACTGCTGCTACAGCGAGGTGGGTCCCAGCCCATCAGTGGTGCACCACATGGCCAGTCCACCTCTGCCTGGGCTGGCATCTGCAAAGGGCAGCAAAATCAGCACTGCCTTACCCAAGTGGCCAGAAGGTACTTTGCTTATCAGTGGCTTTATTTGGGGTTATATATTTTGAATTAATTTCATTATCATTCCCTCCCTGGGAAAGGGCTGCAGGGTTGTTGAGAAAATGTTAGGCTTCAAAAGAGAGAGACCTCTGCAGTGGCAAATGACTGTGTTAATGTTGGCCTCAGCTGCAGTGCCAGGAGCATGGCAAGGACAGAAGGACGGCATAACTGGTTCCTTGCTCAAGACTTGCTGACTCCTTGCCCACCTGCTACTGATAAGAAGTCTGGGTCACCTGTTTTCAGCTGCAAGAACTGCTCCAGTATGGAGGAATCAATGTCACCAGTGAGGAAGAAGACACTATCTAGACAGGAAACCTAATTCTATGCAGCCTCCTTGCAAATGTTTTACTTATAATTGATATTTTATTGTTTACTTTGAAGACTTGCGTTTATCAATGACACTTTGCTGCATAAAACAGCTGGAATGCTTCTACCTCCTTTTCCAAAGCCTGGGGCGAATCGTGGTGATAAATGAGCCCTGGAAAGGCATGATTTATGGCTCCGTTGCCTCAAGGTGCACTGCAGATCCTTTTGTACAAATTAAACCCTACTTAAAAGTCCTTAAATTTTTCAGGGTGACCTCTCTTATTCCCTGTCACAGTTCTCATTACAAATCACTGAAACTCTCTCTTCCTTTTAAAAATGTTATTTCAGCTAAGGGTCTCATCTTTCCATTTATTTTCCCTTCCACATCACATTGGGCCTCAACCACTGTCAGCTCAAAGTGGATGGACGATGTCTGGTCAACAAAAACTTGTAAAGAGGAGAAGGCTGGTCTCCGCCTGGTAGGCGCAGCACCAGAGATAGTGCATACGCATGGTGATGGACTACATCTCAGTATTCCCTTGTTTGCAAAAGCTGCCAGTTAAAATCACAGCGGTATTGAATCTGACTTTCTGACCTGGCAGAATGCAGTGTCTTTGATACCTGTGGTAAGGAAAGCTAACAATGACACTGCAGAGATCACCCATCCAGCCTGTGCTTTAAATGCTGCTAGAAGACATTTTAACAGCTGGAGTTGCAACTGGAGGTAGGGCTAGAAGGTAGCCCTTGATTCTGCTTTAATTCTGGCATTCATTTCCCATTTGACTTTGACAAGATGCTGACTGACAAAAGCCTCATCTATATGGTTGCCTCTTGTCTCAGTTAACTAATGTTTCTAACTTGCCTTGAAATTTCTAGGTGGGAGGTGCTACACAATACAAAGTATTTGTGCATTAGAATAAAGATCTATTAGCAAAGGCAAATCTTTAGGAAGATGCGTTCCAGGCTGTGAACAATCCCCAACAGTCATTTTAATTGTCATAAACAACTATCCTAGTTTTCTCTGCAGAGCTTCCTCTGTCACCTGGATGACTTTCCACAGACTGTTCCATGCTCTGAATGGTACCTTGTTAGTTACAGTGTGCAGATGGTATAAAGTATGTACTGCCAAACAACGACCTGTCACAACATGCCCTGACATCCTATCCGGCTCCTCGAGACCAAATGCGCACTCTGCTCACACACCATTACTGGGAGATATTTCTATCTCTACCCTTCATAAGGGGATCCCTTGCCCAGCTGTTGATCTGACATCAGAGTCCCACAGCAACCTCAGTCTAAATGGTCTTTTGGTGTGGGATTACACATTATGAGTCTGCAGAAACTTTGTGACTGTTAGGAAGTGGGGTTATATCTGTCACAAGTGGAAGATAAGGGGCTGTACAACGGCGACCCTGTTGAACTCCTGTGGGACGTTTCAGAACAAGAGGTGGGAAAAAAGATAAACAAGAAACAAGTGTTTTGAGGCTGCCAGTTCCCCAGTCCCTGTATGAGGCTGAAGAAGACAAACAGGGCTTTGGCTGACGGATTTCTACAAGTTCTGTGCATATAATAAAAAGCTGGCAGCAGCTGGCTTTGCAAATTTGGGATCTCTCGCCATGATATGTTACAGGAAGGAGAAAATGAAGGCTATCAAGAAACTGTTCTCATGGTGAAATCAGTAACCACCTGGTCAGCAGGACTTGTACAGAGACCAAGGAAGAAGCTGAAGGACAATGTAATGTTTTTTTTAAAGGAAAGTACATGAGATTTGGCTGTTGCAAACACATAAAGGATGCTCAATGACATCAGGATTTGGCCTATGGCAAAAAAGTGATGCTTCTAGACAGAAAATATGCAAAATGCAGGGAATCTCAGTTAATGAGAAATAGACATTCTGTAGTGAGATACAAAAGTGGGACACTGTTCTAATTAGAACAAGCATATATGGCATATATCATGGGAACTACAGACTTTGGGAGGAACTTAAAAGAGTGCTCTCATACACCTGAGACACACACGTAATACACTGAAAACAGATTTTGAGGTAGATAGGGAAATGAATTGTTGAAGAGTCACTGAGCTTGATGTCCCTATAAACTTGTCCTAGCACCATATGCTTTGTTTTTCTCACATAAGATGTATTTGGTTTCTTTCCCATAAGCACAGGTTATTACTGATGAGTAGCAGAAATAAAGGACCTGTTTTGAATTTAAATCCAAAGCAATCCCATTAGCAGGTGTTTAGTAGGACAATGGTGAATTATGGGCAGCAGTAGTGCATAACTATGCCGTGCAGTGTTGTGGGACTCTTTCTGAAGATAAGGTGTTGAACTGCAATATACCCCTTGTATTAGAATAATAACATTATCAGAAAAGATAGATGTGAAGCACTTGGATGCAATGGCCAAATTCTCATCTAATTCCACTGGGTACCTGTGACGCAAGTCATTAGAAGAGCTGCAGGCCTACGTTCAGCAAGGGAAGAATCTGGCTCAGCTGTGCAGACACAGCTCAGGCCAGCGAATCCTCTAAGATGAAGGAAGGGCATCCCTCTTTACATGGTACCATTCTTGTGCCCTTCTCAGACTAGAAAGTAAAAGAGACAAATAAATGATGAAGCCTTTAAGTGGATAATGGATGGAATAAATCATACAGTCTTTAAGCCATAAATATACAATCAGGTAATTTTGAATATTTAGCATTTTTGCCAGCAGAACAACACGTTCTTATGCTAGTATAAAATTTTAACAGAAAAAGAGGAATGGGGTATTTATAGGGATGAGAACAACATCCTATTTCACTTATTTGTTTATTTATCTAATCATTTGTTTTATAAATAATACCAGGGCCATGCCTAAGGTTTAAACCAATCTTTAATCACTAGGAAATAGGATGACTTTTCTTCTGGCACATTGCTACCACTATCATCATCGCTGCGTGTACAGTGACATGTGGCTTTAGCCACTCTAGGACCTTGGAAGAATATCCTGTGTCTAACTAGTTCCTGTTCTTTGGAAAGTGCTGAATGCAAGTGTGATACCTGGCCCTTCCTATTACCATTTTTTTCTTTATGATCTGTGTTTTGGCAGCACTTAGACCATCAGTCACTATGTCTGATTTCATTGTATGAACATAGTACAAAACTTGCTCTGAATGGAAGCCCGTACATCTGTCCAGCAGTGACAGGGTCAGAGGGCCTGGGGAGAAGGGGTGCCACCATCCTCTTCTGAGAGGTCACTCAGGAGACACGAGTGCCTGTTCCTGGTGTGCAGTGAAATGTGTCTTGGTCTGGTTTACAAGGAAATGGAGGGGCCTGGAGAATGTTCCAGGAAAACTGTAGCACATTGAAGGGCAACCAAGCTGGTGCAGGGTCTGGAGCACAGGACTTATGTGGAGCAGCTGAGGGAACTGGGGGTGTTTAGTGTGGAGAAGAGGAGGCTGAGGGGACACCTCATCGCCCTCTACAGCTACCTGAAAGGAGGGTGCAGAGAGCTGGGGATGAGTCTTTTGAACCAAGTAGCAAGCGATAGGACAAGAGGGAATGGCCTCAAGTTGTGCCAGGGAAAATTCAGACTAGATATTAGGAAGCATTTCTTTCCAGAATGGGTTGTTAGGCGTTGGAATGGGCTGCCCAGGGAGGTGGTGGAGTCCCCATCCCTGGAGGGGTTTAAGACTTGAGTTGAGACAGCACTGGGGGATATGATAGAGTAGGGAACAGCCAGTGTGAGGTTCATGGTTGGACTAGATGATCTTCAAGGTCTTTTCCAACCTAGATGATTCTGTGATGGCTGCAGATACGATTACGTTCTGAAATGCCACAGCTCCTCCTTGGCTAAACAAACCCTGGGCATGTATCAAGAGCAAAACCTATGTCATGCACAAGCCAGTTTACCTCTCTGATACAGATTTTCAAAACTCCACAGAATGTTACATAGTTCTTTCTCTATTTTATTCTTCCTTTAAGAGAATATGGAGTGTGGGTGGAAAGTGTAGAGCTGTTCCTAAAAGGCCAGCCCTTACCATACACTGGACATCATCTCCTCTGTCCACCTCCACCTGTCACAGAAACACATGTGATTGCCTGCAGGTTCAAACCACCAACAGGGCTAAAATTTGGTGCACTGTGGCAAACACTTGACAACTGACAGTGACTGCAGGGTAAGTTTTGCCTGCCTTGCTCACCATAAGCTTTGCTATGCTCTCCTGGAATAATGCACTGATATGAAACCTTTCCTGGGATTAATGCCAGGACACGCTACTCGGGAAAGCAAGATTCAGAATACAAAGCAGGGAGAGCTCCAAGGTCTCCTTTTGTCTTGGAGTATTTTTGCAAAAAGAACTGTCAGAATGAATTTCTTGGGTAGTTACATGCACATCACATGGACTTTCACTAGAGCCCCATTGCAATTTGGCATTAGTTAAATGTACCATTAAAGTAAAGCGTTAGCTAAAAAGCTCCTCGGTAACTCTCCACCCTTGAAAAGCATTTACCGAAACCATATTATGTTCTTGATTGCCTTCACTGTATTTTCTGTGGTGTTTCTTCTTTCAGCTGATTGCAATTCTGAGATAAAACAAAACCTAAAAAGAAATGTGCTTTGACTTCTTTGGAGTGCGACCTTGAAAGTCGAGCTGTTGTATGTCATAAATAATGAAAAATTAGATATATAGGCTAAAACAGTGAGGAAAGTATTTTATATGATTTTCAAGGGCTGTAAGCCCAAGAAGAGCTGATGTCTATCATACTGTTATATAAATAGTCTTGTAATGAGGAAGAGCATATAAGATTCAAGATAGATTTCTGCTTTTTAATGAGATGGGAGAATATATTACTTTAGAATTTAAAGGCTATTTTTCTTTTTGAAATTCAGATCTAGCTTTATGAATATTTTATTTTAAAAATCCAGACGATGGTAATAAGTTTTCTAACACTAGGATGTTTCTCTTTAACGTGTAAGTATATTGTTGACAAACCTAATTTTTTCAGAAAAATCACTTCAAAGTTACTAGTATAAATTTTAAAACTAAATTTAATCTCAGTCCATCCACTAATTTTTCCAGTACTGAAGCTTTCTGTCATCATGAGAAGTTACAGTAGAAATTACTGATAGCCCAGAAAGAATAATTTCTTCTATGGTCCCTGCTGGAGCCTCCTCACAGGGACAACCTTGCAACAAAACTGTGTTTTTTGAACCAGCTTGCATCTAAATAGGCACTGGAGTTTCGGGAAAGAGGAAACACTGCCTCATTTAACAAGCACCCTCAAATATGTTCCGTGATTGAGATAATATTTTATTGCATTGTCAAATAAGTTTTGCACTGTAAACTTATTAAAGCAGTAAGTTTTATTGCTTTATTGGGAATTCATTTCAAAAGGATTTCTCTGGTTAGACCCAGATCAATAGCTGCATTTTGCAGAATATGAAGATTTTCTTTTCATTTGGAAATAGGAGAGATTGCCTTAAGATTAATTTCAGCTGCAGTATAAGGAGGATGTTGGAACAAGCAGGCATAGGATTCAGCACCAGCCATTATTTTGCCAAACGTAAAAACAAGGAACATATTTCCCCACTTGACTGATATACTGTAGGTAGATCAGTCAAATTTTCTCAACTGAAAGATGCACAGCTCAACAGTGATTGAGGACAGACAGCCTCATGCACAGGTGGGCACACACATAATCAGGCATTTTTCAAGATATAGCAAAAGATCTTCTTCCTCGGGAAAGCAGACTCAAAATGCTACAATTTTCCTAAAAGGTGGAACGTTTCTTTTCAAAGCAAGTTGGAAGCTCCAGTTTTCATTTCAGTATGCTGTTTCAGTAAGTGCCCACACAAAGTAAACGTGCTGTTTTGTTTCATATCAAATATTTCATAATGAATATTTTGCTTGGTCCCCTATAGAAAAATTCATGTCATAGGAAAAAAGTATAATGAAAAATTATCTCAAAATAATTAGCCCTTTGCTAAACATATAAGAAAAAATCCTGTATGTTCTAATTGCTAAAACGCTAGTTTCAAACTCTCTCGTCCTGGCCTGAGGCTTCCCTGATGGAGTGCTGAATCAAGTGCTGAGCTCTATCACCCACTCATCCACTGTTTCATTATTTGAACTTGGCAAGTTTCTTTCTTCTTGCAAGACTCTGTTTCCTCATCTATGAAAGAAAGATGATGTGATAAATCCTTGTGCAAAGCTATATAAGTGCTGTTGATGAGCCCCACTATACAACAAGAAGGTGTTTATTATTATTTTCTCATATTATTTTCTGCTTTTTTAGTCATCCACTAAAACATATCACATTCTAGACCATTTTTTTCACATTCTGGAAAAGCTGTACAGACCCCTTCTCCAAAATCACAGAGTTTAAAAACTCCTTCAGAAATCTTGGATTGATATGGTATACCACCACTGCTGTTTCACACATATGCACCATCAACAGTGGAGAAGGAAGATGAAAAGAATGGTATCTTAGGTTTTCAACATCACTAACTAGGCAAATTCAATATACAAATCACATTTTGTGAAAATCTTCACATAAGAAACTCACATAGTGCTTCAGGTGAAGATATTCCTGTCACCCATGGGGGACCACAACCATGACCTGTCCCTTCCTGAGGAGCAATATTGCTCTGTAGATGTGATATAATGAAACACGTGCTTTCATTCTCATAAGGGTATTTTACTACACTTCATTTGAAAGTGAAAGGGAGCTTCGTACCCTACCCCATACACAGCTGCATGGCTGACCTGCTCCAGAAGGCAGCCATTAAAGCCTTTCTGTATGACCTCAGTCGGCTTCTCTTGCCTTGACAGCCTTGCCTTAAGTCAACACACTAATGTTTCTCTTCATAAAAAAGTGCTTAATAATGTCTGTTCCAAGTCTGCCGTTCTTTAATTTCCACTTGTGCTCCTGGTACTATCATCTGGTAGACATTATCTACACCAAATTAAGAATTTATATACTTCAGGAAAATCTTGACTGGAGGCTCATCGGGGGAGGCTGAATGGGGGCTTTTTCATTAAACTTTTTCATTTCGCTTAAAGATTGAAAAATGTATGAAACAGCTTCTCTGGGGAAGGAGAAATTTCTAACTCTTTAATAAGCACTATTTATCAAAGACATATAATGTGAACCGTCTGCCAGATGTAGAGTACATGGTCTGGAAATTCTTGTATACGAGCTGCCTGAAGGCTTGCATCTGCCTTTATCTGTGTGCTGTGTCTGCTATGTTCACCTCTTTCTGACAACCGTCAGATCCTGGGGAAGCGCCTCACACACATGCACACTGCCAGGGCCATCTTCTTCCAGTGGCACTTTTCTTCCCCTCTACAATCAAGACACAGTCTCATCCCATGGGATGAGACACAGACCCACCATGAGCTTCTGGAGGCAAACACAAGTCCTGTGCAGGAGGACAGGTCAGCCCCAGTTTCGACACACTCTGCCATACCAGCTAGCACACCTCAGGGCAGCAAGGACATCAGTGTTAGTAAATGGGAACACATCATGTGGGAGATGACCATGATTAAAAATCACAAAAATAAGCACACTGTATTGAGTCAATTCAGGTTTTAAACCTAGTTTTAATTTAAATTTTCATTTCTACTACCTTTATAAATCTTTTTATGTCTTTATAGCAGATATATTCGTGGATCTGACTTACAGTAGAGGCATGTAAGTTTTCAATATGTAGCCATGGTAAATATTTGTATAGCTCAAATATAATTAAGTTGACCCATAAAAGCTTCATTATATTTTGAGCGTCAAGGTCAGTGTAATGGAAAGCTCCTTCCATCACTATTACATTCTAATCAGATTACTTATCTAATCCTCCTCATTTATCCAGTGCATCAGAATTGATCTGCAACATACCGGAGCTCTTAGTCATTTCTGAGTTTCTGAGGGGAGTTATTTCTGCCTCCTCTTCCTCAGTTCATTTACTGCAGAAATAGAAGCAGCAAGCTGCAGAGCACTGGCTCTGTGCAAATCTCTAATACATAGCGAAAGGGACTATTAGGCAGATTCACTCTTAAACATCAGTGTCTTTCTTGACATTAAAGTTGGAAAATGGAACAATTATTTTTGCATTAGCAAGTCATACTGACAAATTCCCACTGCACCCTCTTCTTGTCGTGCCAAAATGAATCATCAGCATCTTATTAAGGTGCCCAGGCTATCCCATAACAGTAATAAAGTGTAAATGTATCCCAATTATTCATTTAATGACTTCATGAATATTCAGTATTAAAGAAGCAGTAGCTGAGATCACTACAGTAGGTTGCAAAGGACACGGGCTGCATATCCCTTATTATTTCTGAGATGACATAAGGTTTATTCAGATCTTTCCAGTATCCATAAATGATAATTCACTGGGACACCACCTATTCTGTGACAGGTACAAATCCACACAGTTGTAGTGCTCTCATCTACATATTTCCTGGGAAAGGATCTGATTTGTCAACAAGAACAGATTTCAGGGGAAAATCCAACTTCTCTGCCAAAGAAACAGATGCTGGACCAGAATGACATGAAGTTGGAAGTTTATGGTATTTTTCATCTGGACTTCAAACGCGCTAGGTACTAAATGCTTTCTTATGCCCGCTCAACAAAAGTTCTTCACGTTTTGCTTTCCAGCAGCAAGTGAATTCTTTTTCTGCTGTATATACTGTGTACTCCCTTTAGCTATTCCCCTCCACCCTTTCACTCTAGCCCAGCCTACATTAGTGCTGTGTGAGCTCACAGGAACCGTCCCAGTCCATTTTACTGGGATGGTTCAGGGTTAAGTTTTGAAAATGAGTTGGCGCAAAAATGCTCAGCAATGTTATCACAGAAAATTGCTGCTATGAAACAGATGCTCTTTTTTAATAAATGAAGGTCAATGAAAGTGTGAACAGTGACTATATGTTTATGCACATATATGCTTTGTTCTCCATCTACTACACTACTTTGTTCTGTGCTTTGCCCCGTGCCCAGCCCTCCTTGAGTGCAAAATCTACCCCATGTCTCATTCGGAACCTCCAGAAACCCATTTGGCCAGAAATCCCTGGCAGTGCCAGGAGAGACACCCCTCCTTCGCACCAGGCTCACAGTGGAGGGCTGTAAAGCCTTGATAAGCTTATAGTCAAAAGGAAATATTTTTGTTCAGAGAGCTGGCTACTGCCCAGAACAAATCTCAGGTGGGCAAGTGAGCAACTAATCTCCTGACAGAAAACTTAATTGCTAGCCTGAGAGTCAAAAGTGAGAGCAAAATCTTTTGACAGAGCGGACCAACTGTCTTTACAAAAGGGTCTACTGCTATTATGGAAACCTGAACCCAGACCCAAAGCTGCACAGAAAGAGATGGGAGCAGAGAAGACATGTCCTGGTCTGCTTAGAGCATGAGGGTCAACTGCTGATGCAGCTCCTATGAATAAGGAGGAAACCAAGACAAGGGTTCACAAATAGCTCTTGCACTGTTTAAAAATACAGAAAGAATGGTTTAGGTATGTTCTGCACAGACTGTGACGTATTTTCTTCAAAATGATGAATTCTTCTTGAACACATTATCTGAAGGTAGGCTAATGCTTTAAGAGGGAAGGAGCCAGTTTCTGAAAAGGTTTTCCAGATACACTGTTTGAACCCAAGGACTAAACCTGAAGACTTCAAGAACAAGAGTGCCTGTGCACTGGCCAGTCCCTGGAGAGCTGAAAATCACAGGGTCTCACGACTGTATCAAAGCTCAGTCATTTGCCACCCAGCCAGCAGTAGTTATAGAGAATGCAAAGATTAAAAACCATTCACAAGGTGACTTACGATTATTTATTAGTTTGCCTTTGTCAGTCCTATAGACATGCAAAAAGCAGTGCCTTCCAAAGAAATAAGTTGTCATCCTGTGAAATTGATGCTGGTTTGAAAGGGTTGTCCTTGGTTTTCTATTTTCTGGTTAACTGGAGAAAGTGTCACTTTTACTAGGCATGCTCCCATGAGGATGGCTGAGAATCTTTGAAAGCAAGGAGCATCAGGCAGTGGATGCACGGTTTGGCTGCATTAGCTTTTACAAAAGAATCTTGTAACTTGAGATGTGCCAAGCAACACTTCAAAGAAAATACTTATTTTTAACCCAATTAAATCAGGGAAAGAAAGACTGTCTCTCCCTACAGCAGCCACATATTCAAAGCACATAAAGTTCAACTTCTACTTTCCTTTTCTTCAAGACAAATAATTTGCATTGCTTTTGGTCTATGTATTGTGGAATGATCCTAACTAAAGATTCCCTAGTATGCTTTTGTGGCAATCTAATTCCAGGAAGGTTGTATTAGCTATGTTCCTATCATGTCTCTTCCACTGAGCAGACCTTATCAGGCTTTTGTATTGAGGAGGGCAATTATTAACTGTGGAAATCATCACCACAGTATATTAGAGATCAAATGGGTTCAAAATGAGAAAAGTTCGCAAACGGGCTCAAGAATTCAGTAGTTACCAAGTATAAAATGGTCTAGGTGCAGCCTTGAGTACAAAAAAATCCCTGAACAGCTGACCGTGGTGAGCTAGGAGGCTATGCCATGGTGAAGGATCACAACATTTTCCCTTGCTTCTTATACCCTTTCCCAAAGCAAATGCTTCAGACTTGGAATATGAATTGAATGCCACATGGTTGTGACATGATTTAAACTAAATTTTAGGGCCATGCCTTTGCAACATGCTTTGTATCCACAAATGAAGTTTGATTTCCTAGAACTCATGTTGCACCGAGATCAATGACAGATTTGTGATATAAGGAAGCTGGAAAATCTGCTCTAGGCATTGAGATGCTTAACTGCCATTGTCTTGTTATGCAGATCTGGCTCTTAAATTAAAAGTGAATCATCCTACCTAAATTTAGCTATGTAAAAGCAAGCACTTAGTCTTAAGTAGCTCTTTAGGTTTATGATATTGTCAGGGAAAGATGATTCAAGAACCTGATGGTTCTTCCCGTTGGAGATGATCAGGGGGCTGGAGCACCCCCCTTACGAGGACAGGCTGAGAGAGTTGGGGGTGTTCAGCTGGAGAAGAGAAGGATCCGGGGAAACCTTCTAGTGGCCTTACAGTACTGAAAGGGGCTACAGGAAAGGGAGGAGGGACTCCTGATCAGGGGGTGTAGGGATAGGATGAGGGGTAACGGTTTTAAACTGGAAGAGAGTAGATTTAGATTAGCTGTAAGGAAGAAATTCTTCCCTGTGAGGGTGGTGAGGCCCTGGCACAGGTTGCCCAGAGCAGCTGTGGCTGCCCCCTCCCTGGCAGTGTTCAAGGCCAGGTTGGACGGGGCTTTGGGCAACCTGGGCTAGTGGAAGGTGTCCCTGCCCATGGCAGGGGGGTGGGACTGGATGATCTTTAAGGTCCCTTCCAACCCAAACCATTCTGTGATTCTATATTAGAGTTCCTTTGGAAAACACATTTTCACATAAATTCCTTTAGATAAATGTGTGAATAAATATATGCGTGCATAAAATCTATGTTTTAGCTTCCAGTTTTAATTAAGGACACACTGAAAGGCAGGGTTAAATCTGTGAAAGTCAACTACTTGCTTGGATGCCACGATAGACTCACATTCAGGAGGATGCTCATTTCTAACCATCCCATCTGTGGTATCTTTCTCTTTTTAAATGATTATGAAGACTGAAAGATTCTGTTCTCTGAGGATGTGCTCCAGTTTTTACGTAGTTGGGATGTTTGTCATGAGCAAGCTTAAAAGTCAAAGGTTTTAGGTTTTACTGAAAATACTTTACGCTCCTATAAGCTTTCCCTGTAATTTATATGCAAGTGGCTCCAAATACACAGCTGAGGATGCTGGTCTGGGAATAAACTGAAATGTTATTTCTGGGATATTGCATCAATGACTTGAGTCTTAACCTACGGGAAAAGGGATGAAGAAAGAGCACGATAAAAGCTATCACTATAATCAGTCTTGAGACTATATTCCTACTGAAGAGAGATATTTCTTCTCTTTTTTTGTCATTGCAATCAAGTTGTGTTTACTCCCCAATATATTTGTGCACAACACCAAGCAACAGTGTAAAAAGCATAATTCAAATGAAAAATTTCCTAATTATTGTTCCATCCCAGTAATAAATATGTATGGCTGGCTTCTGTGCACAAAGGCGAACAGACACCCTGGGAAAAGGATGGGATGCAGAAGTCAGACTTATTTATTACTGGGCTGTGCAACACGACAAAAGCGTGTGCCAGCATAACAACCTCTGACTAGTGGAGATTCATTGCACAGCGATCACTGGAGAAAGGGGACCTCACTGATCCAGTATATTGCAAGGACAGCAGGAGGAGGTCTCACTGTGAGCCTCACTGAGGGACAAAGTGTTCTGGAATTAACAACAAAGGAACATTATCCAGTGCATATTAGCCCTAAAAAAAATAAATGGAAGTACTCATGTGTTTAAGGTTAAACCAAATGTGTTCTTAGTCACTTCGTTGGTTTGAAGAGGTTTTTGGAACTACAATTCAGAGAAGCATCTAATCTTTATTAGAGCCTCTTTGTCATAAAATGAAGACTAGCTGCTATTCAGATTTTCCATTTTCCCCAGATTCTTTGCTCCTCATAGCCAGTCTGTCACTTCTCACAGTGGCCTTAGAGAGTTGAGTCCTCTGCTGCTGCTGGCCTTACTCTGACAGCACTGCAGAGAAAGCCAGAAGCTCCAAAGTTCTGGGAATCAAAGCCCACTACCAAAACTCAGCATTTCCCACAGACCACTGTAGACAAGTATCACTGAATATAAAACTGGAAATGCTGTAAATGTGATATAATTCTAAATATCAGCTGTAGGGCACATACTGTGGCCCTGTGGATGGCAAGTTTTGGAAGCCAGGTCGTAGAAAATCAAACAGAATCTATTTATTACACAGGGCTGAGGACAACTGTGCTGCACATGGAACTAAACAAAGCTCTGTCTCAGCCTCAGAACACCCGGGCAGGAGTTTCTTCAGGTATTACAGCAAGTTTCAAAAAAAATCCATCATCACAAACAGTTCTAATTATTTCCAGCCAAATGCCTGTAACCTTGGCAAAAAACAATTATTGAGCAGGCTATTGATCTAGTCAGTAAATAAATACACTTATGTCATCAGTAAGCTAGAACCCTCCTGGGTATAAAACCAAAATCTTAAGAACTACTAGTTATCTGACATGTGATTTTAATTAGGATTTATTGATTAAGGGTTTTTAAAAACAAATGGACCTTCTAGATACAAGGCCTAGTGCAGGATTTCTACAAAGTTAAATAATATCTGACTTGCTATATAAAAACCTGTGACCCACATCCTAATTACTTCACTAAGGAAGTTTGCTTTTTATTTCAACAGAAGAATGCATGCAGCATTTATTCTAAATATCACGAATGTTTCATGTGGAGGGAAAAGGCCTCAGGTAACGGACCTGTACAGGGAGGTGGTTCTCAATGCCTGGTCTTAGCCATCTAGCCATGGTTATTGCACTGAAATTAAAAAGAAAGGAAGAAAAGAAAGAAAAAAGCACAAGACCTTCTTACATGCTGATTCTTCTAACAATGTAGACATAAGATTAATGGCAACATCTCCTTGGAGCCTACGATAGTTTTGTGCCTGCCTACAGCAGGGTTTCAGCACGAGCTTAAGCACTGTCTAGAAAGAATCCCACAGTTACCAGGAGGCCAAGGTCACAGGGAATACAGGTTGTTTATGTCTCTGGGCTGCTTCAGCTCTGAGCTGAAGTCAGTCTGGGATTGATTCTCCACGCTTAGGGTCAACCTTAGCCACCGAGCAGACTCATTTTAGTCTTTGTGCTACTGTGGGTAAGAAAGAAACCGTTTGGGTACTGCAGATGGCAACGAGAACTGCCAATAGCTGAGAAGCCTCATCAGAACAAGCTCCCCACCATTTACGTTATTTTCCATAAAATGATTGTTCAAATCAAAGTTCAACTCAAGACCAACTAAATGCAGCCATATTTCTCCCGCTATAAATTGTAACCACACACATTCATGCAGTCAAGAATCTGGCCCTTCACCAGCAGCTTAGGCAATTTTCCACACAGCCGGTGAAAGCCACAGCATCCCAGGCTCTCCTCTCCCAATTACCTGAGCAACACAATACACATACAGATCTCCCGGTCTAAGTAACAGATTGCTAATCTGTTTGTATTACATTACAGGTAAGAAAAACCCACAAACCTCTGGGGAGGAGATATTTCCTTGAAATGTAACCATGTGTGTCAATCTTTTATCCACCTGAGTCAGGAAGAATTAGCATTTCCTGAGATGCCTGTGGGGACTCTGCCTTTCGGGTAAAACTAATCCTATGTCATTGTTGCACACAAAAAGCATATGACCACCCAAATCTCTGTGCAGCTCCATTAGAACTATTTACTCCAGAAAATGCCATTGACATTTGATTTTTTGGAAGTATTTAAGGAAAGAAAAAATAAGAACAAAACCCAAAACCTCTCCAGAGGTCTCCTGGTGCTTGAGTGACATAAATGTTCACTAGACCATAGGAGAGTCTAGTCTAGTTTGTTTAAATTCAATTATGTCATTGTCTGCAACAGAATTCACCAGGGACTAATAAAATGAATGGCATACCTGTATAAAGGAGAAAAGGGACTGAATGGCCCACTGGCAATGCTCTGAAACAAGGAATGGGGCTGTATGAGGTTTTGTACTTGGCTGATTACTTTGTCTTTGCCAAGTGTGACCCCATGTCTAAATGTCACCAGGAGAGAGAGAAAACTTAAATACTGTCATTTTAATTTCCTTCCCACTGGGTAATTATAAATGAAGCTGGAGGCTGTTTTATTGTCTCTTTCTCAGTTCAGCTAAAACTGTGTAAACACTCATGACAGTCTCTCATGTGGGTAGCTCTGCTGCAGCAGCAAAGGAGCTCTGTCCCTCTATACCAGGGAGCAGAACCGAGGGGCAGCATCAGAGTGGGGGGGCAGTGACCCCACTACAGCTCCAGAGAGTAACAGCCAGCTGGCTGAAAACTAGAATGTCTGTTCAGTGTGAAGTCCAAATCTGCTTCAAAAGTAGAAAAAATATTCTCTTTCAGGACAAAACAGCAGCTTTGATGTCTCCCACAGCAAAGAAAACCCCATAAATTTCACATACAAACCACTTCTTTCTTTTTTCAATTGTGAAAATGAGAACACATCCCAAGACTTATCTGAGACCCGGTTTCTGGATGTCAAAATCTGAGACAAGCCCAGTTAAATAGAGGCTCCAATGCTTAATGAAGGTTAGACAACCCAAGGCTGGGCTTGGGATTTCAGAGGTTTGGCCTCTTGTCTGTCTGCTTCTCCCAGTGCAGCCCTGTGCCCAGCCACTGCGGGGTGACCCTACACATTCAGGTGGGGGAGCCAGGGCAGTCCTGCTCTGGGGTCGAAAGTGCTACAGCCTTGAGTAGCACCAGGTCCTGGGGCCACGGGCCAGGCTGGCATGCGAGGACCAGCAAGAGTCTGCTGCATAGATGCCTAGAAATTCACGGAAAGGGATGCATTCATGCAAAACAGTGTCAGTTTCGAGAAACGGGCATTTTCTAGTTAAAAAGCGCTATTTCATCGAACAATTCCCATCTGGCCATGCCCACTGCAACATGCAGGCTTCAATTTCGGCTCAGAGCATACAGGCTGACTTGAAAATACCAGCAGCGATAACTAGGCACTGAGAGATAAACCTGGCCAGGCAATCTCAGTATAGCAGTGGGCAATTCCCAGCCCACCCCAGAGCCTGCTGGCCAGGCATGTTGGTGATCAGCTGCCTTTCCAGGAGAGCACTATAATCAGAAGCAGCTGCATAGTTTAAAAATGACAATAATCCTTTTGATGCCAATAATATCTCCTTAAATGCTAGAAGCTGGTGTTTGGGTGCCTGGATGCTTTTGTCTTGCACAGGTTTGCCCTTTTAAACAATTTATATCTATTTGCTACAGAGGGAAAACAACCAGCAAATTATAGTGCTGGGGTAATGTTTGCTAATTACCACTGCCAATGAAATACACTTTTGAATGGTATGGGCTTCCAAATGGTTATATAAACCAGCAGCTAACTTATTTATTAGCTCTGAAAAGGAGCTGAGGATCAAAACACAATGATTATTCTCTTCAGTCCCCAGGGCCCACTGCTGTGCAGTTGCTGAAAGATAATAAACACAGCCCTGAACTAGAACTGGGAATGGGATTGGGAATGAGTAGCCTCAAACCCAGCCTTAACAGACTAAATTTAGCCCCAAGAATTTGCACAGATAACTTTTCAACTTCCTCACAAACCATAGCAGCTGCCACCGGCTTCCTCAAATGCATCCTGTAGGAAATGGTGGGGCATAATTATTTCAGCAGAATCTCCTGGACTTGCTGCTCTCGCATCTGTTAATTCTGATGCAACGGTGCTCCTTTTTGCTTGTAACCACAACTGATAATGGACTAGAAAAAACGGTAATGAACAAACCCAGGACAAAGACCTGCATGTGAAAGCAAAATGCAGGGCCCCGCTCCATGCAAGGGAGTGCAGGAGCATAGCTCGCTGAGGCTCCGGGGTGGGCTCCCTCACTCCCTACAGAAGAGCCGGAGGAGGCCAAGCAGCCACAGAAGGTGCTTTCTGAAGCTCTGAGCACCACCTCCCTTCCTCAGCCACGCCTGGTCCCCTCGTCCCTCTGCGGACCGTGCCCTCCTTCCCCGCCGCCTCCTGGCCCCCTCCCCGGCTCTCCGGTGGGCTGAGCCCCGAGGCGCGCACCGAGGGCCCGGACCCGCGCCCCAGGCCGAGCCGGCGCGCCGCGCCCACCGAGAGCCCTGCGCATGCCCGACCGGGGCCCGGCCCAGCCTGTCCCCAGCGGCGGGGCGCCCCCTCCCGCTGCTCCGGGGGCCCCGGGGAGCTGCTGCCCCCCGTGGGGAAAACGCAGTGAGATTCGCTCAGAGCTTCGTCTGTCGTAAAATAGGTAACGTGGAAAGCAGCTGGAGTCACAGCCCCACCTCAGAGCAAGAGTGTTTGGGGACAAACTCGTCTCTGACCCACGGAGCAGGGGTGGCCGGCGGGGCAGCAGCGCGCTGCTGGCAGAGGGGACGGCGGCGCTGGGAACAGCGGGACACTGGATAGCACAGACATGCCAGGGCTTGGGGGAGGGACATCTGCTGCACCTCAGCGCCTTTGGGACACACGCACTGGAGCAGAGGGAGTTTGGAAAATTAGAGACCGTGAAGGAAACAAGTGGGAAACAAAGCAGGAAGATGAAGCTTGAAAATGGTTAAACACCTGTATTTTACATGAATCAAACTGCCCTGAGGTTCTTCCTAATACTGATCTTTGGGAAAGGCAGAATATGGAAAACAAGACGAGCCTGTATACTGACGACACAAGCAGACACCTAGAGTCTGCTCTCCTATCTGGCCTGTGTTTATCACAGAAAGTCACAAATATTTAGATTATATTGCAAAGAAAACCTAAATGAGGTATGCCGTTCCAATTAAAAAAATCACTAAGTTGTGTGATTTTTGGGTGTGAGAAGTGGGACAGAAGAGAGGCAGAAAAGAGTCTGCTGAGGAATATGAGTCATGACAAAACAGAGAGTGGCCTGGGTAGGCTGGGTGGCAACACCCCAGCCAAGCCCAGCAGAGCAACCTTGTGGTATTCCCACAGAGATTCTCTGCTGCTGGGAGAGGAAGATAAAACTTTGCTACTGGCTTAGAGTGCTGTGAGATTCCTGCCCTTCTTGGTGTGCATCTACTGAGCACAGAAGGGGAAACTCCTGCTCCCCCCTGCAATCAATCATGATCTACCCCAAAATGAACAAGAACCTAAGAGGTGGCCATAATGCATTAAGAGCAGAGAACAGGGGGAAAAAGAACAATGATTTTTTTTTTTTTTTTACTTGATTCTGAAATAAGCCCAGAATAGTTCTTTGATTATTACTAGTGCTAGGATTTCTATTCGAATGATTTCCCTCATCTCTGTTATGGGTAAGAGACAGTGGAGAGAAGAGGAAAAAAAGATAATAATAATAAAAAACCCCAGCACAGCCTGATACAGCCATCTCAAAGCACTAAGTAATCAGATGGCCATCTTTCTGTACAGGTGTGATCAGTGAGGGGAAATCAAATGTCTTTACCTTTCTTTTTCTTTTTAAATTGTAGGGCTTTTTTCCTTTGTTATATATGAGTGGTTCCCCCCTCCCCCGTACTTTAAATCACATATTTATGGGTTTTTTCCAAATAGCTAGAAGATTCAATCTTAAAAAAGAAAATTTGGATACTCAGGGTGATTAATAACACAAGATTCCACAGGCTTTGCTACAGAACACCTGCATTACAAAAAGCTATAAAAAAATTACTTTTCCCTGAAGTACTACAGCATCTTTACAATAAACTTTTTTTCAGCTGTCTTTCTATAAGTTACACAACATCTTTACTGTTTTCTCCCCTTGTCAGTCTCTGGGTTGAACTAGAGAGTGGGATCTTAGATAGATTTTAGTATGAGTGAAAGAGCACGAAGATGCCTGTGTAACATAAAGGGGAATACTGTGTGTAAATAATGAGCTTTCTCCTATTTTAGAGTGCAGTAAAGATAGTGTTACAATATTTCTGTTCACACTTAGAATGGGTAAATGTGAAGACGACCCTGGACAGAGGAGAGAAGCACAGTCTGTGCCCACGTCAGCCTAAGCTTAGGGGTGTGGGTGACATTCGAATCACGTAGAAGCCACAAACAGCCCTACGTGAGCTGCAGTTTTGTTCAACCTTTGATTTTTAAAGTTTTCCTTTATTTTCTATCAACATCATCCTGTTCCAAATAATATACTAATTAAGCAATGTGACTGACAGCAGTCCTTGCATGGCCTTCTAATGGAAATAGGCTGTATATGGGGGCACAATGCCTGACCGAGGCACACTTTCAGGATAATCCAATGGCTGCAGCCTGTTGCCTGAGCAGTAGATTCATGTCCCCAGCTCCTGAGTGACAGGATGTTACAGAAAAGGTAGAACCTGGGTGGAGAAAAGATGTCCTAGGAGACAGATGTCACTGCAGACCTACCCACACAAATGAGGAGTTAAACAAAACCTTCCTCTCTATGGCAACAGTCTTGCTCCCAGGCAGGTCTGATGGAGACTACACAAGACCTGGTGCAGAAATATTTAGTCCCAGATTTTTTTTTTTCTTTTTTTTTTTTTTAAAAAAAAAAAGTACAAATTGAACACCAAACCACACTTTGATGTTGAGTGAACTTTCCATTTGTTTAATGATCTGAAAGTTTGTTCAATCCTCCTATTTGCTGCTTGTTAACCAAGAGCAGCACCACTACTTAGTTTTACAGCTGCCAACCAAACTGGCCTTAATAACTACCTGCCATGGTCCTATCTCCCTCCCTCCCATCAGAGGCTGTTCCTTATCAAGAACACTCTTTCATTAAGTACATTATTGGCTAAAAATAACAAACATACTGAACAGCCTGTTTTCTACAAAACAGACATCTTTTTTCACTATATGAAATTTTCCATCTGTCTTTCTTAAGTGGCATCTTTTTTCCCTCTACCCTCCTTGTTTCCTGCCAGCATTTGGTGGCCAAGGAACACATGTTGCACCAGTGAATGGGAAGGACACAAAGTCCAGTTTATTCTTAAATGACACAGTCCGTTTAAAATTGATTCTGCTGACATACCCACTTGCCAAATCCAGGTGCTCCAGCTGAGTGATCAGACTGAGGGACCCACACCCATTCAGCCAGATTGTAGATGAAAGTTCATTAAATTCCACCACCACCAAATCCAAGGTTAAGGTATATTTTCATCATCTGCTTACTTTCCTATATTAGCCTCGATGTGAATGTGCTTCACTGCAAGAACAGATGAGAGAAAAAAAAAAAAAAGTCTGAAAGGTTTGAGCTCTGGCTTTCAATGTTATCAACTTTTTTACTGTTATCAGGATGATTTAAAGAAACCTAAGGATGAATGGATGATCATTCAGACCCACAAGGTCCCAGCTGTGCCATCAGGTGATATAAACACTCCCCAGAAGACCTATTTTAAGAGCTATTGGGAGGTTTGCCACATCCTAATCAAACTGCTTCTTTATTCCTTTAGAAAACTCCAGTTTCTTTCTAGCCTCAAATTACCAAACTGCTGCAGCAGTTTGCAGAGGCGTTTAAAAGAAAATTGTACCTTTGGATGGAGAAGGAGGAGATAAAGGAGAAAATGTTTCCATGGGAGAGCTTGGCCTTAAACACTTACTGGATGTTTTGGTTAGGCTGGGGCATTGTTCTTTTCTTTTAAAAAGCAAAGATGAAATCCTGCGTTGGCCCAGGTCAGTGAGCGGTTTACCATTAGGATTCAGAGGGGCTTGGATTCAGCCAGTCACTAGATCTTTTCAGAGAGACCAGTATCTGAAGTTTGACTGAAAAAATAAAAATGAAAGGACAAGGGGTTTGGGTTCTTCTCCCTCCCCTCTGTCAGGGCTTTAAAACATTTCTGAGGCAGTGGGAAGAATCCTGCACAGCGCCTACAGTTCAACAGCAATATGAATGGCAGCAAAGAGGACAGGCTTCAGCATACTGTCCTGCTCAGATTCCCTTCACAGTCACTTTATGCTGGCTTCTGGCTCGAAATGATGCCTCCAAATGACTTGGGCTTTACCAAGCTGCTTTATTTGGTAATCTCGGCTGGAAGGTACAGGCCTTCCTGACAATCTTTGCACACAGTCAGCTGTGCCTCCATCTCTATCCCTGCCCTTCAGGTTTTCCTGAAGAGAACTTTTAGTGCTGTTCACCATTACTGTAAGTCAACCTCCTTTATTTTTTTGTCTCCTTGAGGCAATCTGGGGAGACCTCGCCCCCCAGGAAAATCTTCTGAATATTGCTTGATATTCTGCCACATGATCCAAATGGGACTCCTGGAAATCCCAGCCATTATTTTTAACATCTTCTCCAAAGAACCAACCTCCAGCTGCTTACAGCCATAATCCTGTCAGTGCATTTTAATAACAAATTTGTCACAACAGCTCATAGAACTCATAGCTGCAGGAATAGAAGCTATGTGCTTGATTAAATTTAATATGTAACCCTTCAAGTGTTTAATACCAAGAGGGACTGTCTCATGTCCAGTGATTATCCTGTTTGTTTTCATGCTATTACACTTACACTGACCCTGTTCTGAGCTCAGAACTTTGTCTGACAGGCAGCCATGACTCAGAGATGCAGCTTCCATCAGAGGTGCAGAATCCACGGCATCCTCAGTAGATTGTCCCAGTCACTCACTCAAAAAAACATTTCTCATGGATTTTTATCTGCCTTCAGCTTCCAACCATTATTTTTTGCTTCAGCCTCCTTTGCAAGAGCAAAGAATTCATCAGGAAGTAATAATCTCCCTTGTTTCACCGTGTTTATGCAGTTTAATAAAGTCATTTCATAATTTATTTTTGAAAAGCTTCATTTAAATCACATCACATTTAAGTCTCAAGTACCAATTACTTTTTTTCTAATCCACTGGCACCTTTACATGGTTATAAATACATCCACATAGGAGACTCTCCTGGAAAAGTTACCACAGGAAATATCAACCTCTCCCCTTCCCTGCTGATCCATATTAGTCCAGAACTAGAAATGATTCCACGCATGGCTCAAATGCGGACTTCCCTCTGAATTTCACTTGAATGTGTTAAGTTTTCAGGTATTTTGTGCTTGTTTTGTCTCATAAAAAAAAGTATAGGGTGTCTTCACCTAGATGAGCATTCACTTCACAGATGAGGTGAGTTCAAAATGAGATTTAAAATAGCTCTCAGCAGCAGAACCTATATAAAATTCTCCCATCTCATGCTTAGGAAAGGGAAATACCCTGCTGGAGCAGTTTCACATTTTTATTCAAAGGAATCTGAAATACATTTTTCAGCTTTCCAGAAGTATTTTCTGCTGCCGCTGCTAATGCCTTCCAAGACTCAATGCAATTACTTGTTAATAAAAACATGTTTTAATATGCTGGCAGAAAAATTGATACCATTTCTATTCTCTGCCTTAAAACAAATGAAATGTAGGAAGGAATTGAGCTGTCTCATTTCTGAAGTGGGAAGCAGATATTTTTTAAAGTTCAAATCATTACCGACTGTAATTTTCATATAACAAGTTTAACTCTGACCTTGTGCTATTACTTCTCTGGTACTAAGTTTGTAGGTGATCGTATTACTTACAAGACCTAAAAAAAAGGAAAACCATTTAAAAATCTGTCTGGCCTTCTCACTGATCAAAATGAACACCACCTCCAGTTCATCATCATGGAACCAATCTGCGTGAAAACAAAAAGTTGCGCCTACTGCAACAGGACTGTGTAATAAGAGAATATGAACCACATGAGCTGACTCCAGCCATTTGCATTTAACCAGCTACAAGCCCTCAACAAATGGCTGCATTGTTCCACTGCATGAATGTTGAAGCTATGTTTCACCTTTGTTCACGCTTATTTATCTGTACTTAATGGGATGAAGCAGCCTGCAAATGAGCAAATGAGTCTTCCCCAGTGGCTGTTAGGGGGCAAACCGCTAGGGAAGGGGCACTAGTCATTCTTCTTTTTCCCACCTTTTTTCCCAGTGCATCAGGCCTGACTGAAGTTTAATAAAAAACATTCCAGACTGATCTGAAGCTTTCAATTTTCAGTTTTTCTTGACACAAACCTAGAAAAAGCTGTTTGATGCAGCATGTCTTTTCTTTGGAATAGGGAGAGCCAGGTTAAGTTCTTGCCTCTGCTTGAGGGAAGAGGACCCATCTGCCTGCAAGCTCTCCAGACAGTTTCAGGATTTATGTCTTGCAGGGAGGAAAGGTGAGGCTCTCCTCAGTTATGATAGTACTGACACAGGAAAGGAGAGAATGACTTTGTAGCTTAATGCTTAAGACTTTCAGCAGTGCTATGGGGTAGTGCCACTCCATTTTACCATTTAATTTCTTCTAGTGAATGAAATAGTACCTACAAGTGATTGAAAATATAACCAGGTCAGAACACCTTATGGTTTGGTCTCTAGTTTATGTGAAATAACTTTAAAATCACTCACTCAGAGAAGGGAACTAAACTTGTATCTCCCTCTTCTGAAGAGAGTTCCTGGATAACAAGTCATCTGAACCACCATTTCTGGGCCTGATCACCCCAACTGGGGACTTACTCAATACACAACAAATGTGGAGAAGGGCTCTTAGAATAACATAGTCTGTGGTCAGGTTAGCTGAGAAGAGACTACACAAATAAGGCTCATGTAACCTTGCAAAGCCAAGACTGAACTTGCTGCCAGGAATTCAACATCATGGCTGGGAAAGAAGGGTAAACATAAGGGAAGGAGAAGGGCTGTCTATGCTAAAGGACAACACTGACAAATAATAAATAAGTATGAATAAACCACAGATAAATTCAAGCTTGAAACCAGGTTTTTTCTTTAACCACCTCCTCTGAGACAACAGAACGAAGAGAAAATGGTGACAACTTTGCCACTAGAAACCTATTTCGTTTTAAGATGAGGCCTGATAAGTTTATAGATGGGCTTAGAGGGGATTGATTGGCAGTAGCAGAGGGCTAGACACAATGACCCTGAAGTCCACCGTAGATGCCTGTTTCTGGGTTACAGCAGCACCAGTGGAGAGATTTCAGAGGTGTAAGCTCTGGGATGGGAGCTTGCTTTTTTCCTACAGAGAGCCTGGCTAACATTAGATATAGGCCAGGATTTAAAGAAAACATTTGAATCTAGTACCTGCAGTACAACACCTATGTCCAGATTTTCAAAAGGAGAGTTTGTTTCCTTTTCAAGGCCTATAAAAGATTTGTACCATACAGAAATCTCAGTCATTCTGTCTTCTTTGTATCAATTTCCCTAAAAATAGGGACAGAAATTATTCTTTTGTCTGTCTTCATAGAGTTGTCAACTCTGTGGTACAGTAACTAATTCCTACTCAGTATAGAGTCTACATATAGTAGGACTCTGACCTCTCATGGGACTGTTAGCTATTACTGTTATTCTAATATTAAACATATATTTATGCGTGTGCATTTATAGATAACAATATTTCCCTTTCATAGGTACTCTTCTCACAGGGACAGAGTACTTCCAAAACAATTAAAAAGTAAATTCAAATAAATTGTGTAAGTCAGGGAAGAAATGAAAAGGATTTTCTGGAGCAGAGAATACATGGTGGCTCCCTTCATTCAGTTCCACCTCTCTGTGCAGTGTGAGTACTGTAATAATGTCAGCACACAGCCCTGCATGAATACCAGCTGCTGCACTGGCCTCCCACTCGCCCTCCTGCCCCATTAGCCTTCAGCTAATGTCAGCAAGTGGTTTTATGATGGTCAAGAGAATTCTGGCCACTGCAAAATGTTTTTGTCTCAGTGGTATTTAGTGATCCCAGTGTGCTCTGCCAGGTTTGATCTTCATTTTCTTTGCTTTACCTTGTAAGCTTTCAATTATTAATGTGCAGATCTTAAATTAGGAATTGGAAAACCTCTTAATATTAAGCATTTCCAGGAAAGAATTTACAAAAACCTGCAATGCTTTACATGGATGGTTTGGAAGAGAAGTAATCAACCAACTCTGTAAATGTCAAGCGGAGGATTAGCCTTTACTTCTGATGAATTCAATTCAGCAGCCACATTAAAAGCTGCCTCTGCATGTGGAACTAGAAGGACTATTTCCTGCTCTAACAAGGTCTCTGATGTTCTTGTTAGTAGCTGCAAGTTTACTTCATGCAAAGATCTGACTAAGTATTATAAGACAAAACAAAACAACAACAACCCTTCTCTCCCCCTAGCAAAGCAAAACCAAAACCACTTTGATCCAAAAAGTTGAAACACCTTTGCAGACCACCTACTCCCTTGCTGAAGTTGATAGAAGAGGGTTTTGGCTGAGTATTTCAGAACAGCAATTACAGAAAGAGGATTTTTACTTTGATTATTTGTTTGGATTACAAGATTAGAACAGTGATTTGAAAAGCTATTCAGACAGAGCCTGACTCTGAATGTCACTTACCTTGGTGTGCATATTTTTTCTTGCTGTTCAGTAACGTGAAGAGCTATAGCAAAGCTTGATTACCTTAGATGCTCCACACAAGTACAAACAATAAGCAAATAACAGACAATAAGCACAATAGATTTCTTGCCACATTTGTTCAAAAGCCTCCCTAATATGTCTACAACAACCTATTTGGTAAGGGTTTGATGGAGGAACTGAAGTCAATCAAAGGACTCCCCTGGAGCAGTAGGCACTGAAATACTGTCTTGGTTCAAGAGCATAATATAGGACATGTTACTGCAATAAAAGCGGTCTGTAGGACTGCTCACAGACTATCCACAAGACATTTCTAATTATTTTAATGGGCTTTGGAGCCAGCCTAAGTCAGCTGGGATTCACCAGCCTCCCTGAAGATGGCAGCCTGCACGTTTGCCTTTGTGGCCACATGAGCCAACTTCATAGGTAGAAGACAGTAAGAAGCAGCACAGTCCACAGCTGGCTACCCTTGCATGCACTAGCACATGCACTGTAGAAAAAAAGTTCCCTTGTAGTTTGAAATAGTTGATTTACCACTTCTTTCAGACTCAGATTTAATGCACAGAACAAAATTCCTAAAATATTAGAAAATTTCCTGAGAAAAATATTAGTCTATTTGAGTATAATGACACCATTTTACTATGTGTCAGTGGGCTGATCTGCAAAGATGAGCTGGGAGCCACAGGCATCAATACAGCATCAGGGCAATGCCTTCCCCAACCCGGCACAGTTCTGTTGTGCCAGGCAAGAAGGGCAGAGTGGGGTCGGTGCTGGAAACAAGGGTCAGCCAAGAGTCCCATGAGCAGCAGACAAGTCCATAGTGATGAGGTGGGTCCAAAGTCACCTGCACCACATCAGAGCTGATCTTGCAGACAAGCAGCTAAAACCAAGGGCAGGGGAAGAGGACGCAGAGCCTGGTGGCACACACAGCGTGCATTTGCAACATGACAGCAAGGGCAGTAAAGGCATTCAGATGTTTTTTCTCAGGATAGTGAGTATATTAGTGCTTTCCTTATTTGAGCCTTCTGCTGGCATCCATGGTGGAAATGAATTGAACCGCAGCTGAAAGGCTTAGGCAATTCTGGAAAAAAAACCTCAAACAATTGTATGAACTTAAAATGGCTTTGTTTCTTTTTTTAAACATATTTTCTTTTTAAAAACACAAGTAAATTAATATTACAGCTTCTCTTTTTCAGTCAGGATGACACAATGGCTCTGGCATTTACAGGAAGCAGAGCCACAAGAAACAAACTCCTGTTTCCTGTTCACGTGTAAAACCAAAGGAAAGGAAAATATGCAATTATGAGTGATGTATAAACGACTTTAGAGAGATTTCCACGGGAAACTCTTGAAACCCCAGTCTTTTTTTGTAGTGCAGATATTTCAACACACCCAAACAGTATTAAGCTCTTTGTTTGCCCTATAGACAGTGAGACAGTAATTTCACAGTCTGACAAACGTAGGAGAAAACAAGACCAAACTGCTTGTTGAACCAATAGAGGAAAGGCTTGCGAGCATCACCACTGATTTTTGGCCTCTTTTTTGTGCCCTCAAGTGATCCAGAACTGTCAGACACGAATATAAGATCTCTTCTTGCCAAGCTATCAATGTAACACATAAGGAAATCAGAGCTTTTGTTCTCATATCCGTGAGATAGCAGAAACACGTGCAAGATTCTTTGGAAGACTAGAAGTGCAGTTGTTTACTGAAGTTAATGGGCACCACCAAAGCCAACACACTATCTCTCCAGGAAGAAGGAAGCATATACCAGAAATAAGCACAGAAGCACATTCATGTGCATCTACAGCAGATCCACTGACACCAATTGCTACTTCATTTTTAACACATTTCTGAACCGTTCCAGTCTCTGGTGTGGTAAATGCCTCTCCTCCACATCCTCCACCAGTCTTGACTACTGTGTGGGAAGATTGTTTGTTTAAGCACATTAAACATGGTGTGGGTGAAGACATCCTCAGTTTTCCTAACAATTGATTAGCCTTTTTATTTACAGCTGTTACTACTTTTTTGCACCACCTATGTGAGCCCTGAAAAGTGAGGACTGCTTTCTCCCAGCATCATGTTTCCTACGAAAGGCTTCATTCCTTTCTGAGCATTAGCTACCGTTTAACTCATAAGATGGAGGTTTAGCAAAGAAGGGGTTAATTTTCCAGTACTATTTTTGTTTAAAGCAAGCCAGTCAAATGTAGAACTAACATCTCACAGAATCTGAGAAGACTTGCAATGCATGAAATTTAAATACAGAAATTTCTCTTAAAGAAAAAAATCCCTTGAGTCAAGAGAGGTTGTTGTCAGAAACCATAACTAATGTAGCAAAATGGAAGAGCGTCATAGAGAGCGAATGGTCCTTGGCTCCTCTGCTGTAGCACTCAGGGCTGACCAGCACTGATTTTGCTCCTGATGTATCACTCCCTTTGGTGTGTCATGACCCCCTTAGCCTATGGCAGAGCTAATTGTAATTCATTCACTCCCAGAAAACAGGCTGGAAAGTTTAAAGTGTTCAGCCTTAGCATGGAAGATTCTTTGAGGTAAAGTTCCTTCTTCCCTGTCCCTCTCCTTTCCCCTTTCAAAATGAAAGCCACAGAGAAACAGAAGGCAAACTGTCCTTTAGGACACCCAGATCTAAATATGGTTGAATTAACTCTACGGCACTGAGGGCAGTGGCACACAGCCGCAGTAGGTCTAAATGGGGAGTTTGCAGCTTGTTGTGCAACACCTTGCCCACACCCTCAGTCCCCATCCCTGTTCTGGGACAGTGTCCACATGGCTTCTGTGTCTGGAGGATGGTGAATGGGAAGAAGTTTCTTTTCTCTGGACTCTTCCTTTTAATTTATATCTTTATAACCTATTTATTTCCATTTCCAGCCCCACTGGTTTCTCAGCCCAGATCCTGTGAGCAGGATCTTATGTTTTATTCTACATATGCTGGGTTACCTGCAACCCCTAAATGCGTGAGCATTTCCCTGCTTGCTTTGTTACAACTGTTGGAATGGTTTCCTCCCTGGGTTGTAACACCTTCCTTGGATGGCTGAAGCATGAGTCACCTGCCCCCTCCCTGTTCCCAGCCATCAGGTCACAGACCTCCCTTCCCATCTTGCAACAAACAGGTCCCAGTCCCGAAAAGAAAAGGACCTGTGTTTAGGAAACGTTGGTGGGAGAGGGAATAGGTGTTTCCCCACCACTTTCGCCCTCTACTGCAAATCTCAGAGCTGACAAATGGGCCAACTCCCCGCCAAGGTGAAGGAGCTTTAAGGCTACCTGTGGTCTTGCTGGTTCTCAAAGGGCAGGTGCCTGCTTAGGTGGATCCACAGCAGGGGCACGGCCCACTTCTGCTGGATGTTCTCATATCCCCATCACCACTGCGCTGGAGGGGACTGAGGTTTTGGCAGTGTCTAAGATTCATTTCCAACTCGCTATTTGGACTTCCCCATATATATCCTGGACTCAAGTCCACTAATAATCTGTTCAACACCTTCTTGTCTCTGTATCTCTCCCTCTCTCTCTTTTAACCTTTACTAGAAGTTGCCTTGCCAACCTTCATGCTACATGAAAACTCCACACATCTTATCTAATGAACTGACTTCCCAGGGCACTTGTCAGACCGGCTGCAGCAGGGGCTCAGTGAAAAGGCTCTGAGCAGCATCACAGCGTCACAAACCAAGGCTCAGGGCTGCAGCAGCCTCTGCTCACTCACACCCAGCACAGCAATACTCAGCTTTGAAACGGAGCGCAGCTGTCCAGCACGACACTGTGATCAGCTGTGGTCCACTTGTGCGGGACCCAGAGTAGAGACTGTGCCAACCTCCCACTTCAGTGAGTAAGAGTTAAATGCTCTGAGGACATTGCAGACTTGTGCCATCCTCCACAGATGTTAACAATGACAATGGTTAATCCTAATTGACAAAGGAGTTAGGCTGTCAGTCCTTCCGGGATTTAAAAGGTTGCCAAAATTCTTCAGGCTCCCTCAAAACAGCAAGTCAGTATTTAAGTGAAGTGTCTTACAGCTCATAGTTCAGGCAGACAGACAGACATGGAGCCAGCGGTAATTCACAGAGCACATCTGCTTTGTAGGGCTGTCTCTCTTCATCCCTCTACTCTGCTCCTGTTTTCACAGGTGAAACCAGCCTGTGCACCAGGAATACTAGCAGCAACAAAGGTGTGTGGGAGAGCAACGTCACTTGCTTAGTCAAAACCACAATTTGAACTCACTATGCTTTAGAGGCCAGCCAAGAAAATGCCATTTTTTACTTACCTATGTTTCAAGGAGGAATTCCCATTTACTGGTAAAGTTTTTTCTATCATCACATAGAAGATGAGAAAGAGGCGTGCTGCTGGGTAGCATCTGATACAAAAAGACAGAAATCAGCAAAAAAGGGCAGTGAGGCTGCCACATGGGCAGAATGGAGGGGATGCAACAGAGAACAAAAAGAAAACATAATAAGAAATGCAGATATTTGATGCAATGAGAAAGGAAGAGATCTGAGATAAATCCATTGAAAGGAGGTGGTGGGATGATGTGGTACGTTCGGTAGCTGCTGGAAGATTCAAGAAGAGGAGAGGGAACTGGGCCAAGTAGGAACTCTAGCTTTTGGCAACTGCTATAGGGGAAGAGAAAACATCAATGGAGAAAAAGGAGACGCAGCTGCATTAGCATCATATTTCCTTACCAGACTGGAAGAGCTGCCTTCAAAGTTATTCAATAAACTTATATTAATAAAAACATCATAAGCTTTTTTATTTTTATATTGCCAGTTATATTTTTCATTTCATGAAATCGAAGATTTTTTTAAAGGTAATGAAGAAAGTTATTAAAGAAATATTTAAAGACAAAGAATTAATAGTAAAAGACATTTTCAAAAACTGGCTATGGGAAGTAGTCAGATTTGAAGGAGAGCAGCCCTTCAGTCTAGTCTGGATTACAGCAAGCAATTTCTTATGGCTGCTTTTGTTCAATACATTCAGACTGTATCTGAATCAGGCTCAGACCTGAGCTTTGTTTTGCAAAAGAGAACACACCTTGCCAGCACCACTTTTGTGAGGAGTTTGGCAGCTAGCCATATTACAAGAATCTGAGAACAAAATAACTCCTTGTGTACTGTTATATTTTAGCTTTTATCACCACTACAAAAGCTTATGAGTTTAACTACCCTTTATCAGCAAACACCAGTCTTTCCAATCAAGAATTGTACCTTAACCAGCAGACTGTCACTCTCAATTTTTGGTACCTTAATACAAAAGTATCCTGCTGAACCCCACAGCGGATATCTCCCCAAGATCTTTAAGTATCAGTATCTGGTCCTAAATCAAACAACAGCACAACATAGCCTACAAACTATAACTGTCACTGCTCAGTCAACTATCTTTTTTTATTTTCATACATTGTGCTTTAAAACCTAGATGCCATGAGTTATTCTCATGTCTCCACTGCTTCATTGAAAATTGAGGTTTCATGTTTAGAGTATTAGATCCAAACTCCTTTGCTTCATTCTTAGCCTTATATATCTGCACAGCCTCAAAACGACCACATGTGCCAATCTGCTTTGTGGAATGTATCTTTGCTAGTCAACTCTCTAGTCTTTACGCTTGTTTGTAAAGCTCAGTATAGCTTATTAAAGTCAGTAGCACCTGACATCCCGTTTAAATACAATGGGATATTCTGGTGCAACATGATTTGTTTGGAGCTAGATTAGAGAGCACACCTGAGATGACAGCATATTTTTTGTTGCTAACCCTGTCCTAATTCAAATCACAGTGGCAACATTACTCACCCTACATCCATCTTCTCTTTAGCAGACTAAAGCCAGAGGGCAGGCTGAAAACCAAGCCTGGTGCATGTCTTGACTCAGTTCTGGGAATCCAAAGTGCAAAAAGGAAGTCTGAGCTTTACTATCTACAAATCCTGATTGTTCTGATATCTAGGAGCTTTCCAGAAAACAACACTTGGTTGACTTTTTGGCCTAACATGATGCTGCCACTAAAACAGACATACGATAGTGGAGTGAGCTGCTAATTATCTTAATTGGCACTACTGTGTGTCACAGACCTGAGTCTCCTATCACTTGCATTAGCACATGTGTATTTCTACTCACTGGGGACATGAAATAAAACATAACATGAGGATAAGGGACATGCCAATGGAGGCTCCTGTAATGTTCCTACAGGAACATTAATGGAGCCAGCAGAAAAAACAAAAATGGTATTTCATTGTCTCTGGCTTGGTGACTGAGTCCTTATCTTGATACTGTAGTGCTGAGAATACCGTGTGCTCTTATATCCGTGTGACCAAATGAAGGTGTGTGTGTGTCAGGGCTATTCTGCTCATGATGCAAAACAGGCTCTGACGCCTCTTTAAAGAGCTGCTTTCAACCTGGTTTCTCATGAGTGACAGATCCACGGGAGTTTCTAAGACGTGAAAAGGTAGAGATTTAACATGTCCAAAAAGTTCTGACAGAATAGAGTTGAACACCTTTAAGTATCTGAATACACTAAAAATCTGCTATAAAACCTCTCAGAGACAATGTACCATGAACACAGTGGGTTTTCATGCAAATCTTGAGAACATTACTTCTCAGTTTATGCATCATTACAGACATCTTAAAAACGTTTTAGAGAAACATATTTCAGTCTTCGGATGCTTGTAGTCAACTATTCAAAGAATGATGAGACAGAAAAACTCTTGGCCACTTTAGTATCATTTGGAGATGACATAAATGACACTGTGAACCTTAGAGGGTTTTGGAAGTTAAATACTTGGTATTAGCAAAGTAGGGCAGAAATATGCCATGGTAAGCACAGGTTCTACCAACATTTACTTTATTTCATAAAGAAAGGCAGTTGTTATTATTTCAGATGAGGCAACTCTGCATCAAATGTAATAAACTGTATTTTTGGGTAGGAAAATCTCACATAGAAAATTGAGATACTGTTTTAAAAAACATCAAACACATACAAATGAAGGGGGCAATCTCAGCTCTTAAGGGCCCACAGATTAAAGACTGCATTACTGAATGAGACCAAAGGTCCCCCTAGCCCAGTAGCCTGGGCAGATGCTAAGGGGAGTGAGGGTAGATGGGGATACTTTCCCCAGCATTTCCTCCAACCTTCCAGCCCAAGCAAGCAATAACATTGCTGATAGCCCCCTCCTGCCTTCCCACTGGTATGTTATTCTGTATGAATAGTAGGTATAAAAGCATCTGAAGGTACTTGGGCACTGAACCGTCTTAGAAAGCAAGGACAAGATTAATGTACTCGTGATGGACGAAGTGATTCCCCCCCCCCCCGGTATTTCAGCAACACCCACCAACTGATCTGGAAGTACAGATAATTTGGGTGCCAAATAGTACTATTCTGACGCTATCTTATTTTTCTTCAGAGTTTATAAGAACTAGCTCACTTAAGAGCAGAGTAGGGTACTATTTAGCAGTTTCTGATTATTGGTTCTAAATAATCAGAATTCTATTGGTAAGTGCTATTGGTTCTATCTTCCCTCCCCAGAAAGGAATACACTCTCTATTCATATAATCAGCCAGTGGGCCAAGTGCTAATGAAGATCTCTGCATGGTTATGACTGTGGGGGTTCATGGTATTTTATTTCTCCTCCATTGTCACTACAGCACTTGTCCACTTCACGATAAACCTTGTTGCGGATCTTCTGGAATATGCCTGATCCACTGCTTGTGATTTATTCATGGCTTCTGGAAAAAACCTGATGCAGAACTTTGGTCAACAGAGTTATTAATATACAAAGGTAGATGGCAAGATTGAAAGCCAGTCTAAATTTATCAAAGTGGAAGGTGAAACAAAAAGATTTCCCAGCAAAATGCCACTGACATTTATATTAAAGGGGGGAACAAAGCCCAGATCTGACATTTAAAAATAATGCCACCTGTGTAAAACCTAAAGCTCATTTTTTACAGTCAGTGGGAAAGCTTCAAGGCAACTCCCCTTTTCCCTTTGTTAATTGTGCAGTGTTTCATCATAAAGGATTTACTTTTTTGCCTTTTCATGTTCTTTAAAAGTGATATTGAAGAGAAGCTATGCAAAAGGCAATGCAGCAAGAATGAAGTGAGTTGAAGAGTTGAAGAGATCTCCGCACAGGTAACAGAGCATCATATTTAATTCCTTTGGTGCTTATTTTAATAACATTTATCATGATGAACTCTTAAGTCATTACAGAGCATGAAATATGCAGTGCCATGCTTTGCCATTTAACATATAATTTATCCCCTCATTGCTGTGACGAAGACATTATTGCTTTTTTTTAATAACTTCTTATCAGGCAGGTTCAGCCACATACCGTTGGTTTTATTTCAAAACTCTGCACAACAGTCATGATCAGGAACTGATGCCTAATTTCCTAATTTTTTTATTTCATTGCTAAGGAAAAAAACCAAACAACAACAAGAAAAAAAAAAACCAACAGGCCACATGTCAGAATCACTAATCAACAAAGTTACCTGCCGGTGGAAGGTAGGGAAAGGAGATCTCACTTATCAAAGACCTTGCTCCCAGGTTTGTTGTCTCTCCTCGTTTGACTGAATGCTTCACAGATCCACAGGATAAAGGAGAAGGGATATTTCTTTCAATGTTAAGATCAGAAGGGGCACTCCTCTGACATAATATATACAAAACAAAGAACTTCACCATGTCATTTCTGTATCAGACCTATGTATTTTGACTGATACAACGTGTTGTTCAGCTAGACATCTCATCTTGATCTGAAGTGACTGGAGTGCTTATTTCATCCCTAATTAAAACACTAACTTCTCTCATTGTACAAGTGACACAATTTCTCTGATTTCACTTTCATTTCCAGCTACTGGACTTTGTAGGGGGGAACAAAGAGCCCTCAGTCAAAAATCACCTAATGCCTCTAAGCCTACCTTGGCAAGTGACAAGGACTGATGTCCTTTAATGTCTCACTGAAAAGTTTATTTGGAAGTCCTCTGCAGAGCAGAGTGGAGGGTACTGCTTAATGTTTCTTAAAACACTGCAATCCCAACATCACTGCTTTTTAATACTGCTTTTAGTGTGACTCACCCAGGGTGAGCACCAAATATGCTGGAAAAAGATTTGTACCTCAGCAGGCTTTCAATCCACTTATACAGAGGAAACAGTGGTGGCAGCAAGAAACAATCAGACCAGAAAATGAAAGATGAGCTGGAGTCACAGCTCATCAGCTGTTTCGACTTCAAACATTTTGTAGGCATTGTAAGAGAGGTAAATTTGAGAAGCATAACAAATACAAACACAAGTCCAGAGTGGTGTTATTATTATTAGCATGTTTGTTCACCGATTGCCTCTTTCCTAATTGTGATGATCACCTTTGCTGTACAGGCTGATAAGAACAACATGAACGACACAAGCACATTCACATGTCCTAAAACCAACGGTAAGGGTTCAGGAAAACAAGTCAGGTGGCCAGTTCAGCAGTGGCATTCATAAAAACATACCATGCACAAAAAAAAATAATCAAGAAACAATAATCAAAATAGTCACCATGCACTTCACGTAATTTAACTGCCCAGCTGCAACTCTGAATGTCACTGCACATGATGGAAAGTTTATAAGTTCCTTGGGGACAAGGAGCCAGAGTCTGACTGCAAAGCAGGGTGGATTAGGATAACCGGGGCTAGACTAGACAGAATGGGGTTCCTCTCATTAAGTTTTAAGGTGTTTTGAAAACAAAGAGAAAGCTCTTCTTGATTTCAGCTGCCCTGGTTTTAGCCTCAGGTGGTGTAAAAGCATATAGATCTTGATAACTCAAAGTAGACAGTTTGTTAGATAAACCAACTGTTGTTCTCTATAGCTAATTTGACGAAGCAGAATTTAAGAGATTACTCCATGCATCAGTTTTGGATTTGCATCAGAGCTGAATTACAAGGCCTACAGAACTTCATTAATCTATTGTTTTACTCACCCATTTATGAACTGAGCTATTAATGATCAGTTCACAGATTAATTTGCTGAGACAGTTAACTTGACACAATTAATAGCTATGAATGTAGGGCAACTATCACACTGCTTTCTCCTGAGGCACCTCTAGCACCCAAAATGCACAACTGGCCCTTGCACTGTCCCTGCTCTGTGTCAGGGAGCATGCCAGCGGGGCTCAGCCCCTCTCCGGGGGTCTGCAGCGGGGAGAGCGCGTTCTGCTCTGTCCCTGTTCCCTGTGCAGACTGAGATGTGCTGCACACACAGACTCCCCTCTCCTGCCGGGATCCCAGCAGCAGTTACGTGGTGGTTCCCACTGCCTCCAGCCCAGGGCAGACCAGCTGGCTCTGCAGCAGGGAGCAGGAGTGCACCCTGTGGATGACTTCACACAAGATCTGCCACTACCTAGCCTAAGACATAGGGACTTGGGAGCTCCCATTTAGCTGCCAACAACTCTACAGATATCAGCCCCAAAATCCAGCACTCTTACCCCCTTTTAGGGATATCCCAGAAAACAAGAGCACCATCATGACAGTGGGAGGGAAAAGCATAAATTCTGGATTGAAACTGGTCCAAAATAATTTGCCCAAGACAGTACAGCAAATCTTTGAAAAAGACAATCCAGATGCTCTCTCTTTCTGATGTGAAGGACCTCAAAGAGGACCTCTCATTTGCCCCTGCCCTGACTTCTCCTCTCAGCATACACAGGTTCTAGATACAGGACCCAGGCAGCTACAGTCCTACAGAAGAGAGCTGCTTTTGGTGAGCCATGTATTATCCAATTTTCAGGCACTGAGTAGGATGCTGAAAACAGAACCCTTTCTGGAACTACCCTGATGGCAACAACAGCAAAATCATTCTTTTATGTGGTCTGCTTGCACTGGTGAAATGAGGAGAGACAAGTACTTCACAAATCTAGATTTTTGCTCCTAATTCCTTTTAGATAATGCCTTATATCTAAATTCTACTTACACAGAACAAAGAAAAATTGAAATTTTTCTGATTCAGCAGCCTCTCCATATGCTCTGGCACCAGGCTTGCACTGACGTGTGCTGCCACTGTTGCCCACCCATAGCACGAGAGTAAGACAGCCCAGACTTCACTGGTGTGACTTCAGTAGAGGTCAGGTGTTTGCTACAGGCACAAAAAAAGCAGATGAACAAAAAGATCACCTGGAAGACAAGTGGCAAAAGCGATGGGCAAGCTGTCACGGGTACCCAGCAGCTGAGCTACACCGTAGCACAGTGCCTGAGGCCGCAGCTATGGGGCACAGCACATGTCCTGCTCCAGGGCTCAGCAGCTGTACAAAGCCCAGAAGAACAGCTGTAGAAATAATTCTTAAAAAATATTCATTGTGTGGAAGCCTCATTTATTCCTCCTCCTACTCCAAACACAATAGGGTCTAAGCATCCCCTGCTTTATCAGCTTTTAAACCCGCCCACCAGACAGATATTTAAGAAATATAAACTTTACTTATAACTCCTTCTATTGGCAACTAAGTGGTTGAAAGAAATAAATCTCCAATATTAGTTTCCTTTTTGCACACTTGTTCTCACTCAAGGGTACTTAGGAAACTATTCTATTTGTCACAGTACAGTAACCCAGCACTTTGGGAATCATAATGTATCATTTCATAGCTTTGGTGGATAAATAGCTATAATTTTCATTAGTCTTCCTTGAGTAAGCTTTCCTATTGAAACAAGAGACAAGGCAGAGCATAGGGTTCTCTGTCACTAAAACTATGGCTTTGTATTGCTAACGGGTAAGATAGGATAAAATGACAGAAATCATAATAAAGCAAACCAATATATTACCCCGTATGCGTATATTATACACAGCAGAGGAAGGGCTTCATGTGTAACAGATATTTACAGCAAATTTGTAGCCTGTTCTACCACCTGCCCTCTGTGGAGGTCTTAAAAAAAGATAAGGCTCCACCTTGCATCTGTGAGGACAACGCTGTGGGCTCCCACCTGGAGGGGTGGCTGGCTTGTCACAAATTTGTAACAGGAGGAGCTGATCTCTTTCCTGTGAGGGCAAGTGATGGACTGTCCATGTGTCAGAGGCACAGTTACACAAGAAACAAAGAATCTGATACGCTGTAGGATACATGCTGTAGGAACCAGCAAAGTGCTATTAAACCTGCGCGCTCTGAACGTGGGCAAATATCACTGTCAAAGAAAGACAGATGCTGTTTTCTCTCAAATGGTGGAAAAATTTCAGTATCTCAATGGCATGAAAAATTTAGAAGAAAAACTTAGAACATTTCAATTTGTGTCATTTTCCTCAATGAAAAAAGAGTGTTAAAATACACAGAAATGACATGGAAATGAAACACTGAGTAAAAGTGTACGTCACTTTCTATCATGGTTCTGTTTGTAAAGCATTAATATGACTTAGCCCTGCTTTCAAGGACATGTGGACCAGACAACCTCCATGAGTCCCTTCTGGCCTAAGTTATTCCATGACTCTCTGAACCTGTATTGGAGGTTCATTTATGGGTGTTTTCTGTGGCACCCTCTACCAATCCAGAAAAACATCCATTTATGCCTGTACCATGCTGGTAACATCTATCAACCATCTGTTGGCTCCTATACAAAACCATCTTGATACTAAATGTAACCCAAACCCTACAAACTCAGCAAACATAAGAAATTTTTTTAAAATAAAGGCATTTTCTTTCCAGACACGTCTGAAAGCACAGAAAAATGGATTCCCCCACCACCACCACCGGCTGGAGCATATTTCATCTCGTGTATTTGATATCTGATAGAACACTGTAATTGACAAATTATCATGGAATACTTTTTACCACTAAATATATCTTTATAGATTTCTCAAGTCTCACTGTGTTTCTAAGGGCATTAATGTGATCTCTTAATATCTCAGCTATCTCTAAACAGAAGGCAGAAGCCCTTGATTAAGTCATTAGTTATGTTGGTAGGAAGAAATCATCACCAAAATCATACCTTCCTTTGGTATAAAAGAAACAAAAAAACCCCAGAGAATAGATTTATAGAAAAAATTTTTAAAAATCTATTTATCATTTGTCAATATTCACCTTGGCTCTTTGCACAGGGGGTAAATGGCTTACAGCCCCCCAGCACAGAAAGAACTCCTGAAGTGAGGAAAAGGCCCATAAGCAGATGGCACCTCCACGCACAGACATGCTGCAACTTTCATTGATTCTCCTGTGAAACGGGGGACAATATGCCCCTCTCTCCCTGCAGAGAGTAACAATACAGAAACTTTACAAGACTGTGTGGTCGTGTTTACCTAATTAACTTATCCTTGGCTAGAAGGCAAGATGCGGTCTGGCCTCAAAATCTGTTATAAATTCTCAGCAGGGTAACAGAACCCAGAAAATGCATTGATCTGTCAGACCACATTCACAGAAAGAGGGATCATTGAATGTTTCCTTCTGCTAAAGGATTAACTGAGAAGAAATATAGCTAACCTTTGTATTTTTTTCCATTCACTTATAAAAAGCACAATAACCACATCTTAAAGGCTAACCATTGCAAGAGCAATCCTGAGAACTAATAACATGAAAGCCAGTATTGATGAGACTGGGGTGAGAGAACAGCTCTGCAGCTGCTTTTCCCGTAAACACGGGGAGCGGGAAGCCTGCTCATTTCCTTGTGGGCCCAAAAAGATGCTCGGGGGATGCAAATTCCACCAATGAGAACCAGGTCACATCAGTTTACAATCCCTCCCTCTGCTTTCAGAGTGATTACTGTAGCAGCATCATATCACTTTTTATGTGATGTCAGTTTTATTTCCAACTTTACATAATAACACTTGGTAATTCATTACATATTATTTTGACTCAGTGCATATGCTCTTGCACTGTGAATATAGCACATACTTGCAGAAGCAGATCTCCACCTTCCTCTCTGCTATGTGCTTTTTTTACTTGGCGTTATATAGGCTATGACTAGGTTGCTCTCTAAACACACATCATTCAGTTCCTGGCCCTACACATTGATGGTGGGTTTGTGCTTTAACATAGCTGCTTCCAAATAAAGCTTTGGTTTGTCTGAGATAGGCTTTACCTAGTAGGTACATGATCTGTGCTTTGCCAATGCTTTTTTGTAGTCTGAAAAAAAACTACTTAGTATCAGTGTTACATACAGTTGGACAGTGAATGCTTTTATAAATCTGATCATGTTCCTCACACAGTATTGTCAAGGAGAAAGTAATATAATAATAGGCAAGGGTGCTGATCCAAACCTCTTTGATATTCCTAAAGGTGTGGCCTATTTAGTGGTTTTCAATATTGTCTTTACTATCATTCCTATCTGACAAGGGAGAATAGACCTTTCCCCTATTCAGCAAGGGAACCAGCCTGCCATGCCCTGCAGCCCGCTGATGAAACCTCAGAGCCAGTAATAGACTTTGTGTTCTAGTAAACCTCTGCTACTCACCTTGACAAAGGAATCCCTGGTGAAGCTGTACGGCCTGTGCCATAGGGGAAGTTGAAACTAAATATTCATGACTCCATCTGGCCTTAAAATGTCACGTTGGGGTTGGGTGGGTGTTCTTTTCCTTTTTTGCACTAACACCACCCAGATGAATGGAACTCCTTCAGACAGCCTTTTATAGAGGTCATGGTGAGATGTTCAAGAGCACCTTGGGTTCTGCAAAGAGCCCTTTTTCTACTGTAAAGATTTTCAACACAGTCAAAAAAAAAAAAAAAAGACAGGACTGAAATGTTTGTGTAAATTCTATACATAAGATATTTTCAGTATGGTTGTGGAATAGCTTTAGAATTGGTTTCAAAGGAACATAAAATGGCTTTGTAATTACAAAATAGATTTGGAATGATTGAAGTCAAGTGCATTTTTCTGAAAAGCATCCTAAAAATGTCTTGGCATTACAGAGCCTTGGATGTTTGTTTTATGTTCTATCTTGGGAGCAGATAAAATCAGCTTTTTTTCTAGGCATTAATGTTTGCTATAAAGTATAATGAGAAAGATATCTGCATGTAGGAGAGGAAATATCCTCATGCTCATAAAAAAGTGTTCTGAGCAGCAGGCTCCCTTCCTGCTTAAAGAGCTGCTGGACAGGTAGTGCCACAGCAACCGAGGGGAAGCAAGTAGCAGGAATGCAGCCTCGGGATTCAGGGAGGCAAAGAAGCAATCCCTTTGCTTCATAGCCTCTTGGGCTGCGCAGCAGGCCTGGGGATACGATCTCAGCCTGTGGTGCTGCTCACCAATGCCAGGAGCGCACAGGGGCAAAGGCAAAGCCAGTGGGTAGCGAGGGGCCACTCACTGAGAGCAAACCTGGCACGTCACGCTGGAGTGCTGCCGGCTCCAAGCGCCCGGTGAAGCTGCCTCAGGCCCGTGAGCTTCGACTACAGAGGGAGTCTGAAGAAAGGAGTAGATGCGAACTGGGCAAATGAAGAACCATGAAAAGGAATGAAGAAGGTATCTGTCACCTAACTTCTGTGATCTGAACAGGTCTCGGGTAGTGCCCATGCCTCCATCAACTCCAGAGGTAATGGCCGCTGATAACCATAACTGTACCAAACTGTACTTCAGTTAGATGTCTAAAGGTAATGGTACAAACACCACCTTCATCTCGCTCCTACCCTGAGTGGCCTCAATTCTGCTGCTGTAGGAAATAACAGGGCAGTTGCAATGCAAATACTTCTTCACTCCTCACAGTTCTGCAGATCTATGCCTTTGCTCCTCACTAATTAATTCCTGCCCTTGTTCAGCCAACAAGTTCTTTTTTCCACTCAGGAGGAATCTGCAACATCCATGTCTTGGTCATCTGAACTGAATTACTTTGGACAGCTAATAGGACAGCTGGGAAAGTCCAAGCTCCATGCCATGAAATATTCCCATCTGTTTCAGGGAAGACAGCCCATTTATTGAATCTTGGTCTCAGTGATTTTATTAGTCAGACTCTGGGGGGCACTAGGATCTCATGATGAAAGACATGGGATAGAATCACTGCTCTTTCTCACACTCATACTTGCAGCTATTTGGATTTTGAATGTAAAATCAGGGCCAACAGTGATTAATTTTCAGATAAGCCTCATCACGCTTCAGAATTCCCCTACTTCCATTTTTATAAACTCTCTCTGGACCTCTTCAGCTGGGAAACCAGCACAGAGATCTCAGGAGAAAATGCTTATCTTCAGATCTGAAACTCAATAAGCAACATGAAACTGCAGTGTGTTAAATACTTAAAAATCGTACACCCTCAGCTAGCATAGCGGGAGTGGGACATGGGCTGATGTGCTGAATCTCAGAGCTACTCCCTTTGTACTGTTTTCCCCTTGTCCCTGCCCTTCACAGCATATTAGTCCAGTTTTTGATCCCAAATAAACCTAGAAAACACAATCACGTGAGCAGGTTGCTGGTTTTTTCCCCATAGCTTCTGCTCATCAGTGACTTTTTCTTTCCTCAGAAGCACAGGGTGGGGCTGATGTTCTCTTAAAATCTCTGTCTTCCTCTTCTCCGTAATCATCTCAGTTTACAAGGACAAAACAATATCCAAAACAATTATTAACTGCCGTGAAAAAAATGCTGCTAAAGAGAAGTTAAGATGATAATGGCAGGAAAAGTATGATTTGAGGTAGTGCAGGGATGCCTTCTAGGATGCCAGTTGCCTGGAACACCCACACAGTTATTTGCCCTGTTCATAACAGTAACTAGGAACCACTACCATAAAAATAGCAATAATAAATCCAATTGCAAAATTCACATTTCAGCCTGCTACTTTTATGAATTATATATCATCTCCTCTCCCTGACCATCTGATACGGTTAGCCAAAATGGCAAAAATGGCAAAAATCAAACTTGTGACTTGCAATTTAAGCAATAAAACCATCTCCATGGAACTCCCTGTCATGCATGGCAAAAATATCACAGAATTTGTGGAATTTGTCTATACACTGAATATTTCAAATGACAATTGCCTGCTAGCAGTCTCAAGACCAAACAATTACACTGAAATATGTTTAAATAAACCATATTTCTACTTAAACGTACAGATTTTTCAAAGAACACTGAAAACATGGGAAATCTCTTAAAATTAATCACCGCGAATTATTCAGTCAGTTACAATTCTAGTCATCTGTGCTTCAGAGAATAAAAAGCATGCAATTTATTTGTCTGAGTCCCACAAAGTGTCCACCCATTCCTTTAAGCTCCATTTTCACCACGCTTTATGGGGACTCTTAGACAGCTCTACAAAAGCTTACTAACAACAAACTGAGCTTCCCAAAGTACACTGAGCAGAAACTAGAACTTCTAGGTAAAACCCCCAAGAGGGAATATTTTTTGCTGTCTTTGATAATTGCAGTCCCTATTGTCTTTAATTTCTAGATTAAAAGCAGAAGGAGGTGGGGAAAGAAAATCCTTTTTCACAGACTCATATTGTCATCTGAGGATATTATCTAACTATAATTTATGCTTTAAAGCACTTCAAAAGGAACTGATATTTTTATAGATGCCTGAACTCTCATAATCTGTACAGCTGCCAGCTGTTAATACTCAGGAGAAATAGAAATTCAGTTATTTAAGACCACAAAGAAACAAAACCAAAAATCCAACATACAAAGCATACAAAGAGAATTCTAATTTGACCTTTGTCTTTAATCCAAAGTCAGAAACTGTTTGCCTGAAAATGTGGTAATTGCAAGCTTCAGTTCAATCCCACTTGGAGGCTGAGAAAGCTGATATGTATCTGAACCTAAGCTAAGTACAGACAAATGCAGTGTACAAATACCTACCTTCACAAGTCTTATAATGACCTTTATTTTGGAGAAAGAATCAATAGCCCATATTTCTATCACATTAGTGCAAATGAACCAGCCAGAGTGTATGTATGCTCATGCACATCTATACAGGCACTGTCACCATAAAAAAGCCGTCAATGCACATTATTCAATCTTTGCTTTTGATACACAAGAAGCTGTCACTCTCACTGTCACTTTTGCATGGCACTCTCCAGAGCTATTTTGATGGGCCTTGAGCTAAACAGTCTTAGAAGCTCTATCAAGAACCAGATTTTGCTGCCCTTCACTTTCCTGGAGAGTATGGCTCACCTCAAATTATCATGCAAACAAAAGGGATTTCTTAGGGGATAATGCATTAGTCAATATTGGAAAGAATGACAGTGCTTTGTCTGCAGAGGGAATCCGGCAATGCACCCTGCAGCTGTTGCTGTACGGAGAAAGAAGGCTTTGTCCATTGTCCTACTCTGCTTTGTCAAGTGCTATGGGGTGTCCAGAGGCAAATGATGTTTCCAAGACTTTGTCTTAAGATTTATCCATTGCTGCTGTCATTTTTGTGGGAGCAACCCAAACTCAACCGGTCTTTGAAGGAACTATCCACTGAAGGAACAAAAGCAAGCAAGCTCCTCTACCTGCAGGCCACTACACACCCTCACCCAGTCCAGATTTTTCTGAACTTTCCTGTTTCTCTCCCCAGGGATGATGCAAAGTCCAAGGACCATACCTGTCTTGAAATCCCTCAGCTCATTACTTTTTCTCTCAAGGGTACTAGGAAAAAAATACTTTTTACACCCAAACAACACCGCTCTTTACTAATCCAAGCTGTAACTGTCAAGAGAAACAATATTCTCGCAACAACTACCATTCTCCATGCTGCACCCCCAGTTCAGGCATCCACTGCCAATCAATTAATCAAGAAACCTGACTGAAACAAAGTACTCCTGCTTTCAACATCCAAGCACCCACCATCTAAAGGCCCCCTCCTGAGGGGCTGTTCCACCCAGGTCGCCTTTCCTTCTCCTCAGAGTGAGTTGTGAAAAGAAGCGCATCCAGAAACCTTGGCCTGATTTCCCAGGTTGCCCTCTGCTTCCCGCTACAAGAGTATCAATTTGCTCATGAACACGATGGTTTTGAGGTAACCTGCACATGAGCAAACAGCAAGCAGGTCCTGGGCACAAAGCATTGGAGGGCCCCATCAGATTAACTTCTCCCCACCTTCCCCTGCTGCAGCTGCTGAGAAACAGCAGCCACGGAATTTCAGTTTTAATCGTAGTTTTGTTCACTCTCCACAGAGCAGTAATAAAAGGTTCAACTTTGAGGGGGGAGGAGAAATACCGCAACTAGTCATTCCCACCAGCCATACATCTGGCCCTTAATTACCCTATGGTATTTATATAATCAAAAAAATATTCAACTTGTATGACTGATCATGTTGGAGTAGTGGAACGCATTAGCAAATAAATAGCAAAACACACAAATTTGTCAACAGATGGATTACAACCCAATGTAATTAAATGCAAAATAGTTCTGCTTTTAAAGCAATTGCTCATAAATTAGCCTGTCAGCAAATGTATGCAACTAATTGCATGAAAAAAATTAGGCCATAAGACAATATTATCTGCACATAGTCTTTCCAAACAATGTAGAAATGATTGGGTACATTATTAATTGAAAAGAAGTCAAACTGCATTAGTTTAATTGCTCTTTTTTGTGTAAACCTATTAGAATAATTTATACCATATTTACTCCTTTTTACATTTGATGATAGGTATTTAACTCTTGTTTGTAGACTAACAATAATGAGTTCACCTTTTTCTCAGCTGAAAAAATGCAGTAAGAATTCTATGTTTGTCCATGGCAATGGTGAACTAAGACTGTGTCCCAAGAGGGTTTAAGCAAAATGACAACTGAAGCTGTCCTCAGAGATACAGTCCTTTATAAACAAACCAGAGGCCATTGTGGAAATCAGAGGTTGCAAGAAAAGCTTGTTTGCAGAGAGGAAAGACTAAAAAACTGTAAAAACACATTCTAAAAAAAGTGTATCCATAATGACATTGACAGCCCTGAGCAAAGCCAATTCAGAGATGTCAGCTTTCACATCCAGAGCCTGGCTCTGAGATGCCTACTTAAAGGTTTAATCCCATGATTTTAAGCCAGGATCCACCGAGGCCCTATGGGCTACGGATGAAAAACCTGTGAAGGGTCACAGAAAAGCAAGCCTGTTCCTTCATACTTGCTGTGCAGGATCTGGCATCTCTGTTTGGGTTTGCAAACCCCCACTGTTTTCCCAAACGGCTGAAAACCATGCGTGGCCCAAGGCTGACAGTCGTGAACACAAAGATCACACTGATTTCAGGAAGCTTTGCTTAAATTCTATAGTCAAAAGAGATACATATTGAGCTTAATTCAGGTCTACTGCTGGTATATATGGGGAGAGCCTCTGCTGACATCAGAGAAACTACCCTGAAAGAAAGATCACAGCTGTGATGCATTTCATGTACCTAATCAAAACATCTGCAATTAGAGTATGGGTAATGAACTGCTCACAGACAATTGGTGAACTAAGAATCATCCATGTAAATTATTCAGTGACTAATTTTGACTAATGAATACATCTGAGAAAAAATGAAAGCTATTTACTTTACATATCTTAAGCTTTTTTCTTTCTCTATGTGAATTAAAACTGTCAGAAAAGTAAGAGGAAACAGAATTGCATGCAGAAATTATCAGTTTGGTGGCAGAAGCACACATTGCTCCAAAAAGCTCACAAATGAGCAAACCTGTCAACTGAACCAAAATGAAAGTCCTGATGATCCAACAGCAGTTTCTGCCCACCTGTGTTGGGTATTTTTCCCAAAGCAATGGATACAAGAGGCTCCTGAAGCAGAGCCTTGTCTGACTGCCAGGCTGCTCACTGACAGAGACCTGCCTGGGGACATGGAGAATCTGAATTAAAATCTATCACCTTGTTCCATATTGAGAATGAAGTCTTAATCATTAGGCCATAGAAAATCCACAGTAGACCTCATCACCTCTCTTACTGATGGTATTTCCTCTCATATGGAGTAACTGTAAATTTCTTGGACGAGAAAAGAAGAGAAAGCGAGAACAGATCTCTTGTAACCTTAGGTTCAGTCACCTGGGATGTGCACGCTGCAGTCTCCAGACCAGTGGATATTTAATAATAGTGCATGAAGTAGAGCAGCTTCTTTACACCAGCCTGAGAGCTCCTCCAGCCTGAGCCCCTGGCTCAGAGTTGGTCTTCGCTTCTTACAGCAGAGTGTTGTTACTTAAAAAGGGCAGAATGACACCCTTCAACTTAATATCTCACCCTGGAAAACAAATATGAGAACTTCTTCGGTCAGCATTTGCAGGTAGTTTCAGGGTGCCACAAGCCTCATTCTGAATGCAGGGATGAGTCTTCCCAACCTCCAGAGAACAGAACTTGGTTCTTGATTGAGTGTTTTAGGAAATGAAATCCAATGAAGTCTGACATTAATTGGTAATGAAGAAGTTACTTTAGCATATATTAAAAAGCTGATACTTATGAATAACCCTCCAGAAGAGACTGATAAAATAATCACAGGGGAAAGAGGCTTGTCATTCATTGTGTTTCTGATCTGGGACTCTTCCTTGAAGGCAAAACCAGATCTCAAAGAAGAAGAGCACACATGAAATGAGGAAGCTTATTGGTGCCTCCACTGTAGGCTTTGGTACATATTGCTTATATGCAAATGAGCAACAGCATAGCCTGTGACATAGGTGGAGGAGAATGTGCCATTTCATCCACAATAAGGTTTTTAAAACTGAGAGTGATTTATCAGCAGAGAATAAAGTCACATTGCTCTCCACATCTAGGGTTTACATGGATCTGACGCTTTACGCACAAGGGACACTCAGTGGCCCAACCTGTAAGAATCATTTAACGTGATTGAGACTGTCGAAAATTCAGCTACTGCTTTGAATAAGTGGACACCACAGGATCCCTGAAGACACTTTTAGTTTCCGTATCCCCATCCAGGATTTAATAGAAGCAGTTCTTTTGCTGCCTATAGCTGATTCAGGGGGATCTGGAACTGTTACAGAACTACTTACAACTCACCCGTTTATACTCTAAATGCTAATTTGTCACAAGAGAGAGAAGAGTTCTCTTGGAATTAGCCCATTTGGACTTCCCAGACAGAAGAAAACAAGGTTAAGATTTCTTCCTCCTACTCCTCACGTTTGGAAGATACAGCTTGATAATGATGGATCAAGATAATGTTAATAAATAGATCGGTAAATTAAACAAGTCTTTGGTATTGCAAAGATTGTTTCCACTTTTCTTACATTGGTTCCTAAGTCATTTTGGAAAGAGACAAGATCAAGGCTATTAAGAAGAATTCCTTGATCCAGACAGTGCAGAAGAAATAGAGAAGCTGAGCCAAAAGAGAAGTGAAAATATGAGCAGAAAATATGAGCCCTTCACTCCTGGACTTGTTAGTTTAGAGTATTATTCTCAGTACATGATTCACCTTCAAAATCCTTATTTCACTGAGCATTTGCTCCTGAGAACTTTGCATTACAAGAGGTTTGGGAACATGACCAGAAATTTAATTTAGTGACTCAGCTGCTTTTTCAATCTCCTATTTCCTCTAAAATCTGCAGGATTAGGTTAGGAGAAGCAGATCAGGCAGACCTGGAGCAGTGTCCAGCACCTCCACCTTCTCAGACCATTGGGGAAAGTTAAGGCTACAGGGTGGTGGGTATAGGGCCATTTGCATGGTGTTGCAGTGGTGGAATCCCCAAGAAATGCTCTGGCTTTACCACTAATGGCACTCTGAGAAGGGGGGAGAGAAAAAAAAAGAGCATCTGAAAGAAGCTTCTGTGACCATTTACAGTACATGTAACACAAAATTTTTCACTTAGGGCATATCCTGTTGTGAAGTATTAAGGGTTCCTAATGTCCTGAAGGAAGCATTGGGGATATTTCCGGAAATCTCCCAATACCCACCCAGGTGCTGTCAAGCAAAGAAGTCTCATTAATCCTGAGCCTTCAGAAAGCCTTTGCAGGGAGTTTTCCCAAAACAGAAAGAGGATTTTTTTTTTTCCTTTTCACATTAGATCCAACCAAATGGTCAGACACAAGCACAGGCTTGCTTCCCAGCTGGCAATTTTTCAGTTAATCTAGCAAGCATCTTAGGATGTCTGTTGATTACAGAAAACAGGGAGCAGAACAGCAGAGACTCCAACAGCCTTGGTAAATACCTGCATTTGAGACAGAGAGGAATTTCACAACATTTAAGGTATCTACTGAGGCAACATTAGGCCCTAATTAAAGAATTCTAATGTATTCAGCAAGGAAAAACTAAATGAACACTCAATATAGGACAGGGTTGTGTTATTCCTGGACAGATAATCAACTTGGCTTTCCTCCCCAGGTCCAAGATTTGCTTCACAAGGCTCACTAAACTTTTACAAGAAATGCCACAGAGCTGACAAGCATTTCCAGATGATGGTGAAAAGAACTGCTGTTAATTATTTGTATTACTGTAGGGACCAGGAGCTGTGGTGGTACACCAAGAACACACAGAGCTACATGCTACGCACACAGAGCAGAGACAATCTCTTCCCCCACATGCCACAGACCAACAGGACACTGGTGCCTGAAGGCAAAAAGGCAGCCAAGGAAGCGAGAAGGTAACACAGCAGTGGTGTTAGCAGCGGTCAGAAATTTCATAAACATTTTAGCAGAACAAGGTTTAAGCAGGGACTTACAGAAAGGAGAATGGCACAGCCTGTGGGAGAGTTCTTCCAGCCACAAAGGGCCTCCTAGCTACAGAGCACTCGGGCACGTGTTTAGGGTTGAGGGATCACAGCTGCATCCCTGGCTGCATGGAAAAGGGAGACACTGTCTTGACAGTGTAAGAGAAGTGATAACGGGGACATGAAGAGATCTGGCAGGGCCTTTAAAGTAAGGGCAGGCAGTTAATGCTGGTAAAAAGAAAAAAAAAAAAAAAGGAACCAGCAGAAAGACACACAATGAGAGGCTATGCAGCTGAACCAGCCCACAAATGGCACTGGAGGAAGCACTTTAGCTAGCTGCAAGTAGGGACCTCTGTTAAAGTCAGAGAAGACAACACTGTAGGAACTCAGTTGGTGAAGCCCTGATGAGAATCAGTGTAGTGAAAAGGAGCTACTCTTCAGGCTGGAATCAGCTGCAGCAGAGACATTAAGATTTAGAGAAAAGAAGGTCAGAAACAGTGTCCAAGTTATGGACCCAAGTGTCAGGGAGAATGCTGGGACTTTCCATCTTGACTGCCAAAGGAGAGACAAAGGAGTGCTTGTATCATTCTTAGTATGACACTTCCTTTCTGTGCTTTAAGGCAAGTAATCTGGGTACATGCACACACACACAAAAATTTAAAAAAAAAAAAAAAAATCAAGATTTGCCAATGTGGGTGGATAAACCTGTCATTATTAAAATGAATCCATTAACTAAGATGCTTTATAAACTCCAGATGATCTCTCTCCTATTATCCTGTAAGAAGATAAAAATTTTTCATTGTTGCTTTTATGCAATTTCTTTGTAAAGGGAAATAGCTCAAGGTTAAATTGAAAAACCTTTTCCATCCAATAAAGAGGCCATATTAATTTTCCCTCATCTTAGAGAAAATATATGGCCTTGTGAGATATAAAGGCTGTAAGTGTGCTTCTTCCTAGGTTCCTTGCTGATCTGTTTAATAATGGAACTGTGCCTTGGCCAGCCATCTGCTTTACCGCACTGGACTTGTAGGGAACAAGACCACGTCCCTTCCAAGTGGTCAAGTTCAAGCTGAACAGGATAAACGTTTGCAAAATACATTTTAAATCCTGGGAAGAAGTAGTTAAGCCCTTTCTTGAAAATTAGGTGTTCAGTGACTCTGATCTTCCTTTTAATTTACTGCCTCCAAGAAAGGAAGTAGAAAATAAGAACAATGTTTCATTCCTGGCAGCAGTTTACAGTAAGAATATGGGGACTTTTGCCAACATAGTACAATTAGCAACCGTGCCAGAAAATTAAATTTTGGCCTGTTGTGCACAAACTCTGCATTGGATTTAAGCATATATACATGAACTCACACACACATTTGCATATATATATACACAGACACACACATATATAACCTCCCACCTGATGTTACAGCTGCAACAGAAATCCTGACAAGTTCCTCCGTATTCGCTGGCTGGTATGGCTCTACCCTGATCTGGGACAGATAAACTTCAGGGCTTCCCAGATTGTTTAATTAACATTTCCCTTTGGCCTTCCCAAGGCCTGATTTAAGACAAGCTTTCCTCCTGGCACACACTACTGCACTCCCATGCTATCATTTATGCATCTTCCAACTTGCTCAGTGTGTGCCCAGCTCTCCTCTGCTCACGCCCTCTCTTTGAAGGGTACAGCCACCTCCACTACCCTGGCTAATGCTTGGTGTTATAAGACTCTTCCACAAGTGAACTGTTCAGTATAAACTCTATAATCAGAGTACTGATTTTCATACCAGAAATACCAGTCAAAGATCAGCTCAGAGCACACGCAGTAAGTTTTGGAGCGAAGCCACCATGGTGCCAGCACAGACTGGCTGTACAGCACATGCACAGTCAAGACAACTCACTGCAGAGGCACTGCATCTCCCATCTTTCCATGGAAAGGTAGAGTCCTGCAAAGTCTGTACGTGTGGCAGCCCTCAGAACGGTGAGCTCAGCAGCTCAGGTGTTACCTGCTGGCCAGCAACTTTGTGCTCAACTCTACTGGCACATTTCAGTATGTTTTGGGCTATAAGTGTAAGCCAATACTCCAGGAGCAGCATGGCTTCGAGATAGTCTGCCTGTTTTAATTTAGAGGCAGGCTCACCTCCCTGCGTGGACAGAAGCACCCTGCTCCAGCCCCGCTGTGCATTTCTGAACAGTTAGCACTGCACTGCTCATGGTAGCTGTGAAGCGTGTGAACAGAAGGGGAGAGCACATCCACTGTGTGTAGTGCATTAATGGCCCGTGGCTGTCACTGGGGACAAATCTTTCCTGCTGCTTTCAGTGGAATGATTAGAGTTTATGCTGGAATGCAAGTTTCCATTAACAGCCAAGGTAAGTGAACATCAGGAAATTATACGAAGCATCAGTTTTATAAGCTGAAAGATTTGTTGCTTCCACCCACACCACTAAAGGCATTATTTTAAGAAAGTGTTTAAATTCTTCTTAAATCTTATTCTTGATACATCGAAAGAATCAACTAGAAACTCGCTCCTCCCCCCAATTCTAGTATGCACTCGACTCCCCAGGGTGCTTTTTAGAGGTTTTTGATGGATAGCTTAACTCCTAATTGTCTGTTGAAAGCCTCTGCTGTTTCTAAAGTTTACTCTATCAGAGTTGTAGCCAGGTGGTGTCTGGGATGAATGCCTGCCCCCAGGACTCTCAGGACACCAAGTCTCCCTGGCCAGGCAGAGTGAGCAGCCTCCAACCCGGACCTGGCACCCCTGACCTGCCCACCAGTGCTCCCAGGATCTGTGCTCCAGCCCCTGCCATCGCCCTTCGCCTGATAGGAGCAGAAACGGCCTTCCCAGTTTTCCTCTTTAACCAGTGGGTGAAAGGGCACCTGAGACTCCTCCAAATGACTCTCCCATATACTGTTTTAAATCAGGTTTGCTATTTATCCACAACACCACGAGTAGTTCATACTTGCTCTGCTCAGTTACAAAAAATGTATTTTCATTTAAAAATTACAAATCCCAAAACAAAACTGCTAAGGTCACCAAGTGAAATAACACAGTTACATAGCAAATGATTTATAAACATCTGCCTCTGAAAACCAAAATTTGTTAAAACAAATAGATTCTGATGCTTGACATGACTCTGCAGAAGACCAAGGTTATTTTACTGAACTATTCTTTCGTAAGTATTTGGTCTGAAGATGTACCAGTCTGGGAAACATGAAAGAGTAACCTGCCATCAGAACTAGTAAGGAAAAAAAGCATTAGAGAAAAATTAAGTTGAAAGCCTTTCCATGAATTGCCAAATGTCATAGAAATATTCTTTTTCACCTACAGAACAAATAAATGTGGGAATCTTCTGCCTAAAGATGCCTTTCAAGACTCCTATCTTTTCAACACAGGAGCTGCCTACTCAGAATAAATCAGAGTCCAGCTCCACCTGCCTGTGAATCAAACAACTCTGAAATTAGTAGGAATAATCTGCCCCTCAGCTCTACTTCTTGGCAGGAATCACTGGAATGCTTCTAATTCCACATGCACTGGTCCTGCATGGATGCTGTCAACCAGGGGCTGATCTAGGAGGATCTAGTGTGACACACAACTTCTCTAAGCGGATGCTTGCTGATTTTGGATTTCCATACAATGCCACCTTTTAGTGCTGTTCCCCCCTACTCTCCACCAGTGAAAAGGGAGTCAGTAACAATCTGTGACAGAGGGATCTGTTTTTAAATAAACTGAAAACTGAACAAGATGTCCCTTGACCTGAATCTCTTACTCATTCAAAGGTGCTTATATAAACTGACCATTTACACAAATAATGGTAAATTGTTTGTTTAAATAGCTCCTAACCAATGTGTAATTGATTTAGAAGCTATTTCTCCATGAACACACAGAGCTGTGGAGCAAACCGTCATTAACAAGTAAGGTAAGAACATACTGCATCTAATCTAAGAATTAAAATTTCCCCCCAAAACAAAACTAAGTCTGACCTGAATCTGGGATCTGGGATAGTCCCCTTCACCTCCTGTATCTTACCTGCATGCATCTCTGGAGATCAGAGTTACAAACCCAGCAAAAATCTGATGTATATGCAGTAACTTTGTTAGTCTAGAAGAAGAACCTAATTCTGAAGCAGAGGCAACATGTCTTTTCCTCTCTGTAAACTTTCAGTAAGTATTCAAATGTTTGGTGCTTTTAAAAATCCAATCTTATAAGACAGCATTCTGCAATTGCTTCTTGTGGAGTCCAAAAGAGGGGAACAAAGCTGCACCTGGCCCAGAGCCTGCCTGAGCACACACAGTTACGAAGCAGGGGGGTTGATGCTTGCCTGCCTCAAGTAAAATTAAGTCTTCAATCTTTTTTTGCAATTTGAAACTGAAAACCCCAATCAATAATATTCACAGTCTTCCTTGAGCTACAACCAAAGAGTACAGGCCAAAAACTCTGTTACTTTTTTTTTTTTTTTCCTCTTCCCCATAGCAATTCTTCTAAAAATTCAATCTAGCAGTTCAAGCTTAATTGCTCACTTTGAGACAATCCAAACCTCTAGGAGCCCTGACTGACGGAAGGTTTTGAAGTAACTTTGATGTTTTTGTAGCATCAATGCTCAGAGGCATATTTTAAAAAATTTATCTAGACTTGTCTCTTCATATGCAATCAACTGGACATTAATAATCTAGCAGTAAAATTTAAGACATTTGCATAGTTTGGAAAATAATGAGGCCCTCTTACTATTTAAGATATCTGTTCCTATATAAGTTATTAGACTCCAAGGATCCATACATAAAATCAATCTTAATTGCGCAGAACCAGCTATCAGTTGGATTTAAGAATACATCATTCTAATTTATTGCAAGTAACAGGCACACAGCAAGTGACAAATGCCCTGACCAGAAGCACGTATTATGTTCTGCTCCCAAGCTGTTATTTTTCTGTGACCAGACACATTCTTTTAATGAGATGCTCTGTGCATGGGTTATCAGAAGGTCTGTCTGACCCTAACTCAGCAAAGGACATGCTACTAAACCGATTAATGCTTATGCTTAAGAGCAACCTTGAATTTGGAGGGGATACTGAAGTCCCACTGATTTCAGACAGGAAAGCTGTAGCAATGTGAAGCCATAGCATGCAGAAGTACCCCAGCGCCCACAAAGCCTGGTAAGGGAACCATGGCTCTGCATTAATGTCAGATGCCTCTAGTGTGGATCCATTGACATGGTGCATTGCTCAGTGATGCTACAGTTGCCCTTCTCACCCTAGGACAGCTTCCCTCCTGGCTGTCCACTTTTGGGCTCACAGTTCTAAGTTTAATTTTCAGAGTGAATTTTTGACACTACTTCCTAGTGTCGTGACCCTGTTCAGGCTCATGGTCCTTGCCAGTGGGAACCATTGCCCAGATCCACAAAAGGACAAAGGTGACCAACCCTCATCTATTAGCAAATGTTCAAGCCAGAACCACAGTCTTTAAAAAAATGCTACTGAGTTGCAGCTGACTCCTGGACTACATCTCCATCTCCTAAATATCAGCAGTGCAGTCATGTCTCTGGATGACGCTGCAAGGCAACTAAGAGTGCTCTGTGGGGCTAGAGCTGCTTTTATTTCACCTGATGTGTTCAGACCACTGATCCGGGACGGAGGGGATGTTCCAGTGCTATCACTAGTCAGGAATTAAAGCAAGTTCTGACTTATTTTTTCACCATTCCAGTTTCATAAGTAAGGGTATAATTAATTTGAGGTAAAGATGCAAGTCCACTAACTTTTTCTGCAGAATGAGATGCCTCAGTTCCCAGAAAAAAATGGCAATTACTCAACATTTTCTACAGCTGGTTTTATCAAGTCCTCCCTTGTTTCTGTGGTACCAGTGACTTCGCTGCCTCAAGAGCCTAAAGTCAGGACTAGGAATTCCTCTGTGATAGCAAGGGCCCTTAAGACAGACAATATAATGCTAATTGTCAGGCTTATATCTTTTGTATATTTAGCCCAAAGTGTTTTGACAAGCAGAGAATGGTCTTAAACATATGCTGAAAGCCAAGCACATGCTTCAGTGCACTACAAATAGAGCTATTTAAGTTTGAAATAACACATTTTGTAGAGCTCTGATCCAGAAAATATACTTCAAGGTTTTGCGCATAAATACTGCGCAGATCACCAGTAGCTCTAGCATTTCCTATATGCACATTTCATTCATTTCCTCTGCCATTGGTCATTTATATGCTAGCACTCCTATCCTGTAAAATCATGTGCAGAGGTTTTCGTTTTCATCATCCCCTGTCCTTGGCTCTAGACAGGCAGGCTCATCAGAGAGTTGATCTGGTGGATAATGAAAGGCTTCAGGATTATTTTTTTACTGGTTGAAGATCATAAGTTCCAAAACCTATGAAAAGAGAGTTCCCCTTTGGAAAACACAAGCAGAGATGGTTACATTTACCCTGACACATCAACACCTTGTAGAGGACTACTTCTATTATAAATGATACAATCTCAGAAAATTTATACTTCTACTTGCTCCTGAAAAGACCTTTTGTATCTGTATGAATACTGTTTCCTAGAAATACGTGCTACCTCACAAAACTCTACTTTGATGCTGAGATTAATTGTATCAGCTTTCTTAGGAGAGTGGTCAGGCTGATTTTTGAACATTCCTAATGAAAACTGCTTTTTTTTCCTCTGTTCTCTTCATAGTTCATTAATTTTTTAATTTTTTATTTTTAAAAGTCTGATCCAAGGCTTTGCTGAAATGAGTAGGAGCAATAGTATTTGAGATTGCAGACATGGTTAATGCCAGCATCGGCTTATTCTTAACTTCTTTTCATTTTTAACAGTCCTTGCCCTGCAGGTATAAAAAGGGAATTAAAGCCATAAGGCACTGCTTCAGATTTGTTCTCTTAATTAGCTCCTGCCATGGTGGATTAATTCCATCTGCAATGTGTTGCCATCTCTGCAGAAGTTTATCGTAGTGGAATAGGGGATTAATGAGGAGAGTGGATGCCTAGACATCCCAGCTGTCCGTAAGCTGGCTGTAATGGGATCAGTGCAGATGGTACCAATGCTCTCCTTAAGTATCACTGAAGGTGAGAAATTTATTTTCTATAAACCTGCCACATATAGTTACTCATCCACTGCAGAAAAAGTGTCAGAGCTGCAGATCTGACTTAAAAATAGTGGGCAATGCCTCTGATCATCTCAAAAGACTCTCTTACTTTCCTGAAGAAATAGTGGGTTTATTAGCTTTAGCATTTTAAGATGAATGAGAGGGACTAACTGCATTTTCTCCTCTTGTATTTCAATGTAAACACATCTAAAAATTTAAGGATTTCTTTTAAAGCTGGGAAAGCTGCTGCTGGGAACTAGACAACCCAGCAGTGAGCTCTGCACTGAGGTCTTATCCCTAAATGCACGAGTCTCTGGGATGGACTGTTAGGGTAATAGGCTTCTTTTCCTTAGTGTAGTTTAAAACTGAAGCAACTCCAGTCAAGCTAGGGAATACCAGAGGTATGCAAGTGGTGAAAGGACAACTGAGGCTTTCTATTTTAGCTTTACATTGTGCTTTTTTACTTGTTTAAAAAGTCTTAATTTGCTTCTTAATGGTCTGTTCCTACAGAAATAAAATGGCAACATCCCCATGAAGTAATATCTGAACATATTACCTTTCTGTCTCAATACTTGCATTACTTCATTTTACATCTTCATTATTAACAGAGTTAAACCATTCCCAAGAAAGCAGCAGTTATTCTGTTTAAAAAAACACTAGTCTGGGACTCTAGAGATAGTCATAGCTGTTGAACCCATGTTATAGACTGTGTATAACCATGGAAGTCTTAATTTATCCTGTGGCCTTACCTATAAATGCAGATAATAGGACTTTCAGTGCCTGTTTTGTCTATTTTAGACAGTCAGCTACCTGGGGCAGGTGCTGCCATTCTCCATGTTCATTTAGTGCCTCACATAATAGAGTTCCAATCTCTGTTGATGCCTCTGTGTGTTATTAAAATACAAAGGATGTCAAACAGAAAAAGACATTTAAGTGCTCAAGTGCCATGGGAACAATACAGGTACGCCGGCATTTTTCTTCATCCTTATAAACCTGCTGCTAAATATAAAAAGCTGTCTGTAGCTGTTCTACTACCTATACATAAAACAGAAGCACATCAGACAAAGTTACATTGCTGGGTAGTGCATGCTGGGTACCTTCCAGAAGAGCTATCATGAAATGACAGCAGTAAGTCTGACTCCTAGTTGCTAAAGGACAATAGTAATTTGAAATATTACTATTTTCTTATGCAGCATCTGGTGGGTTTGGGTGTACAATGAAGTTCTGTTCTGCTTTTATGGATTCATTGATGCTTATCCCCTACCAACATCTCTTATTTGAGCTTCAGAATCTACAACATTATGTAAAAATCTTTTCTGTAGTACAACAATTGATAGGTGGGAGGGAAGATTCCAGGGATGCTGGAATTTTAGATGAAGACACTTCAAAAGAAAACTCTGAGGTCCTATTACCCCACTAGCTTTATGAAAAAGAGCTGGAGAGACACAGTGGAGGTGACAGCTTATGATTTCAAGGAGAGTGCCCTAAGCCCAGGGGATGTGCACAAGAGGAGAAACAGTACTGGGTCAGATTGATGACATCAGAAATAATGGCAGGAAGGTCTTTCAGCAAAGGAGATGTGGCTACAGATAAAACCCTTTTGCTCCACAGTCCTCTACATTAGTCGAAGACAGAAGAAGGAACCCTGAAAGACAGGACAGGGACATGGGACATGACAGCTGAAGGCTGTTCTGGCTCTTTGGGAGCCTGTCAGCTCATCCCGGTTATGCATGGAACTGGGGACAACAACTGTTGCCCAACACATGGATTATCACTACAGTGCCGCAGCCTCTCCCCTGCTCAATGGCATCAGGAGCTCCCAGCAGAGCTGTCTGGCTTATGAGCCCTGGGACACAGCTGGGACTTCACACAGCCCTGAAAGCCTGTCTTCAGGAGCTGAACAGCAAAGGACCTTACGTCAGGTGCAACCTCCCACCACTCACTCCATGTCTTACGATCCAAGGCAGCACAGATGATGTTAAATAAAGTACATGGCACTCTGCATGTTTGCACTCAAACCACAGCAGGTAGGACTATGCAATGCAGGGTGTTGGTATACTGTGCTGGGATCTGTGCAGGGACAGAATGACAGTAGATGCTCACACTTTCTTTGAAATACAAATAGCTGAAAAAGCCTTTCTGGGCTATGGTTATGTCTTGTTTGCTCAGATCGCTGTAACTGCACAGAGAATGTCATCTCTGCTCCAGGCTCAACTGTGAAAGGCTCGGAGAGCTGGGGGTTGTACTGTCCTGCTTCTGCGGGGCCGGGTAGCCACAGGAGATACTCCAGCACACGCAGATGCTCCTTCACACCTGGAAGCGGGCCCTCGGGGAGGGAGGTGCGAGGGAAGTGCTGAGCCACTTTCACATGGCATTTTCCTCCGTGTTTAGTCTGTGATAAAGCAGCCAAACCTACTGCGGAGGGGGATGCACATGAGTCAGGCTGCGGCTGCCTGTTCCCAGGAAGCCGGGGGTGACACAGACGGCAGCTGGGGCGGCCACACGCCCTCTGCACAGCCCCTCCGGAGCCGCCTGCTGTGTCCCCACGACGCCTCTGCTATGCATCAGTGCAAGGGGGGAAAGACACAGTAGGATTTCTTCCCATGGTACAGAGAATCTATAAAAATACTTACTGCTACATCCTTTTAAGTCAAACTTGCTCTTTACCTTCCTGATTTTTTTCTCTTTTCTAACATAAAAGGCAACAGTTAAACAAGACAGTGATACTCAGCAAGTCCAAGAAAAGGAAGGTTTTAAGCAAAGGTTATCGCTAGCCATAGCGGTAACAAAGTCTCATTCTGTCAGACTTTTACTTGGTATTGTCACTTTCTTTGCAAACATTCCCTTTCTTCATCAAATAAAGGCTGTAAAATCTGGCCCTTGAGAACTTGCTCTTTCAGGGCTTGACTCCAAAGGGGGAAACTGAGCTGAGCTTCCACAGCAGGATCCCACATTTAAAAGAGGATGCCAGCCCAAAGCTCACTGGAGTCAGAAAAGATAGGTTACATCCATATTATGTCAAGTCAAGATAAGCAGACCAAAGGGACAAGGATCCCACTGTGAAATTCTTCCTGTAGGAGAAACACATGCCAGATTTTATTCTGTATACTGTGCTGTAATGTCTTGTACAGTGCAACATTTTATAATTAAAAGGCTAACATTCACAGCAGAGGAGTCTGCATGGCAATAAACATTTTCTCTGGGTGATTAAGTACCAAAGCAAAGATGAGGTGTTCGAGAACCATGGAGCTGTTTACTGTGCATGTGTCTTCCAATGCTATGAACATTACTCCTGCTTTATGACAAAAAGAGAAAGAAACTATAAACCATAATACAAACAAAAGATTATATTCATTGCCTCATGAAATCCTCTTTCTGATACTGCATCATATCCCAATAAAGGCAGGGTTTTGCAGAATAAATATTTTGAAGAGAGCTCTGAATGTCCAAAATTTGAGATTTCAATAGCAGCACTCAGCCCAAGAACTGTTTCTTTGCTGAGGGTGGTCTCTACTTTTTGAGGGGAAAGTTCTCAGGGTGATCTCAGACTTTTCCTGAAAAATTTCAATGGAGTGAAATAAGCATGCTACAACTCTAGAAGATCCCACAGCCAGTGTCAGTCTGACTTCCCCATAGGGACATTCAAATTCAGAAAGCCTCACTCAACACTTTATGAGAATGGTAAAAATTATTCCCCAGATGTCTCATTCAGGACATCCAAAGAGTTAGTCATCGTTTACTGTCAACAAATTATGATGTAAAAGCATTACGGGTAAACTCCTGCTCACAGCCTAAAACCCAGGCCTGATTGCTGTATGGCACACAGCACATTGCGCTCAGCACTTCCTGCAGCAAGGCCTCAGGAGACTATGGAAAACATCATGCACCGTAAGAGCACTCCTCATATGCAGCACCATGACAATGTACAGGTGTGCAATGCTGGGGTAAGATGTTTTTCAGCCTGCTCCCTTTCCTCTCAATCCCTATCCCCTGCTCTTAACTGCCCCCTCTGTTGCATCAGAGCAATGATTTTGGGGTTCAGAGTGAAGTGCCAGCCTGCACACCCCCTCCATAACTGAGGGGCTCCTGAACTAACATCATATGGAGTCAGGAACAAATGACCAGAGGAAGCATGTAAATGGCTTCGAGACAAGGTGAGATGTTGTTCATTTAGCCATACCCTCAGAAATGTTGAGTAATTTAGTTTTAATGAAATTAAGATTTCCATGTTGGTATAGCAAGGTTTTGGGATGGCTTCTTTTCAACATTTTATATCTACTGTAATAATGCAGTAAATGAAAAGGAATAGTTTAAATCAAGTCCTGTCATTAAGGTGAAGAATAATAGTTCTCAAGTTGAGAGAGGTTAAATTCAATTTGGTCATTAAGAAAACTGACAGAAAAGTTTGATCAAGAACAGTCTCCTTAATGAGGTGGTTGTAGCTATTTCATTAGAGAAAATGAAGTCGGCAGCAAGGATTCTGCACTTTTCTTTTTACACTTAATACTGTTGCCTGTGAGCAGTGCTATAGCTGACCCTCTTCCACAGTGTTTTCGAACCCAAGAACAATATAGAGGTATGTGTTCTCATACAATTTTATATGCTGCATCTCTGCCTTAATACAACAGGCTATTTTAAAGATTAGACCAATGATTTATCCACCTCTATTCTACATCTATCACAATATATGACTATGGCTTTGAGGAAACCCAAGCCTTCTGCCTTGATCAATAGAATCCAGAGCTGCTGGTCTGAAGTCTGTGTGAGTATCCCCCTCCTCTGGGGAAATTCCAAGAAGTAACTTCAGTACTTATTCAATTTATTTACTCTTACTTTATGAAACAAAAGCCAAAACGCAACAACCAAAAGAACCAATAGAAAATCCCTGAGCTACAGAACAATAAATTAGTTTGAATGTAATAATCTCTCTTTCACTCAGTTCTACAAATTACATGACAACAAGCTTTGCAATAATAAATTGTTTGGTTTGTTGTTGTACATTAATCTTTGCTAGAATTCATAAACAAACTTTAAGTCAACAAGTGTTGGTTTAATTAAAAAATTTCCAACTTGGTACTATTTTACTACCCTTTCCTAGACTGGGCAATAAACCATGGAGTTTATACAATTTTATGTGAAGCAATTTTATTTTTTCCCCTTAAGCAGCTCATGTGAAGAGTAACTTCCTTGAAGCAACTGTGCTTTCCTATAGTCATCCATTTGTCAGTGCACTGCTTGAACCACTTTCTACCCCTTAAGGTAAAATAGAAAAGGTTGGATTTGATCAGAGTTGGAAAAAGAGAGAAGCAAATAAAAGTATCTATTAGTGCTTGAGGCATTATTTGAATTGTATTTAGTTCAGTGGTTCTTAATCTGTGTTTTTCAGCTCCATAGAGGGCTGTTTCTAATGGTCTTGAACGGACTCAAAGAACAGCTGTGCCCATTGTTAGTGGGCTTAAAACAGCTTTTAGAGGTTCTTCAGAATAAGGGAATCCTCAAGCCTGAACTGAGGTGTACAAAGTAAAATCCACTGAAGGCAGCAGAGAGACTAACAGGCTTTGAATCAAGCCCTTGCAATAAATGTTGTTCAATGTCATAAAGTTGCTCAATGTCATAAAGGAGGGTGAAGATGGTGAAGAAGAGACCTGACTCCCAGGGGCAGCCTGTTAAACACAACCCTGAAGTTCTAGAAAAAAGCAGCCGATGCCTATGACCAGAACAGGTTTCAAAATATTTGTGAGTTTCTCAAGCTCAGAAAGAAGTTGGAAAGGATGACTCCAGTAGAAGCACATAAAGGTATTTATTTTGCATTTACCTTGCCTGGTAGCTGATAACCAGCACAGCTAATTTTGGTGCAACTTCCATCTTAGCCCACTCCGTGACTTCAGCACAATGACCCAGTGAATTTAGCTTATTCAAAGGAAGCTCTGCATTTTCGTTTGAAAGCCTGCACCACCAGTTGGTCAATAACTAATCAGAAGACAGGCAAGCTGAAATTCTGCACAGCAAGTGCTCCCATGTGCAACCGCATTCTTGCACATGGACCCTTTTCATGGTGCAACTCCCCTGGTAGTGAAGGCGGGTTTACCATCACAGCCCCCCACAGGCTTTCTGATAGGAATCCCTCAGTTCCTTCCTCTACAGTCCTACCCAGCCCTGGCTTTGGCATGTCTTCTGCAACATCCAAATAAAAAGTCTCTATTTTTCAGGTAACCAGAGAAACACGTGCCAAGGAAACAGGTTTCTTTCAGCAGTTCAGGACACAGGAGCCTTGCAGCGGTTCAAGCTTTGGCTGCTGCTAAGTGTGAAAGCACAGCAGCATGCAAACGGGAGTGGGCCAGCAGAAAGGGACACAAATCCAAAATATGACTATTCTGAACTTCTGATCGTTGTGTTGCTTGGTCAGCTGACACCAGCATTTTGACTCTGCTCTGACATAGGTCCTTTGCTCCTAACAGACTGTTTTTCCTTTTAAAGGCAATACAGTATCAAAACAGGCTCTGTGATCACTGCTGAGAAAGGACTTCTTTGGAACTAGTTTTACTTGGCCAGCATGTTAAAACACTGTTTTTTGGTTTGAGTTTTACTGACTCACAGGGCATAAGAATACACAAGTAACAAGGTTTACCTGGAGAAAAATAAATCCCTATCCTTCAGGTCTGGTCCCCAAAATAATTCCCTTTCAACCGACCCCTTTTCTGTGCTTTCTGTGGGAGAGATCCCTGTAACTGAGTTGGATGGCTGAATTTATATTTAAATAGGGATGTTCTCAGGTGACTCTTAAGAGACAAACTGCAGCTATTCATGGGCTCTAATGAGAGTGTTAATTTATATAGTTTCTGATGTGCAGCCCTGATTACATCTTGGATAAGGAACATCCTTGAAATAACTTGTGAATGCAAGTTCTCGAAGCAGTCTTCAGGGACTACTTTAGAAGGGAAGCAACTCTCCCCAGGAGAATCAGCCACGGCTGAGTGGCACTTCTTGGGACTCTGCCAGTAATGGCCTTCTTTCTTCTTTACCTTCCTGGAATAGCAAACATCACTCTTCTCATTTATTGTCTTCCCTTTGTCCTCCTGCCCTGTTTTTCCCTTGTCCTCCTCCCTCCCATAAAAAAACTAAGAGCTAAAAAATGGAAGACAAAGGCAACAAGGTTTATGACATTTTTTCAAACGTGAACAACAACAACAAAAAAGTCACCTCCAGAGAAATGCCGGTTATAGTCACACCTGCAGTCTAATAACTGTCATCCTCAAGAGAGACACATGCTGTAATTGAGCGGCATTGAAATGCCAGTGCTACTTCATTATTTTTAATATATGCTTCCCTTCTGTAAACCAACATATCAAAATCATAAGCATTAAGAGCAATACTTAATTTCTAAATGAGTTTTCTTTCAATTAAGAGTGCAGAAAGTCATAGTTGTGTCTTTAAGGTATTTTTGAAATACCACTAGACTCAAACCAGTATGAGTCCTTCTTTTTTTGGCTTCAGTTTTAAGCTGTTATTACACTATATGGCTTCAGCTTCTATTCATTGTCTGCATCCTCTAAAAGTTAGCAGCAGCAGCACTTCACTCAGATGCCTAATTGTGCTTCTGAAGAAATGAGCAGTCAGATACCTGCTGCAGACCTTTGCAGTAGTTCCCCCAACTTCCAGATTTACTCCATAGTACAATAGAAGCTTCTCCCACCTGCCTGGGCACTAAGAGTTTACTTTTTCTGTGCTTCAGCCTTGTCCACTTACATGTAACGAAATGTACATTTAATGTGTGTTACCAGAAGTCTCCCTAACTTTATAATAACGCACAAGATTTCTTCAGTACCTCAGAAAGTTTTTGGTGCAGAGGGTAAAAACTGTCTTACTGGAGCTACTCTACTATTTTGGGCTCTCCCTTTGGTAAGCACCAATGTGAGATACAATGAAGAAAAATGCACTGAAGTAATTCACACCGTCAAATGTTCTTAAAAGTTGTTAAAATACACTTTAGTGTTTTTCTCTTTTCTTTCCTCCTGACATGTAAGCACTGTTTGCAGAGAAGTGTCTACCTGGACCTTTCCTTGCCCTCCATCCCTGTGTGCATTTCCTCACCCTGAACTGCTGAATTAGCTCAGTAAATGTGTACCAATAACACAACCACCAGGACAGTCCTTCCTAAATTACTTCTAGTTTCAAACCCTTTAAGTCTCAGGCTGTCCCTGTAAAACACCAGAGTTGAGCACCGTGGTGCTCACATGCCAAAAAAGCAGACACTGAACACTGACAGCAAAAGTCAAGGTGAAATAAGAAATGCCTGCAGTGCAGTGCAGTTGCAGGCCCTTTTCTGTAAGGTGTTTACTTCTGACTGTGCAGGACTGATGTCTGCAGAATCAAAACATGTGCCAGCCCTGTAAGCACAGGGAGCCCATCAGATCTGTCACCATGAAGAGAGGCACTTCTCTACCATCACTTGTGGGGAGCTGTCAGCTCCCAGACAGTTGACTGTCCTACAGCAACATTTTCCCCCTCTATCTTGCCCACATTATTAAAGTCATCATTTTTAAATGCTGTGGACATAACAGAACTGGGCCTTTTGATCTCAAGCCTTCACCTGACCTATGGCTGAGTATACAAACCACAGGGCAAGTACAGCCTACTGTGCATCATGCTATACAACAGATGTCTGGTTAGCAGCAAAGAAACTCACACACAGAAGGCAGCTCTAAGTGCATTTAATACAACAGCAGTTGCAAATGGGCCTTTAACTCACACCAGCAAATGGTGTAAATCCAGAATATTAAAAGCACAAATGTGCTGTTAAAGAGAATAAGAGGCAAATTAAAGTCACAGCACCAAAGTTCTGGGAAGATAGCCAGTAAGAACACAAAAGGAAGTAAAAGCACTTCCTCCTGCATCCTTCAGGCTCCTTTGTCATGAAAAGCTATAAACTTAAGGCCTGTTGGGGCAAGTCAGGGATCAAAATGATGATGATCCTTTCCTTACAGAAGATATCTGCATTGAAGCTCCTTTTCCATAACATCTTTCCATGCATTCAACACAAAGGCTTGACAGCCTAAATCTAAAGGCTTTCAGAAAGTCCCATCCATAACATTATTTTTACAAAAAGAGCTTTCTTGCAGAAGAAAATGAGACTTACGCTGTTTAATCAGCAAGTAATCTTCTTTATTTAGCACTGACATTGTGGCCACAGCAAAAGGTCCAACTATGTTCAGCTGCAAGCTGCAGTAAGCCTTCCTCACAGGGACCACGGGCTTGCTCAGTCTCGCTTGCCTGCCTCCAGCTTCTGAATCGTTGCCAGTGTGCCAGCTAAGGCATATCATGTCAGGATGTACAGCCATAACCGGCTGGAATGTATCAAAGGGGAAAATCTTCCTATCATAAAATATAGTTTAGATAGAATGAAATTGTTTTGCAGTATTATGGCAATTCCGGTCACGTTTTCACCAGGGAACTGTCAAAGTGTATAGCTTCACTCTCTCTTGCTGATTTAGTAAAATGCAAACATTTTGTTTAGACAAATCAAATGAAGCCTTTCTATATTTGTGAACAGAATTTTGGCAGAATCTTTGCTTTATGGAAAAGTTTCATATTCTGACTCCAGCAAGCCAGAAGTCCTCCCACATGCTGACTGTCATAGCAAGAAATGACCAAGAAAACTCCTTGGGTTCCTCTTAAAACATGCAGCTGATAACACAGACCTAAATTCTTTCTTGTCTTACCTATTCTACCTATCTTCAATATTTCGTTGGATAATCGTGTGAGGTATTTTTACATCTGCCTTTACTAAAAGAACTATTTAATGGGAGCTGCAACTGCAAATTTAGCTATGTCTAGTGCCTCCTCCGAAGCCTTTTTCTCCAACTGTCATGAATTTACCGACCAACCTCCACACCAGCCTGTCCATCCCATCCCTATGAGCTAAGATGGAGCTGTAACCAGCCTGCTCGAAGGGAAGGGAAGGGAATGGGGCATTTTGCTCTGCAGAGGAGCTGAATGGGTACATCTACATAAGCATTTCAGTTTGTATGAGCGGAGCGCTGTTGCAGCAAACCTCTCAGGATCCCTGCTTACTCTGCCCTCGTTTGCACCATGCAGCTGTCTCAGGCTGTACTAAGGGGAGCACTTTAGGTGACAATAAACTAAGTTGTGCTCCAGGTGTGCTTTTAATGTGCTCCAACCTCCAGCGAGCATTCAGTCTATAAAAATTCTCTGAAAAAATGGGCAGTAACTTTCCCCACCCCTAGAACAAAAAGTGGATGGCTGCTTCTCAGTTTCAGTTGCCTCCCTGCACAGATCCACCCTGTGCTGTCCTCCTGCTGAAGCAGAGCCAGTCACAGAGGAGACTCGGGGGTCCCTTAGGGCACAAGCACTCTAACTGTGCTTTCGGTCAATCACACCCAGGAGGGAACACCTGAAAGACACAGGAGGAACTTATGACACAAGAGACAGCAAAACAATTTCTGAGTTCAACACTGTCATCCAGAGACAGAGTGAAGGAGTCAGTTCTGTTCCTGAGTCAGCCAACATAACAGGTTCACTTTGGGAAGCACATGGCAAACAGAATGTGTGGTTTTAGGAAACAAGACAAACCTCTGACCAATTCCCAAGCAAGAATGAAAAAAAACCAAAAAACAAACCAGCGTTTGAAGCATAAATGGACAAAAGTGCAGTCAGGAAGAGATTTCTTTTTAGGGGAATTAAAAAGGTTCCTTTCAGACAGTACAGCATGTGCTGAGTGGATGCCTCAGGATATGCTGTCAGGAATCACATTCTTCTCCTTGTCTCTTCCATTCCATTTATCTAGAAATGCAGTTCAATGCTGAAGACTGCTCCTCTTCACTTTGTACATATTATCAGGAAAAAAAAAGAGACACACGCTCAATTTTCACTTGTGCTATAGAGTGTAGGTAAAGCTTTCTTTTCTAAGTCCAAGCTCTCACTATTACAATCAAGAGGCTGTTCCTATAGACAAGGCCAGTGGTCATTTAAAACCAGCATTTTGCTTTCCCTGTTTAACTGCAATTTCAGAACTGGAATGTGAAACTCCACTCGGGGTGACACTGCATCTCTGAGCCAAGGTAGGGCAGTACCGATTCTCTGTTCTTTCCAGCTCCTAGTGAGAAGGATGTGCACTCTTATTTCACAGGGAGTGCATCTAATGTTTCTCCATCTAGTTTTTTAAAGCATCATTGTTTGTCAGGCTGAAATTGAACAGCCTGCATAATCTGAAGTTACATTGCTTTAGGGAATTAGCTACCATTTTGCATTATGTTATTATATTAAAATGACAGTTTGCTGGTAAAAAACACAAAATGCAATTTTACTTTTGGTTCACTTACAGAATTGATTCCCAGAGTCATGGGATATGTCCTAGCCACTGCTACCTGCAGACTTTCCAAGAGACAATCATAACAAGCTCAAGGCTGCTTCTACCTGGTAGCACAGTAGTATTGTTATTTTAGCATTGGATGGCTCTGTGTATTTTGTAAATTCTATTCAGATGGCAAAATTCACATAAAGAAAATCCATTTAACTGGTGACCTACGTTAACAGAAATCACTACACTTAAATAGTTAATAACTCTTCCAGGAAAAGGGAGAATACTGGGCTTGTGGTTAGTAACCTGGAAGCCCAAGGACATACCCATCACAACACTGAGCTCCAGAGTATTGGGGATAACTGTTCAGGTAGCAATGCTTTTACATCTGCCAAAAGCCAGATGCAAAGACAAAAACCTCAACTCTTTATGGATGAAGCCTGGAAAAGAATCAGGGTCCAGTTACTGTCCCTCCAATATTTTGCTGGTGTCAAAGGAAGGGGAAAGTTAACTCAGATGAAAATAATTTTTTTTAAAATCAAAACTTTTGATAGATAAGTTGGCTTACAAAGATTTGACATAAATTAAGAAGTAGAATAGTGCTCATAAATGCATAACCTTTTGCCATTTTTGCTACCAAGAAGCAGATAGGAAGGGACAGAAAGAAGAACAAGTTTCATAGTTTGGATTTTCAGTGAAAAACCTAAAAAGACTTTACAGGAGAGACAGCAGAAGAAGAAGCACTGTTAATGAGCCATTTTGAAGCCAGCTTTGTGAGTGGATGCTTAATTACAGAGACACAAACCATACTGAAGAATTTAACAAGTTGAACCTCTATCAGAGGGAATCCTGCATTAACCCTGAAGAAGGAAGAAAGGAAATGCATAGCCCCGAAGGACTGACTGCAGATCAAGTTCCCTCCAACTTTGCTGCTGACCAAAGAGAGGCTTAGTAAAACCAGAGATAAATCTAATTTGTTTTTAAGCACATGAGCTGGCTAGGCTTTGCCCAGAGGTTGTTAATGAAAAAATTGACCTGCTGAAAGACCAGCTGAGAGTTTATTGCTTAACCTTGTAACCACAGGAATTGTAATTAAGTGGTATCCTGGGAGAGAGTCTGTTAGCAGCATCCTTCTAAAGCAAAGCAGAAACTTAATGTTTAAACAGATATTAACCTTGTCATAACTGTCTCATCTCGCACTCAGAGTGATAATTTTAACCAGTACTCAAGACATTTTGACAACTTGTTTATGTTGAGTATTGGCACAGCACTATTGCTATGCACAGCAGTGAGTTCACTACTGTATTGTTTTTGCTATGGAAGAACCTTGAGACTCTAGCCAAGATAAGATGCTACACAGATTCACAGGTCTGACAAATGTCCAGTCTAAAAATCCCAGAGCAGGGGGTAGGAGTGACTCTAGGCCACATAGAACATCTTTAGCAAATATTTTACTAAGTACATCACACAGCCTGCCCATTCCAGTCCTTACCTTCTGCCCTGTGATGACGAATCACTGACAGACAGGGGGATTCCCGTCTTCCCACTTGTGTTATTGTTTCCTTATTAACAAATCTGTTTAGAACACGTGGTCACACTCATAGATAACAAATAGTCCTGTAGTGTACCTTTGCTTACTGTATGCCCACTCCTTGTCAGGATAGGTGCTGGCTTCCACCTGCCAAATACAGCTCCTTGCCAGACCTGGCACCAAAAATTACAAACCCCACCTCCTGCTAGTGGTCTTGAAGGATTAACTCCCAAATCTTCGGTCTCTTCATCACAACTTGGATCAAACTTATGCAGTGGCTCTGAACCCTGACTGAGCTGTATTGACACAGAATCGCCATGTAACATGTCAGACACATTACTCTCAAGAGCTGGATTGCTGTTTTCATTTTGGGCTTGATTGACTTCCCCAGAGTTTTAAACATGGTGCAGGGTCAGTCTAGAAGGACTAATGCACACCAAGTGGAACTAGGTCAGTTAAAAAGAACTGTTTGGTGTAAATTGAAGGTTAGTGCAGCACACTAGCTTTTAGGGGGCTGTAGATATCAGATAAGCACTCTCAAAATTAAAAGCAAAACCCAGGGTTGCAGGAGCTGGTGATTTAATAGAAGCAATGTGCCCAGACAGTTCATTAGAGTTTGTTTTAGAAATTATATGCTCTGAGGCTGCCTCTAGCAACTGATTGTTTCAGGAGCTGCAGTTTTACAGATGGCACTTACATTCTTTTCCTTTAGGACTGGGACATTAAATACATACAGTTTTGGCCACCCAGGCCGAATTCAAGTATATCTTAGATCCTACTTTACTCAGCATGAGTCTTCAAAACTGATGCAGTTAATCAATTTCTGTCTCCAACAATGCAAAAACCAAACAGAAAACCCCACACCCCAAAACACAGATTACTCATCATTGCTGTGTATGAGGACAATTACCCAAACTAGCAAAGCTGTGTGGATATAAACCAATAAAATACAACAAATGGTTTGGCACAGAAACAATTTAAATGTTTTTGTGATCATCTCTATTAATCAGTATGTGCATAAATGGAGTTAGGCTCCCTATCCTACAGGTACATATGACATAGTTAGTGATGTCCACTTTCATACTTACTCACAATGTTGTGCCCTGGAAGTGTCCACTGCCGTATTTCATAAAAGCTGAATATAAGCAAAAAATAAAATCAATTTACTGTGCAACATTTCTTGCATTTAAAAGACAAACAGCTAGTAGATCAGCTGGGGTACAAAAAAGTTAATTCAAAAAAGAAGGCAGAGAAAAAACATAAAAGGATAATCCTTTGAAATTACAAAGGTTTTGTGTAATGCTTAATTTTAATCAGTATATGGAACTAGACAAGGATCATCCTCATAAAGGATCACATAAAAGGATTAGTGACTTCCAACCAGCACAAAACTGCACAGACACGTGTTTATTAGTTTGGAATTTTTTCTTCTCCAAAAATATTTTAAAATTCAAATGAGGTGAATAAAGAAAGATACAAGTAGAAAAGGGGGTGGATTTTATTTCTTCTACTATTTTTAAGATGCAAAGTTAAGATGCAGAATAACAGATTTAATAATGTTAATCCAGAGCTACAGAAAGGGTAGGAACCCACAAAATGTATGAGATTGTTTCTTTTACAGTTGTTCAACATAAATAATTGGATCATCCTTTAAGAAATTTTTAAGTATTTTTTCTTTTCCTTTCAGGTTTGAGTCCTTAGGGTCCACTTTTCAAGCTGCCAACCAGGCAATGCCAGCTAGACTTAAAAGATGAAAGCTGAGATGTGATCATGTGGTTCTGTGAACAGCAACTCTAAGGAAAAAGTGATCAAAAATGCAACTGAAGTGATGATATTGTCCAACTGCTGCAGAGCATTGAAGAAACAACCTGTAAGGTTGTTTCAGAGACAAACAGGAACAAACCAGATAAAGAACACTTTTGAACTTGCTGTGAGTAAGAGAAACAGGATCTGTTTCTCTTTTTCAGCTTAAAAGACAACTGATTTTGCTCTCATTTGTCATTTTCAAACCAAACTATATAAATTGATTATCTGCCTAAGGACCCCAGCTTGTCATGTATCTCTAGGACCATTTTCACCAACTAAGTTCTGTTCTTCTCGGATCGCTATCCTTGGAACTGCTTTACCCTAATTCCCCCGAAGTTACAGGCATTAATCAATAACAGCCAAGGTGTTATGCTGGACACTCAATAACTGAATTTTTCTGGGGAGAAAGAGAAAAATCTAGCAGCAGCTTTGAGCAATCTGGAATAGCTTCCTGAGCCCATCTTTCAGATATGCCTGGAGTCAATGCACAAGGTAACAAATCTCAGAAGAATAAGGTGGGCTGAATCCTTGACTGAACAGGGGGCTGCTTCTGCACACAAAGCAGAGAATATTGCCCTTTGACAATTGGTCTGAAGAAAAAAAAAAAAAAATCTCCACAGAGCTTTCATTTCAAAACAGGAAGTGTCCATTTTTTTTTTTTTACCTTCTGAACAACTGCAAGAATAAACTATTAACATCAACAACTGTGCAAAGAAGCCTCAACTATTATGCCCAGACTTAATTACAAGAAAGGTGGATTACTTGCCTAACACACTAGCTCTCCTTGTTGCCTTTGGTGGTGGTAATGCCTGGAACAGCCTTATAAGGCATCTGCAGCACCCTGGGGTTTCCTGGGGGGCACCTACCAGGGCCCTGGCAGTCAGCACACGCATGTACATGCACCCCTGACCCCACCTCACCTAGACCACACAGATGTGCCCAGCTCTGCTAGCTCCCTTTCCATCATCTCCTTCCCTCTGTGGAATGTAAAATACCTCTCTTATTTATTTCTTCATTATTTTATCTTAATGGAAGCAGCTTTCCCAGCCTTTCTTGTGTGCTGCAATCACTTCCCTTGTTCCAATGTACTGTCTCTCATCTCCTTGCCTCTTTTCAGTGTTTTGATCCTTTCCCCTTCTTTCTCATTCTATCTTTCTGTTTCCTACCATCTCAGCTCCCAGGCTCCACTCCGACTCAAGCAGAAGGGTATAATTTCTCAGTTTCCTGTTCTCCTATTAGTTATGCCACTGGTGAATCATCCTAATTGCAAAGAACAACATACTCCCCCATCATTTGTGAATTTGGTTTACAAATCTGATTGAGTGATAGGAATAAATATTACATAAACTGAATATGTAGAAATTAGCTAGCCAATATGCACAACACTAAGGCTGTTCATACAGATAGAGAGTATCCGGTAGGAAATCATAGGGTAGATACGCGGTGTAGTGTTTCATAGTGTCAGTCACAGTTTACAGCCAAAATGTAATTTGTTTCTGCAGATAACTATTAAAATTGTCTGCTATTTCTACAAATGCAGATATGAAAGTCTTAACAGATCTGTTGGGTATTTAACAGAAACAGCAATCATAACAAACAAGAGAGAGAACTGCCATGTGCAAGTGAGATTCTTTTATAATCACCAGTAAGGCTTGGCTAAGGAGGACAGCTTTCTTGTACACCAACTTAATAAACAACTATCACAGCAGTGATACATTAAATTATATACACAGATATACAATGGGCATAAACTTGTGAAAATCCCCAGTAAATTGAAGAGGGTGACAGAGGGGGTTCAGATTTCATCATTAGAGCCAGAAGTCCCACATCCCACTGGGCAGCCTCCATTCACTCACTGGTAAGGGAAATGCTATTTGCTGTTCCTTCCAGGGATATTGTTAATTAATTAATTCTTAATTAAGTTTGCAAAATACAAATATCCTTGACTGAAAGACACTGTAAAAGGGAAATGATTGTTAGGAGGATCAGAACTCTTGCCTGGGGAAAACCTTTGGGTGTATTTGCTCGTTAATGATAATGGAAATTAACTGCTTAATGCAAGCCAAGCTGAAAATAAGATACTTTGCATTTGCATCTTAACTACATTTGCTTCATTACTTATTTAGGATCACTGATACATGTAGGAAGGTGAGTCTCAGCACTTTGAGCTATAGTTTTTGAGTGATCCTATATGCACAAATACATCTGAGTAAAATATACGCAATTGTTATGACATCACTTTCCTTAGAGCAATACACATGGTAGCATGCAGGAACATGCCTTTCTACATGGACACACCAACCTAGCAGAGAACAAGAGAAGATAATCAGGAAAGGCCACAGACTACATCCAGGAAAAGAGATTCGGAGACTGTTAAGAAAGGAAAAAGGGAGAGGTACATGTGGTGCCTACATTTAGCTCCAGTCCAAAGTTGCAATTCTGAGCGCTTTTGCTGCACCCTAGATATGTCTGGGTATGTTTCGGATGCTTTTGCTCTGGTCAGTCCAATTGCCCATTCAGGCTTGACAGCCCAGCAGTTTGGCACCTGGCCTGTGACCTGTTAGACGCAGAGGTGGCACATCCTGCCTTACGCTCCTGTGACACCCACCACAGGCAGCAGTTGCACCAACCACTTCAAAACACAAGCAGAAGAGAACCACCAGCTTTTGCAGTCTCACATGGAGGGAGCTACATTACCTGATGGGCGCTGCTCAGGGGAGATGTCAGGCCCACTCCTCTCAGGGGATCAGACACCTCACCCCACAGACGTGTGGGTGCAGCCTATCAATTCCCAGATCAAGCAGGAGATGGGGCATGGGGAACCTTCCCACCCCAAATCTCAGGTGAGCATCCTAATGCTAGACTATGGTGGCAGTTTCTGTCTTGGCCTTTCCTACAGCCCCAAGAATATCTAGTGGATCATATAGAAGAGCTTCAAGAGAGAGAAGTGAAATGCCCCTTTCTAGGACACTATTCAGCCCTGTGTGCCTTTCAACTCCTACCTGACAACATGAGATCATATGATATGCAGATGTCTTTACCAGACAGGCAGGCGACCAGACCAGCAGCTGAAAGTCTGTATTCCTTGTGCCAGGCTGAGTTCTCGGTTCGTATTTCACACATCAAGTTACTTTTAACTTCATTAGCTAATTTCCTTTTCCCTGTCAGGGGCATTCCCTAGTTCTCATACCACAGCACTCAAATACAACTACATGAATTAAAGAAGGGAAGCCACCTTTAAATGCAAACATACTAGTTTTTCCTATGCTAAGATGTTGCTTGTGTATGATAAGACCATGAGTACTAAGAAAACCACAACGTTTACATGAGCATTGTGCTGAACACTAAGAATAAAGCTAGAATCTCAAGAGGAGCCTCCATAGCTTCTCTTCCACAAATCACACACTTCTATAGTTACTTACCAGGAACATTTGAGCAGGATTAGATCTTCAACCACCACCAGAGGCTTTTATATTCCCTTCTAAAATTTACAACGTATTTTTTGGTTGTGTTACCTGTAGTGTATTTTCCATTCTGTTTTCAGTCCAAAGAATGAAGGGCTATAATTGTGCAGAATAGGAATCAGGGGAATTTAGACTATTTTGTGTCTTCTTTGCATAATAACTTCTGAGGGTATTCAAGGGTTAATGTCTTCTGCATTTTCAATTATGATAATGATAAAAGCTGCATAAGTCAGAGCAGCACGAGAAAGTCACATTTTTGCAAGTGATTTACCACACCAACTTATGTTTTTCCCTTTAATTAATCTGTCCGAAAAAGATGTCATTTGTTTTGATGAATATGATAATCACCAGATTTTGCAGACTAGGATAGACACTGATAATTGCAAAAAGAATCACTTGTGCAGCCTCACCCAAATACACAGTTACCTGTTCTTCACTAAGAAAATACACATCAAGCAAGCTGTGTATAGCAGCGTGGAACAGGGACACTGTCAAGCACAAGCTCCTTCCGTTACCAGTCCTCTGAAACCCCCGCACACCATGCTGGGCCATGACAACTACTGAAGGCAGATCCCAAGTGCTGTAGGTTGGCGTGGTTCTCTGACCTTGAAGGAGCAATGACCCCAGTTTCTTCTAAAGCATGGCACAGTCTGGGACAAACCTTAAGGGCATCTCAACAGGACACAGAGCAGACTGAAGCATGGGCTTCTGCAAAGAATTAAGAGACCCACTCTCCTGGCCATATATTTTTCATACCTTCCTAAACCTTGGACCAGGTATAAAGGCATGGCATGCAGGACAATATGTTTGCTTCTTGCCTTCCCAAAGTAACAAAGCTGGTTGGTAACGGGTAAACCTGGGGCTCTTTACCCTCCTGTCAGTTCCTGGGAGGAGTTCCCTGTTACTCCCACCATCAGCCAGCTCTGTGTGCCCTGCACCTCTTATACCATAGAGCTACAGTCACAATAAAGGGCTGCAAGGCATCTCCTCAGTCATGTGGTGTGGCAATCATTTTGAACAATGGTTGTTGAGGAGGAACCCCTGTTCCTCCCTTTGGAGGGAGGAAGAGGGCTTTTAGCCTGTTTTGGCTTCCCCACTTCTCCATAAATACACACTATAGTACCTGCAGGTTGGGAGAGCATAAAACCATTGGTTCCCCAGGGTTGCAGAGGCAGTGAAGCGTTCCTGTGAGCATCGCTAGGTGCCAGGTGGACACCCCCATAAGCAAGCACTTCCACATGACATGGTCTCTTGATATACTAGTACTGGGATTTGTCCTCCCCATCATCACCCTCCTACAGCAGCAAACAGCTGCACAACTCTAAGCATAGTGAAGTATCATCTGTCATCACAGGGACATTTCAGTTCCTGCCCTCTTTCTTGCATTAAATCATGCTCTGCAATTTCACCCAGATTCTTTTGGAAAACAGTTTTGTTGGTAAGCCACTTCCCACACTGGGACAGAGGCTCATATCCTGTGCTGACACTGCAGTGAAACAGAGCAAATTTTTGTAAGAGAGTTTCAAACCCTGTTGTCCATCTCCGTGCCCAAACAGGTGGAAAATACAAGCTGGATTGTGCAAACCGACTTCCATGAAACCATACTGATCTATGCCACTTGAAAGCTTGTATCTTTCTTTTCTGAGGAGCACAAGAGTTGGCAGTATCCAGATAAAGCTTCCTCCTCTTGGTTAATAAGCTGAAGCTCTAATCAGATAACTATTACTGCTTTCCTGTTTACGCTGTTGTTCGTCAAAACTGGAGTTTTTATAAACTGCTATGATATGGGTGGGAAAATGCTACATTCAAACAAATATTCTCACTATCCTAAGTCTGCAGAAGATGCAATTATCAACTATTATTAAAGTCTTTGGCATATTAAACCTAGAATTGGTCTAAAGGAAGTATTTGGAGACAGGAAGAAGTTTACCACATGAGATTACTGGGGAATAAAACACTGTTATTTGTATAAAGCCACTCAGTTTCCACTCCATATTATAGACAATAACAAAGAAACACCCAAAGGAAGGGCTACATAAGTAGAAGATTAGCATTTTATATGGATTTACTTTGCCAAGCTATAGTTTCATTTTACATGTTAAAACAACTGTTCCTACTATATATTAAGAAAATCCAAGAAAGCCAACAAAAAAACCAAACCCCACAACTCTCTGAAGCCAAGGATTAGCTACCTACCTACAATCACTCTTGAGTCGAAATCACACAAGCTGATTTGGAAAGAATTCTCTCCTGAAAATCTGCTTAACATTAAGTCACTTTCCAAAACAGCATCTGTAATTAAGAGTGGTGCTTGACGTGTTTCCATGTAATACCGGCCACAAAATGCAGCCCTCTCCACTGAACCTTCTGAGTGGAAAGCTGTCAAGACTGCAGACAATAGCAGAGGAGAGAAGGCAGAAACCTATACCCCATAAGTGACCCGTTACAGACATACTGGAGCAGAGGATGAAGGCCAAGGACAGATGGAGTTGCCACTCCACCCCACCAGTGCACCTCCTCATTGCATACACACTGCCTGCTGTGAAAGAGAGGCTGCAAAACCACCTCTGCCTTTCCCTTACTTCCAGTCACCCCTGTAAGTGCCCCCAGCTGGGGCTGAGCCTCTTCAGGACAAACTAGCTGTTGCTCAGCTTTCTCTACAACAGCTCCCAGGGAAATCTGATGGATTTTGTCTCGGGTAGAGCCTGGTACCCAGCCTGGAAAACACTACATTGCATCCTGAACCAGCATCCAGCAGCAGCTGAGGAACACCAACCCACACAGAGCAGGATCGAGCCAGAGAAGCAGAGATTTGGAGGAATGAGCAGGTGTTATAAAGCTAGTTGCCTTTATTTAAACTGGCTGCACACCACACAGTTGCTATCAGCTGACTGAGGACCAAGGGAGAAACATCTTCTACCCAAGAAGGAGTGAAGAGCAGACTCCAGACTCTCCTGGAGAGCACAGAGCAGAGGTGCTTAAGTGAGAACAGCTAATTGCTTGACAGATAGTAGAACTGTCTGCTGGTGTACTAAAGACTGTTTGTTCTACAAGACTGGTCCAAAAATATCTCAGTCTTTCTTTTTGGGGAAAGAAGGAAAAAAATTAAGAACAATTAGAGACACAAAGTCCACAACTAGGATACTTTTTTAGAAGAGAATCAGTGAAGATGCAAATAGGAAGAAGAGACATCCCATACCACAAAAGCATCTCAAAATACAATCAAGAAAATAACATGGGTAGCCCTCTCCATTTCCCAGTATCTTATCACAGACTAAAGAAAGCACTCAAAATTATGGAGGTGAAAAAAGATGAAATCTCAGACAGGTTTTTCCTACCTGGATCATCTCCAAGAGCATTGTAAGTGGGCTGCTCAGCAAGCAGAGGTGAGCCAAGAACAGCGACAACAAGGCAGGCACAGGGCAGTATCCCCTCTAGCACACAGAGTGGTCCCACAGCACGGAAAGGAGCAGAGCAGGCCCAGCAGCAGTCAGCATACAGGGAGGAGGCAGGTCCAAGGTCAAGCCAGGAACTCAATTTAGCAAGACAAAACCAGGATGAGGAAAGTATGAGGCTGAGCACAGATAATGAGCTGAGCTGAGGGCCTGATCTTACGGGGAATGTCCCAGCGCAGTCTGACACAGCTGTACCCCAGCAGCCCGATCCCAGGTTACAGCTGCACCATCTCAGAGCTGGCCTTGATTAGAGGCAGCCAAAGCCCTGGGGGTGGGGGAGAGTTTGTAGCTCTGACAAAACATTAAGGTAGCCATGAAGAAAACATAGGGCCTGATGTAGACACCGCTGAGGAAGACAAAAGAGAACATGTGCTGGTGGAAGTCAGGGAAACCAGCACAAAGTGTTTTGAACCTGAAAAGGAAAAGCAATCTTCTTCCCTCTTCTACTCCTTTGGGAGCCAGACTTCTGAGGAGAGATAATTAGAAACTGGGTTTTATCTGTGTAAACCTTCTGCCTATTTTCTCTGTTTGACAAAAAAACTGCTAGTAGGAACAGTGCTGGAGAAGCCGCAGTGTGCCCAGATGAGTACAATCAGTCCTCAAGCATGTTGGCAGCCCCTCAAGAACAAAGTTGCAAACACAGTATTTTGGTTAATGAATCAGTGTAGCTTACTCCTGTCCCTCTTTGCCCTGCCAGCACTCCAGATCCCCACACTGCTACTGCAGAGCAAAACCCACGCCATCCTCAGCCTGCCTCCAGCGGCAGCTCCACTTGGCAGGAACCAAGGGCACAGCAGGCAGCAGCGTGCAAGAACCAGCAGTAAGGACCTCACTCAATATTTAGTCTTATTTCATGTGAAGGTTCTGCAGAGGGTTTGTAAAGGATTCAGAGAAGAAATAGAAGTTTAAAAAATGATCAGCTGTTAAAAGTCACACAGCTTGATCATAACCTCAGCAGGTAACCATCTACAACACTTTTGCTGATCGTCTTATAACGGTCTATAAACACACACTAGCCATGTTATAAAAACATTAGACATTTCTTTCTCATTTATTAACTTATTATAGATGGAAACCTTGCATAAAAAGGAACTCAGTACTTATTCAAATCTGCAAGCTTGATTTTCACTTTGCCTTTTTAACCACCACTTATTTTCATAAAACGGACATTATTTATTTTGCCTCATTTCCTTTGCACATTGAGAAAAGTTCCGCTATATCCTTCTTCCTTGCTGCGCAGTGGGGCAAAGCAGGATATAGCACAGCACATTAGGGACAGCACTTGCTGAGGGAATTGTTCTTTCACGCTGCTCTCCTTGTGGAGAGAAAACAGCTGGTCCCAGAGGCCTGTGTTGAGAGACAGCTGGAAAAGGCAGGCAGAGGGCTGCAGGCAAGAGCGAGAATCTGCTGAATAAAGTCCAAGGCTGCACCTTGCACGCTACTAAATCTCCACCCAGTGGGTATCTGAGGGAGGTGGTGGCAGTTTAAGTACTCAAAGTGAGTAGAGGCACAAGGAGGAGCAGATTAGCATTAGTGATCCTGGTGTCTTGTAGATCCTCCAGAGTTTCCGTATTTGCTGGGGGACCCATGTAGGGTGAACTCATTGCTATTTTGAGAGAATGGATAAGGAGCACTCTCAGTGTTCCTGATGATATTCCATGGTGAAATACCCTCCCTCACCCTCTTCACTCAATTTCCACCCATATAAACTGGCACCTGAGGAAACACTAATTTTCCTGCTCAACAAAGGTGGCTTGCTTTGCCACCACTAACAGTAAAAGGACTTCGGTAATGAAGAGATTACTCTTCACAGGCCCTAGATCTGACTGCTCCCAAGTGGAATTTTTGGACAATAGTTCTTTCAATCACTTTCATCCAGCCTTTTCAAATTCTCTCACATCTACCTTTTAAAAATCCAATATTTCTCTGCTGCTGCCTTTGAACGTTTCCTCATAGGTAACTCAAACAAATCCAATGGTATAATGACCATTTTCCCTCAGATGAAGGTTCTATCATTTGTCACTTAGTGTTCATTTCCAACCACTACAGCTTCTGATCTTATTGATTGCTTAAGAAAAAGCAGCAAGAAAACAGTCCTGAAATAACCACCAGAAACATTCATCCTTCCCCAGTCATTCTGTAATTCTTATTCTAGTCAATAGCAGGGTCGTTAAAACCCTCCCACGGACTGTGCTGCGCTCTTTAAGAACCTGCAAAAACACTGGGTGCTCTGCCCTCACTTTCCATCCTGCAGGTCTATTATAAGCTCCCCTTATCTTTTCCCATAATTTTTATTTTTCTCCTCCAGTTCTCTTTATTAGAGCAGCCAAGTCTGCCTAATCTGGTTTTACTGTAGACCTGCTCCTAGGCTCACGCGTTGCTTTTACCCCTCCTTTCCTATTGAGTCTTTTCCACAGGCTCTGGTCTATGGCAGTGGAAGTGCAGGAACACCTGCTGTGATGAATGTGACCTCCGCACATGTGAATGTGTATGCCATGGAATGGAAGTGGGTATGTGCTGGGTTGTTTTCCCTCCAGTTGCAAACACTGGAATTACTGCTGTGATCATAACAAATCCTTTATCACTATAAGAAGCAAAATATTTTAAATGCTTTAAGAAGCTGTATACACTGTACAGAAGTTTAATCACGCTCAGAAGGAAGGTTGGTACTTCTACAGCATGCTCACTCATACAAAGCATCTAAGGAATATGCTGGGACCTATTCTCATATATGGCCAAAGGGAACTCACAGCATGACCTTAACTATTTCAAGTGTATGAAGTCATTTATATCAGAAGTCTGATACTTTTATACATATCAGATAGTATCCTTCCGGGAAAAGAACCTCCACTGATACCACGGAGACTACTTCTGGTCACTAGGCCTATCAAATTCTGGCTCATTGATCAGTTTCTGAAAACACCTGCATTGCTTTTTCTCGTGTTTAAAATATAACATAAGGAGAATAGTAGACCTTGAATTTTTTTGCTCTTTGTGAGAATGATGTATGTAAATTTATAATTCCAGGTTAATGATTAAGATTTGTAATTATTTTCTGTATAGAAAATCAGGTTTTATTTTCTTATCTTCAGAGATGAAGTTAAAATTGCTTTAATAATGAAATCCACTTTTCATTTGTATTCTGTTTCTTTTGCATTCTCATTAACGATTCATAATTTAAGAACTGGGAGTGATTAATGGCTGGCTACACCACATAATACTGTTAAGGAACAATGGTGCAATTCAGAAGGTTTAGAGGCTCCCCTCATTCCACGTTACACATGTTAACCCACACTGAAACTAATCCACTTAATCCAAATTCAGGAGGTGGCAGGATGTAGTCCAAAAAGCCCACTGAAAGTTATGTGAACTTCCTAGACGAAAAGCCCAGCAAATAGCATGAAACAAAAATCAAAAGAAATACAGACACAGTGTTAAGATTCAATGGCAAGCTTAAGAATCCAGCCAGGGCTCACAGCAAAGAATCATCTGCTGCTGCACTCCTGCCAGGAAAGAATTGGTGTCCCAGCCATTGTGGTTTCTACCTGTCCCAGATGGAGCAGCAGCAGCAATTGGTGCCTGACAAATAGGCAGTTACTTCCTCGTGTTTTCAGCTAACCTGCGTGGGCTGAGGGAGATGGTGTAAGAGTTCAAATGCTTGTCTCCTGCTTGCCGCCTTCTTCATGGCACTTCACTGACCACTTCTCTGACAAGAAAGGAGTGGACTCAGTGGCTAATTTTCTCTCTTCTGCTCTCACCCTTGTGATAAGGCCAGTCCATGTGGATGGGTGTCACAGGGAAGCAAAGGAACGTCTTCTTCTTCCCATATTTCTGGCTCTGCTGCATGGACAACCTATGTTTTTGCCTTCATTTGTGCACCCTTGATGAATAAAGAAGTTTGATGGAAAGCTAGGTTTTCAGTTTTTCAACCTGTATTTTTTGAAAGAGCAAATTAAAGGGTTCTAATATTGTTCTATCCACTTTGCCAATAAGCCAGTTCTGGTGGATGCTCTCAATATATTGCATCTGGCACTGTGCATGGAAGCTCAGCTATTGATTTCACCCTTCACAGCCTTCACTTCCTAGAGGAGAGATGGGACGACAGAGGTGCTTTATTGACATACAGCAGCTGCCACATCTGCCAGACAGCACCTAAAGCTTTCATCTCATGGTTTCCAGGTCTAGTTGAGCTCATGTCTCATTGCATGGTATCTAACAGAGAAATAAACTGGAAGAGAGCAAGGGGTGCTGTGAAATACTAACTACACATCTGGGGAGCTCCTTATTGCTTAGACATAACAGTACCTCATATTCAGCACAGCATCCTAGAGCATGTCAGAAAAAGCCCCTCTCAGCAGAATCTGAGATGTACAGAAGTAGCCCCAATGCCCTTTCCTGGTTCTTCAAGGTTATTTTGATGATGCCTTATCATTTCACCTTGGGATCAAATTACAACAACTTACTCAATTTACAGATACAGGCCCTAAACCTTAAATCCTAAACATTCAAGCCTGTGCTGCTGAGGGGCTCTCTGGGTTCCTCTGACACTTTAAAAAGTCACGCATATGCTCAGCTTTTCCTCGGGGACTCGCCCTACTGCTGCAAAATCAGACTTAGGCTCAAATCCGCTGAATTTGGAGAAATGGGGCCTGCAACTCTGAGGAGTGAATCTAACAATCAGTTCTGACAAGTCTATATGACGGACGCTGACTGCTGAGTCCACTGGGGCAGGGATTAGGGTGTCCAGGTCAGGGTCAGATTTTGCTGCAGTACTTTTATTAAAGGTCGATACTAAGGAAGGAAGGGCTAGGTTATTAGATACATATTTATCATGCAGCCAAACGTACTGCAGGTGTTACTAGTTGCACTGCACACAGCTGTGTATAAGCAGTTTGGGATTCCACAATACTTGTTTTGCTTATCATAGACTTTATTTCTACTGACTGTCATCCTAAGAAAACTACAGATGGTATCTTATCTCCTTACTTTCCAACACCATTAGAAGCATTCTTCTTTCTCCCTATTACCCAGAATATATATAGAAACTTTCCACAAGCAAACACGAAGCTCAGGAGTTTTCCAGACACCCTTCCCATTAAAAGCTTGCCCACATGGAGGGAGGAAGAAGGCAGGACAGACCTGACTCCAGTGCTGCACTGAAACAATACGCTGAAGAAGCTAACCTTGATCTGCAAAACAGCCACTGTGATAGTTGGTAAAAAGTGGGAGTTAGATATTTACCTTGTTAAGGATTTACAGAGCCAAGAAACATGAGCAGATTGGTAATGGCTGAGAATACTGATTGCAGGGGGAGTATTGCCTCACTATTGGGGCTCTCTAGACAATAAGCAATGACTAAGTCATTTGCTCCTGAGACATTTGAGTCATTTTTTGTTAATTTAATTTTGAGAATTAGGAAAAGGATGAATTTCTTATTTAGTTTTCATTTAGCTCCCATAGGAATTGGCATTCTTCTACTTTTACTGGAATAGGGAAGACAATTGTCTTCAAGATCTACTGCTGTGTACTAACTAGTGACTTAAAGTGTCCCACATCACCTCCCTGAAAAATGAAGAGAAATGACATGTTGAAGTATTGCCTTAGTGCCTCCTTAAAAGTGCTGCTAACTAGGAAATGAAAAGACAACTTGATTAGCATCCCCTGAGATTCTGCAAATAGGCACACAGTACATCAGACACACTGATGAAGATGAGCCAAGTTTGAGTGTCATCACAGTGAGAAGCATCCTATCCTCATAATTCAAGTGGGTTATGGAGATTCCTTCAGATGATCAGCTCATTTACTACTGCATCTGCCTGGCTTCACACTACCCTTCCTATCACCAATTGTGCAGCTGAGAAGGACTGTTGCAGTCACTGAGATGTTCTCCTCCATAATATAGGTCTTAGTGTTTGCTCAGTTCATGTCTCAAAAAGTTCATACCTTGGACTACAACAGTCAGCTTTAGTCTTCAAACTGCCAGCAGTGAAGAGTCCAAGCACCCTTTTAGAAAGATTTTTCTGGGTATTACTTATCTCTACTGCTAACTATTTGTCAGCCATTCATAACTTCAAAATTGTTAAAATGTCCAGCTACATCCACTAAATCCTTGGTCTTCTCATACATTTACTGGTTGAATTGAAGTCTCTTACCAAGACTGGATTCTTACGCAGCCACTCATAAAGGCCCATTGTCCTTCTTTTCCTCATTTCACTCAAAAGCTCCAGTTTCCAGAGTCACAATATAATGGCATGATTTCCAGCCCTCTCAATGACGTTTTAATGCTGCCTCCCCCATCATACCTTTCCCTGCCAGAACAAAGTCCTGGAGGCAGCATTGGAGCAACCCCTGCTCATTGCAGCGGCCCCTGTGGAAAAGTGGCTGCAGATGCCATGATGGTGAGCAGGAGGTGGCGTTGGCCTGAGAGAGCTGGCCAAAGAGAAGTGAAGAACCCAACACACCCACAAGTGTCATTGTGACTCTGACCCACTCGACATAGGGCCCATATCTGGTGTTCCTCCCCCAGAGCTATGTCGGCCCAACAATCCAGATTTACCCCCATTTCAGACTCTTCCTGGTGTAAATCCTGAGGGCTGTGCACAGCATGTCCTGCCTGCACAGCCCATGGCCCCGCAGAGGGCTGGCTCTGGAGGCTGTGCCTGCCTGCTCCAGACAGCCAGGGAAGCTCCTGGCACTTGAACAGGGAAAAGAACTTCTTCTTGGGAGTGGGATTCCCAAATATTATGTTTAACTTTTGAATTTGAGGGAGAGGGGGAACAAACAGAAAGCCTCTGTCCACGTTCAAACTGGTATGTTGCTTTCTTTGTTCCCAGGCACAAAAATTTACATTTTGCCACATTACGTGTCTCGATCCCTTACACCTGCAGCAGTTATCTGGCTTTTTAATTATTTATAACTCCAGAGGAGCTGTGACATCCACAAGCTTTGTTCAGTAACTTCAGGTTGTCTCTTGTGTTACTGAAAAAATATTGCAGGATCTCCCTATGAGCACACCAGCATGGTAATGATTTAGTTGCTCTTAGAGTTCAACACCTATCAGTCAGAAAAAAACCTTAATAAGATTGAAGGTCATCTTGTGTTGTTTCTCAGTCAAAATATTCCAGGGTACTAAGCAAAAGTAAATTATACAAATACCATTAATTTAATCAGATAAATTTATAATGCTATCAAAAAGCTAGTCTAATAGGATCCATTTTTCCACAAACCAATACCAAGCAGTATTAATTAAGAACTTACATCTCTGAACAGTTTATTGCAAGATTCATGTACTTGTCTTGAGTCTGATATCAAGTTGACTTACATTTGCCCAAATTTTATTTCACAGAATTGTCTAGGTTGGAAAAGACCTTGAAGATCATCCAGTCCAACCATTAACCCAACATTAACAGTTCCCAACTACACCAGATCCCTCAGCGCTATGTTGACCCAACTCTTAAACACCTCCAGGGATGGGGACTCCACCACCTCCCTGGGCAGCCCATTCCAACGCCCAACAACCTGTTCTGGAACAAAATGCTTCCTAATATCTAGTCTAAACCTTCCCTGGCGCAACTTGAGGCCATTCCCTCTTGGTCTATTTACATGGATCAATCCATTTCTGCTTTTCAGATTCTGAAATATTAATCCCTTTAGTGCCTTGAAACTCTCCCAGGGTTCTAGGAGTTTTGAAAAACAAAACCAACAACAAACAAAACAAAAAACCCGCAACCCCATCAGTCTTTGTCCAGCTCTTTTACAGCTACAGGATGCAGGTTAATTTACATTTACCAAACTCAAGAAGTGTAACTTCTGTACCTGAGGTTTAACACGCTCTTCATCATGAGATGAAAATGTCACATTCTTATATGAAAAGGATGCATGATCTTGCCTTTCCTCAACTAGAAGATAGAAACATCTACTGAAAATTGCCTCTTCTATGCTTTCACTGGCTGTTAGCATTTCCTAGGAATGGACTGTTGCAACGGCTGCATATTTCTTGTGTTTTAATATACCTTCAGTGCCCCCTCATCAGGTCTTCTGATTGTCTTGCTGATGACTTAGATTTCAACTTTTGTTACTCCTCCTCTCTTTGAATTTCCGCTTTACAACCCACCATCTTCCCCTTTCTTCCATTTGTTATGTGTCAGACACTTTAAAACTTTTTTTCTTTCTAGTGGCTTTACATTTCTCCTAAATCATGCTCCTGGTTTCTCAGTGTTAGTGGCCCTCTTTTTGACTGTGACATTTTGGGGAGGTCGTAAGAGCTAAACCAGTTCTAAACCCCTTATGTGCTCTGCAATTTTACTTCCAGCTCCTTACCACTATTCCTCAAAATTATCTGCAATGCCATGAAACAGGCAATGTTAAACTATCCGGGGAATATCCTCTGATTTCAGACTTGCAGATAAGAAGCATGATCCAATCACAGTTACTTACACTGAAAATACCTGTTTTACAATCACCTCGTTTTAACACGTGCCTCCCCACTGGATGACAGACCTTCTGATTTTTATTGTCAGTGAGAATAGTCAGAAGTGGCAAAAGTGTCTTAGCACCAGCAGCATGAGCACCACTCAGACTGAAGTCTGCTAGAAGTACAGGCTTTCTCACCTCCAAAATGACAGATGGCTGCTTGACAAGCCGGCCAACTTGTTTTCTAATGCCAGTGGGTGGGCTGTAGCAGCCATTAACTAGTACTCCATCTTCTGCTCCCTCTGTTAGGACATTGATTTACCAGCATTCATGATAATTTCTTTTGAGGTCTTGATGACACACTAACAGGGAGGGTAATTTCCATATTGAGCACTGCTCCTCCTTCCCTTTTGCCCATTAAGTCCTTTCTAAACGGAAAAAGGATGGAAGCCTCATCAGCCAAAGTCACCTGGGGGTAATGTGTCTTGTGTACTGCATTACTGCCTGCATGCCACTCTACAGCCAGAAATGCAAGTATATATCAGCTAAGCAATTGTATTAAACGGAGACTTGAGCAACAGGGAATTTTCAAGAAGCCCAAAGAAACCCAATTAAATTATGTGCGGTACCTTAAGTCACTCAGGCTCTCTTAAAAGTCTCCAGCTTATTGCATAGTGAAGGAGCACAGTATCTGCCCCCAGAGGGGTAGCAGCAGCGCGGGCAGACAGGCTGCACAGGTACGCTTGCTTTCCTCTCAGTGCCAGTGTCCTGTAAGCCTCTGCTCCGTGACAGGGTCTCCTCCAGGTCCCACTGTGCTGAGTGTGTTCTTTAAGTCTTTAACTCTCTTCTCTGTGAACCTCATTAATTTTGGTCTGGTTGAAGGTGGGAGACCTGGATCTGTCTTGGCAGCCCTTTCTCTATTCTGGTGGTGATGCCACAAATGGGCCAGGCAGATTTACCAAAGGGCACAGTGAGCCTGTGCTTCCTTTGCACGTTACAGCAGGGTTCGCCCAGTGTGCACACAGAAACAGGAATCTCTGCTCAGCTGTCATGCAAAGACAAGGCTGACAGACAAGGGATAGGTTCCTTGGGCTGTTAACATAGTTCCCAGTGGAGAAACTCCATATCCAGTATCCTTCCAAGGGGATTCCCCATCCTATGTTATCTTGCACTTCTTTTGCCTGTTATGTTTGGTTTCATACCGTACAGTCAGATCCTTACACCCGTGACCAGAATGGCTGTGTATCCTCCCTTTGTGAAACAGAAACCTCTGGCCCAAACCCTCCTAGAGTCCCGGCAGCCTCAGAGACAGGGACAGATTTAGAGTCACACGGTAGTCCAGGCTGGAAGAACCTCCTGCTTCAAAGCAGGGTCCACAATGAAATCAGATGAGGTTGTTCAGTGCTTTAGCTGAACCAGGCTTGAGAACCTCCAAACAGGGAGAAGGTACACCCTCCCTGAACAGCAGGTCCCAGTGCCTGACTGTCCTCATGGGGCAAAAGTTTCTCCTTACAGACAGTCAGACCCTCTCTTGGCTCAGTTGATGTCTGTGGTCTCTCATCTGCCATGTGCAACTGTGAATTGATTTGTGTGTGTGTACGGCTATAAGATTCAAAGTGAGATGGTGAATGGAGGAGGGATGGCAGGAACAGCACAGAAGACTCAGGAAATTGTGCAGTCTCCATAATGAAAAACCCTCCCCACAGTTAGTCCCCTTCAGCATCCTGTACCTGCACTCCAAGTCTGCAGGGGTACTGGTATCACTGCACTGCTCTGTCAGGGAAAAAAAAGGTCGCACACATAGGCGCAGCCTTGATAAAGCCTATCTCAGAGGGGAACCGTATTCTCATTCTACAAGCAACCTATTAAACATATCTGCTTCTTCATTTACTTCATGCATATTGACAAACGCATTTTCACAATTCCTTTTGAAAAGACATGAATCTTTTTCTCTACAGAAGCAGTAAGCACCATTTTAGAGCCTCTCCCACTGAGCATCGTTTTTCTATAAACACATTAGCAGCCACGATGGCAACAAGGCAGCAGAAGCTGACAATACGAAGGAGCGACAGTGAAAGGATCCAAAGGGGGTTGCTACCTCTTCAGGGATGTCCCAGTGTTAGATTTTTCACTTTGACATTGCACTTTATAATCTTCTTCAAAGATTACTATACACACGTACACACTTATTTACAACCGCATTCATTAATCACTGCCTAATGCAGCTCACATCCCCAGCACATACAGCTCTGTCTGTGCTACCCCAATGGCTTTGAAGCAGCAGGAGGCAGCTTTTCAGTTAAACAAGCAATGGCTGTAATATGTAACATGACAAAGTGGTGGTAGACAGGCCATTTAAAGTCACATTTAACATTTTAGTTAGCCTTACCCCAGGTGGTAAGTGCTCATTTACATTATTCATAGTAATGGTCAAATTTAAAGAGGAACGACAAAACTAGGAAGAAAAATAGGCTTTGTTCTGTAACCAAAGACAGCTAACGGTATTTTTTTTTTCAGGGTATGCATGTCTCTCCCCTCTTATGTAATTGATGGGTTGGGGGTACAGCTCCTGCAAGATAACCCCATGGCCAGAGCTAACATCAGGGAGCAGCTCAGAACCAAGCCTTCCCCTACTTCTGAGTTTCTCACTGATCCACCTCTAGCCTCTGAATATCTTTACGAGGATGTAAGGGCTCTGGTGTCCAACACGGGTAACCAGAAATGGTGGCCACTGGTTCTTTAGGAAGCTCAGTCCATTTCACAGCGACTCCTGCTTCCTGACCCACCCCAGGCTTCACTAGTGTGCTGCGGTCACCACTCCCATCATGTTTGTGGCACAGCCCAGAGACCTGGGGACACTGAACACGGTGTGTCGCACGGCACTCCCCACCGGAGTCCCTGGAGGTAACGGCCCATTTAATACACCTTGGTGGCACTACCAGCACAGCGCTGGCAGAGTGGCGGAGGAGTGTCACCCGGGGAACCACAGCAGGGAACGGCTGGGCAGCTGCCCACCATCCAGGGGGCCTCCCAGCCACACTGCCATGTACAGAATCACAGGCCCTCAGGAGGGGAGCCACTACATCTCACCAACATGCCTTTTGCAACATTTTAATCCCCTAGAAAGTCTGAAATTATGGTTTTATAGAGAGGAGCTCAAGGGACGTAAGAAACCTTAGGAAACCAGCACATAGCACAACTTCTGTTGCTGCCACCAGAAACTGTAATCTCCTCTTTCTGTCAGCGGAAAGAGGATTTAAAACCTTATGCCCAGCCTGTTCTTACAAATCTTCATTGAATGAAGACTCCATTGCTTTCCTATGCAATCTGTTTCAGCACACAACTCTCCTGCTCAATGCTTTGCCCGAGGTCTTCCCTGCTCTAAGTCTAGGACATTTTATCCCTAGTACAGTTAATATGCAGGGCAGTTTATTTATCTTTTGTATTCAGAATCTTTACATACATGAAGATTAGTTGCTTCCTTCAGTTTTACCTTTCCTGGATTATCAAATCCCAAATCTACCCTCCTCAGTTTATAGCATCTTTGCATTGTTGGCTCTATCCAAAATAATTTTCATGGTCACAGCCTAATCTGCAATAGAAAGAAATGTCCACTCCCAAACCATCATATCATCAAGTTCAGCAGAGGCAAACAACATTTTGCCACTTCTTCCTGCTGAGCTGCAGAATTTTCAGTGTACTGGAAGAGGCTGACACACGTAGGTAATGGGAAATTACTGAAAAATTCAATTACTGCTGTGTGCCACTACTTTTTAGACCTGCTGGCTAAGCACCTTACCAGCAGTGAGGATGAAATAGGTCTGATGACATGATTCATTGACATTACACTGGGTTTTGGATCCAGAAGTATATTCGTCAAATGTCAGTTTATAAGGATAATATTCATAAGCACAGACAATCTTCATGATGACTTCCCCTTTCTTCATTAGGTTCTTCTGTTTCGTCCCAGAAGTATTGAGTTGAGCCTTCTGTGATTAATAAGAAGCACAGTACGTGTATGGGGTTTACTCTCCTAAACATTACCTAAGCTACTCCATACATTTTATTATAGTGGAACAGCAAACAGCAATGTTTGGGGAAAAAAAAAAAAAAAAAAAAAAGAAGGTTATTTTGGAAAAGAAGAATTAACAAAATCTAAGAGAACAATATTCTGTAGATTATGAAAATGTGTTTGACTGCACAAACCCAGCTGAAAGCTATCAAGCACTGCCAACATACTCAAACCAATTACTGATAAAGCTACTATGAAGTATGGATTAGTAAGAACTTGGAGAAACCATCTTGGCATGAAAGCTCTTTTCACTCTCTTTCAAAGCTTGCCAAGGAAATGAACCCATGGAGATGTAATTAAAGGCAACGGAAAAAAAATCTTCTAGGAGAAAACCAAATCATCCAACCAAACAGGAAGCCATATTTAAATCTGTTTTGTCAAACTTTTTACAAAGTCATTTTTCCCTCCTCTCTCCTCCAGGTTGGTCTCACAGATAAACAATTGAAATTAACGTAGCAATATCATCAGTTTTTCTGACTTTTATTTCATTTCAAGTCCAGAAGACAGAAGGGTTCACAAGAGTTTCTGCAGCAAAAGATACTCATTTGCCAATCTGCATCTTTGATGAAGAGCCTTTCTGTAATAATTTACATTCATTTAAAAGCACAGAAAATGTAATTCTGCATTAGCAGCTGACAGTAGAGAGGACCTTAAAACCTCTGGATATTAGAAATCCAGATATTCCTCTGGCCAGACATAAGTTTAATGGTTGTTCCTGTAAAATCTGCTAAGGATAGACACCGGTATTTTGGAGCATCTGAAACATTAAGTCCCTGGACTAATCACAGAATCACACAGAATCATTCAGGTTGGAAAAGACGCAACAGCCTTTCAACATAGCAATATAGGATTTACTAGCTGATAAATTCTTATGTGAATTGTAGTAGAGCAGAAGGAGAAGAGCAATTGTTATGTTTTGGTGATCAGATTTCCTCTCTTTTTTTACCTACAAATACAGATAGCTGTGGCAATAGCTACAAATTGTACAAAAAATGTTAGGACTACTGTACTGTACAAGCTTCTGGTTCTGAAAGATTTCCCCTCTGGGAAAACTACAGTTGGATAGTCAAAATGGATTACTATATAATTCTTTAATCTTGATTTTCTACAAGAGGGGGTGAATAGAAGATGCTGAATAACAAGTACAGCTCCTCATACCTTTTATCAAAACATGTTTACTATGTATATTACATATCAAAGATGATACCCCACTGAAATTGCATGGGTAAAGCTTTCCATTCAGTACCAGACAAGCCCTTTTTTGGTACGTGAGTATCAGTACATCAGTGATTTATGCTGTGTAACCTAGTATCTTGACGAGTGGGACTAAGTTATGTCCATTCAAATGGTCCAAAACTGAGGCTTTTCCATTTACTGAGATGGAGAAACTCAATTTATATTGTCATACTGCCTTGAATTTGCCTTGAAATGAGGGAAGGAAATTTTCTTTTTCAGAAGACACAGGAAAAATAGGGTTTCTGGGTAGCTGGGGTTGTAACAAGTCATTCTGTCTGCAATACTTACCTGGAACATTAGATTAACAGCTAGGAGTTTATTAATAAGGGCAGGAGGGAAGAGAGAGGCAGTCATCAAAAGTAAAAATGTGGTTTCCATGCCAATAGAACAAGTTGAGAGTAAAAAAGGAGAAGGTCAAGCCAGAGGAAGAACAGATTTGGTACCTGTAATTTTTTTAACTAATTCTGTTAGAGTATAAAGACCTGGTTGCCTGATCTCTCACATTCTTGAATAGCACAATGGTATTAAAAGACATGCTGCAAAATACAACAAATGACTTAAAACTGTGGCAGCAGTCAGGTCAATATGCCCTTCACATCACTTGATCCTAGCTTCGGAGCAATCCCCAACAATAGAAAACCTGCGGACGCAGCACCCAGAGCCACGGCCAAGCATGTTGCTCCCCAGAAGGCCGAGCACATCGCTGTGCTCAGCACGGCTCAGGGGCTCTCAGCGGCCAGGCTCAGGAGCAGCTTCCCCATTCAAGCTCGCTCAGGTGCAAATTCCTTTGCGTGCAATGATATCCACAATGAGACAAGGGGCTGGTTCCCAGGACTCGGGAAAAGACAGCTCTGAACGAGGCAGAGACTGGTTCTGTGTAATCAGGGGACACAGTCTTCAATCTGATTGCTGGCAGTAAAGTACTGGCTGTAGGACTGCTGTCCTGTTTTACCTGATAACAGACTATATAAGTTTCCTCAGCAGGGGCCATTAGAGCAAGCTTAGTGGGCTATTGAACATCAGTGTTAGATACCTCGCCTACTGTGTGCCTAACAGATAGCAGTCAAAATCTGCTAATTATTACAAACATCTGTCTGTTGAATACTTTATACACAGCATGGTGCCTCTGGAACAGATGCAAATTCTGTCTAGAGCAGGCAAATGCAAATAAAGTGCTGGAGAGGATACCTACGGTGAACAAATGTACTGCTGTTTGGCTGCTTTCTCCTCCAGCAAAACAGCTCACATGCCTTGCATTCACTTATGAAAGTTAGATCTTTGCTGTAGGGCAGCGGGGAGCATCATGCAGAGGCAGCATGCATGGATACAACTGCAGGCATTACAAGGAGGTGGGAGAGTTAGAAGGCAAGTGACTTTTTCTTCTTTAATGAGTCCACATCCACCTACAGGATTTTCCTTCTGTTTGTTCACTAAGAAAACGCAAAGGTGAAACTATACCGCTCCACATCAAACTTCAGGTTGGTGTCTGAGCCCGTCTCAAATTTAACGCTGGCAAAAGTGTTGCCTTGACGAACACACTAGAATGTAAATTGTGGGTTGGGAGATCAGATGTGTTCTGGATTGGGCTAGAGCTGCTCACTACAGGCAGCTTAGTTCAAATTGTGTCACTGTGACCAAGGAGGTCTCTTCAGGCATAAACTGTCATTATTTTCTGCATTTAGAGTCACAGAATCATTTCGAGAACTCTAAATGGATACTGATCCTTTAAAAAAGCAAAGGGGAAAAAATATTTAATTGTATTTGTCACCTTCTTACTGTAAACATTTCTTAACTAGAAATGTTTAAAGCTCTACAAAGTGAACACCCAAATGTCACAAGCAAAACTAAATGCAATTGCTTTGTTCTGGTTTTAATACAGTGAATCAGAATAGCATTAATTGCCTGCTCTCATTTCAAAACAGTTTCAAGATACATCAGCATTAGAGTCAAGTAGACATTTCCCACGAAAGCACTTTTCCAGCTGAAAAATGTTTCAATAAATAAAAATTTTCCAAAGAAATAAATTTATTTTGACTCTGTGTTGTGATTTGTATATGCTTTTTAATAAAACTTAGAGTTCTGATAAAATTAACTTTAAATTCAATTACAATATTTTGACTCAAGCTTACTTTTCATTTTTTGTCTTTTTCATTATAAACAAAAAACTGTTAGAAATCAAATGCAAAATTAATAGCTTTGATTAAAATGTATTAACTGTTGCGACCCCCTGCTCTTTTAAACTGTCACTGTACTAGAAGCCCCATGAAGACTGAAAGTAAAAATTGACATTTTGGCATTTTACACAAAACAGATTCACATGTGGATGCAATCGAGGAGACAGCATTAGGTAGATAACATTAGCTGAAAGTGGTAGTGCTTTGGTCTTCAGCAAATACTTCAGACAGCTAATCAAATACTCAAATTTAAGCAAGTGCTTACATGCTTTGTTGAGGAGAGTGATTTAAGCACATTCTGAAGGTTAATCATGTACTTCACATGCTTTGCTGAATTTATTCGTATGGGTCTGATCCAAAGCCCTTGAAGTCAATAGGATTTTTTTTCTCAGTGAATTTGTGTATCAGACTTTAGAAGCAGCAGCTAATTTTTCTCTCTTCAAAAATCTTTTTTTCTGTAAAGAATATTTTAAAACAGTCTAGTATGAACTATTAGTATAGTACAAAATATTAGCCTAGCAATTATTATGTTTAAAATGAAATACAATATCATTCCTTCATATTTTTCATGTTAGGCATCTGTTGGCTTTTTTTAATTAAAATTATCTGCGCTCAGAATGCCCATAGAGGAAAAGGAGCAATAGAGTCAAAATGATAAGTTATGGAATGTAAATTTTAATTAAAAAAATCACTCTGTTCACAAAACCAGCAAAGTAATTGTGTAACAAAATCTATCTGGTATTTAACCAGCCCGTTACGTGCTGATTCCCTATAGGCCTCACAAACTACGCAGAAATCATCACATGGCCCTTCCTCGAGGTAATGAATGGCTATTTCAGCAGGACACACGGGTACTCAAAGCAGAGAGAAGAGTGGCTGCTTCTTGATGTTAATGGTGCTGATGTTAATGACGATGTACTACGCACAAGAAATATGGAGGAGTCAGGTTTCAGTTTATGAGACCAGAAAGGTTAGTGTGCCCCATTAATCTGTGATGGGGAGCCGGTGACACTAACAGTAGAAGTGCCATCTGGAGAAGAGTAATAGCACGTATTATGGAAATGTGAAAGTCATCTTCAGTCCGAAAAGGATTCTGATGGCAACATTTTGTGATCCGTGTTCTTGATATCACATCACTACATCTGACAGATGTAATAAATCCTCTTGGTTATTAAGTGAGTACAGGCAGTTAACCATAAGTAGCTGTCATTTACGCAGAAAACATACCTGGTCAACAGGTATCACAGTGACATACCTATAGCCATGAATGCTCCTCAAGCTATCACACCTGGTAAATTCTCATGCAGAAAGAACACAAGAGACCTTACCAGTTCTGAGTGTTTTACACACTTCAAGATGCTATAGGAAAAGCCATTTTAATGGACTTCTGCCGTGTGGAAACTGCATAGTACATACTCTTAGTCCACTAGCGATGAATGACTGGTACCTTTAATAGTTTAGAAACTTTCACAAATACATATGAACAAGTTTGAGGAATGCTGCCAAGACTATGTGATCAACACAAGGACATATGAATGAGCTGCTAGAAGAGTTTCTCTTCACCCTGCAGGTGTTGTAGTTTTCTCAGGCAGGAGAGTAAAAATCCCCAATTGCTTTCAGCACATGTTCAAGCAGGCACCCCAGCATGCTCAGCATTGGTTTGTCTCTGTGTTCCAAAAGGCAGTTCTTGATCTAATTCTGCTCCCATTTAAGTCAACATGGAGAGCTTGGAAAAGTATCAGGAAAAATATTAGGTACAATAAAGAAACATCCTGGAAGTCTAGTTCATGTAAGAAATTGTTCTAAAATTCATTACAAAATACATACAAGTGCAATAGTTACAGTGATACTGTAACACAAATTGTTGGGCTTATTCTCTGCAGTTGCAATGGAGATGGCAAAACTTAAGAGAATTCCCTGCTGCAAAAACCAGAACTGAATACAGATACAGAGAACAAGGCAAGATTTTGTGGCTCAGGAATCCCAGAAGTCCTAGGTTATCCATAAAGATAACAAATTGAATAGATTTAAAATATAAAAAAGGACCTACGGGATATTTAACCTGTCCTTCAACAGCACAAGTCATAAAAATTTATTATAGTGAGATTTTAACAGTAACGAATGAAATATTCCCACATTTACACTTTGTACCGGAGACCACTCAGAAACTTCTGACTTGATATCCAAGTGTCAAATGGATATTACAGCAAGCGATCTTGGTCCCTGAAAGGATACAAACAGGTATGGAAGAGAGGCAAGGCACTGTAGGTGTAACCCGGGTCACTTCTGCAGGGGACAAAAGTAGAGAGGTATTAGTGTGGAATGGTACATTAAAAAATCCCAAACACACCCCTTCCCCCCAACACACTGTCAATCGCTCTTCACCACCCATGAGAGCCGAACAAATGCAGCACCTTACAGTACCAGGCTTCTTGGAAATGCTTTAGACACAGTCCAGTTTGCTGTAGGAAAGATTAGAATCTTTCTACCTGTGCTTTTTTGGGTGCTCCTGAGCACTTCAGTGCACACACCTGCTTTCTACAGCCTTTTCCCCTACCCTCTCAGAGCACTAAGGGTAAAGCTCATCTTCCAACCCATCCACCACTACTGAATCAGAGTTTTACCCAGCAGCAGCCAGAGAGCAGTGCAGGCCCAAACCACTGATGTTTTCTCAAATTTCAAATTCTTTGAAATTTCTTCACAGCCATTTGATAGACATGAGTGGATATTTAAACTGCACTACAATAATGGTTGTTGGACATGTAACCTAAATACCTACTTTTAATGAACATTACCACAAATTTCTAGCCAGCTGCCCTAATGACTGATGGAGGATGCCTAAGCCCTACTTGAACTCTTATTTTACCTAAGCTTGAGAAGTCCAAACCAGCCATATGATAACATGTTTGAATGGTGCCACAGACCTCTCTGTACTGGAAGCTTTTAGAATAGATTTCTGATTTTTTCTCCTTACATATACAAAATAAATGCACAGGAAAGAACAGAACTTCATAGAGACTAAAACAGTCTCTTGCTGCTTGCTTGTTCTCTCTCCACCACAACCAAATTAATACAATACTAATGAACTTTGTAGTAGTATGTCCTTCAAGACTGCATATTCCTCTTATACACAAAAAGAGATTTTTAAGACTATAGGCACATTCATCTGTTGATACTGCTTTGGCAAAAGTCACATCTCCTTTACAATGGGCAGAGTGGACAGCTGTAAAATACGGCATTTGCACCTGTTTTCTGCTTCTTGTGGCATTTCAAGTTGCATTTAATTTAGAACTGAAATTTTGCCACACGGAGATCAAAGCAGAAAATACTGTCAAGATACTATGAGTTGTAAATTATTGCTTCATGCTAGAAAATAAAAGTTGTTCTTCATTAACTGCTTCCTTTCCTTCCTTTAAAACAATGATTTTATTTTTTCGGATACAGATGTCATCATTTAATGAAATAAGGGCCACTCATAGATGAATGGCAAAAAGAAAAAAGAAAGAAATTTAAAATACCATTCTTTAATACTCCATAACTTAGGTACATCTGAAAGCCCTAGTGTGCAACTCTGATTTCTCAACTCCCTGACTAGCCCATTCCCTTGCAGCTGAAGGACATGAGGACGTGCTCTCAGCTGCCTCTGAAATATCCAATACAGACCAGTTTGAGACACTTGAAGAGAAAGGACAAGTGGACCACAGGTTTTATTATATGTTCCTGTCCAACTCTGCCTCAAAGGCAGATAAGCTGCAATCAGCTACATTTCAGTGAACTTGTTGTGGTGGGAAGGGGAAATTATTTCAGCACCAGAAAATCCAGAACTGTTCCACAGATACTAATTCAAAACTGTCGCCTGCCCAGATGAATGCTTAGGAGAAATAAAATTAAGCTCTGAGCTTGCAGGTAATCACATTACACATTACCAGAAAGCTGGGGCTTGCTTGGATTTCATTCAAACACACTAGCTTCACTCTCATGATTTATGGAACTGCAGAAATCTCCACAGATTTTTTTTTTTCCCTCTCAGCCCTCTGGTTTAAATATAACACAGTAAGTTAAGCTGAGAAACTGGGAAGGCAATTTACTTTGCTAATATTAAACCAAAGGAAAAAAAGGGGTTTTTTTGTTCCTTAGAAGAAAAAAGAAAATCGAACTGTTCTTCTATCTTAAATGCTTACTGAAACCATCCCTTCCAGGTAGAAACTATCAGTAAGATGAGCCTAAGTTTCTCATCTTTGCCAAAGCAGAATCATTGTCATTCAGTGGGATCCTGGAAGAAGTCACAAAATGCAGAAGCACAAAAACACTATAGGAAAAGTCTAACGTGTCAGATTGTTTTATTGAATAAGTAAAGCTCATAGAAAGAAATCTCTGCAAAGACAAAAGTAGCCAGTTATGGGGAAGAAAATTAACTTCTTAGGAAAGTTTCTCCTGCCTCACCCATAAGGGCTTTGCCTACAAGGCAGCTTACCACCATAAGACTGGAGCAAAGGGTTACCAGAACAAATGCAAGTATTTCATCAGTGCTTACTGTAAACTTCAAAGGCACACAAGACATCCTGGCATCAAGATACTTACTGAGTCACTACACAACCACAACTTGGAAAGGTCATTCATTTATCAAATAATCAAAATCTGGGACCATAAATTACCTCTTCCTTTTTATCTGCTAAGTGAAATTTAGTTGGAACTAGACACAACATTACGTAACCATCAGATATGCCAAAGTGCCCTAAGGCCTTGGGTACATTATACACTTGCTGTTGCCATGGAAATAATGATTCCGATTTAAGAAGTGATAGGCAGCAACCTGTTACGGTGTCATTCTTGAACGTCCCAAGGGAACCTTGGCAATGAACACTAGGCTGAAATGCCTCATTGCAATTCCTGTGAAATCCCTATCTCCAGGAAGACTTTCCTGGTATTTTAGGGCCCTGTCACAGAATTCGGAAGCAATCGTGACTCCACTGTTATGTTTTCTGGTGCTTTTTGGACTGTCATTCTGTGCAATTTACTGTGGGATTTATTACCACTGTTGACTGGAAAAAAAAAAACCTTGCATTATACACTTGATAAACCCGTAACCCTTGGCCTGGAAGGTGCAGACACAGAACAGACCTACTTAGAACAGAGATGGTTGATTTCTGCTTTGAAGTGTAAAACAGTGCTTAACAGTGACCATATAGAGTCAAGAGGAGAGACTCCACAGTTTAAGAGAATTGGAAACTGAGTGACTATGGTGGGATTCTTCTGTTTGCTGTGTTTTCAGATGCTCATTTTTTGGAGTCCAGACTCTTATCTTTCTGTACTGAAATACGGAATCAGGAACATATGGGCTTTGCCATAGTAAAAGAATGCAACTTCACCAACTCTCAAAAGTTTTGTCCAATTGCATGAGAAGTTTTGCATACTATAAAGACAGCACAAGTTGCACATAAGAATTATCTATGGACACATTGTTTCCACTTCTTGAAAATATTTTCTTATTTATCATTTTCTTGTTGTCATTCCCTGGATGTTTGCCAGAATCACAAATAGCTCCCCAGTTATTTCTGCTATAAAACATTTCACCTCATGCAAGACTCACTACGGGAACTGCTGACCACACTATACAGAAAGTCAAAAAACTTCCATTCAGAAGCAACACCATTCATCAACAGTCCAGAGTCTCTGCTAGAGGGGCTATTCTTCCTTCCCAAGTGTACGGCATGTTACAGGTAAAAACTCCAGGCCTCATCAGCTGAAGATACAAGCAAAATTTGTTCCTGTTATATCCCTAGTTACAGCCTCATTTCTAACTCCTTCAGAAGTAAGTAAAACACTGTGAATGGTTATGCTTTTCAGCCCATTTGATTTCTCTTTCACTGGACTCTATTCATTAGTTCTGCTGATTCTATCGTAGCTGAAATCACATCAACACTTTCCAGGAATTTATTAGATAATGCCAGGCCAGATTCTCAGCTAACAAAAAATCTGCCTTCATATTTCTGCTTCATTCTATTTTACAAAAGATTGCTTTAATGATACAGGAAAAGATAGACACATGCATGAACCATTTCTCCAGGCTCAGAACACGAATATGAGCATTATGCTATCTGACACCTGCAGCTTTCACTTCCCTTGAGAGGCAAAGGTACCCAGCAACTCACAGGAGAAGCCTTTCATCTTGAGTTAAGCAGTTCTCTTTGTAGCAGCAACTCTCTTTGGCCTTCCTTGAGCCAGCATCTTCTCTGTGATGGGAAGCCACATTCCACCACCTAAGCAACTGTTTCTTTATAACCTTCAGGGTTTTTCAAAAGGAGTTTTGATGTTAAGGTTTCCAATTCAATGTTAAGCTAGCTGGCTAGTTCCTCTATTCACTGGATGTTTCTTGAAAGAAATCCTCAACTGCTGTAAAACCATAGAACACCCTGGTTTCAGTGGAACTTTGCTATTTTGTATCACTGAAGATTTGACCTGCATGGAAAGGATAAATATTAAATCAACTTAAGGGAAAAAAGAAAAAAAATCACGGGTGAAGCATTTCTCTTTTTCACCAACCTGATGCACTCTGGAGGAAAAACCTTTAGGTACAGAATTATAGTGCACTGTTAAAATACCTTATCTGTCCAGCAATTCAATAGCCTGTAAAATTACCAGGGCTTGTTCAGAAAGTAAACAGAAGAAAATACTGAAAGCACAATTCCAACTAGGTTTTCCCACTACTTTGGTACTTTCCAATTAACATCCAATCTGCTGTTTACATGCATGGAAGACAGAAGTTCATTTCATGTGTTTGACTCAAATAATAGCCTCAATGGCAGAGTACAATGGCATTCGATTCCAGGGCTTTCATCTTCAGTGGTTCCTTGTCCCCTATGCCAAGAACACAATTTGGCTCAACCCACTTACTTGGGGAAAAAGAAAAAAAACACCTGCTGGTGTGTTCCATAGCAAACACTACTTTAAACATCTAAAGATGCTTAAAGTCATGTTTACTGTTTTATTTTTAATCACAATAAAAAATTGCCCACATTTTTCATTTAACTTTTCTTTGGTGTACGCATGAGATTTTGATTCACCTTCTTTGCACTCTTGTGGCATCTTTCCAAAACACACGGGGTTTAAGGCTTTGCATTCAGCTATTTATTTGCTGCAGAACCCCAGGGAAAGGACAATGCATTATTGTTGTTCCAACCTGAGAGTAAACAGGGAACTAAACAGTGAAGCCTTCTAATCCACTGCCCTTCCCACCCCATGCAAGGGAATATGGTTTCCCCAGCTCCCTAAGGACACAGCCTGCTTTCTCTGGGACACTGTTCCAGCTGCTCTGGACTGTGTGTCAGAGGAGGAAGAATCATGGATGTCTCCAAGGTATGTACAACAGTCATCATGCAGAGACAGAAAGGATGCAAGACTACCATTTTTTTTCCCTTCTACTGCAAATAGGCTCACTAAAATCAATGAAGATAGCCTATCAGTTGAGTAAGAGATAGAATCCAACTTTATGAATTTTATTTCATGTTTTGCAATCAAAGCATCATTTTGTTGACTGCTACCATGCACTGCAAGTCACTTATTTCAGCGGAGCATATTCTCTTTGCAAATGGCAAAGCTGCTCATTTTTGTGTGACTTGGTACTTTCCCCTTCCTACCCCCTGTGGCTTTTATTGTATGGTGACAGGTTCAGTGCAATGGGGCTGTGGGACTTCTGGCCAGATTGTGGTTTTATGCACCATTTCTACAGCAAGCAACCATGGTCTGCACTACTTTTCCCATGCCAGCGTTACATTCCTTCCCCGCTGTGTCAGACACCCTTCCTCTGCTCCAAGGAAGATGTGTCACCTCTGGTAAGGGACTGTGAACCATAACACTCATAAGGGTAGTAAAAGAGAAAAGAGAGTCAGTAAATGCATTAGAGATGCAGTTACCTGATCATGTAAACTCCCATGAGGAGCATGAGAATCTGTATTGCCAGATTCCAGGGGCAGTTTCTTTGGAAATGATCATTCCTTTATAAGTAGAACAGGAACACTTTTCTTATCACAGCAACCTTTGAACTTAATTAAACCCCTCAACTATCAGCTCTTAAAAAAATAGTAAATTCCTAATACAAACTTCTGAGCGGAATTTGATTCCTAAACTAGAATAAACACACGAGATATGCAGCTCTGAGGTAATAGGTGCTCTGATCACTAAAGTTCAAAACTAGTACAGTCTTTCCATTAGAATGCAGACTTTGAAGAAGGCTTTTTAAATCCCTTAACTATACATTCAAAAAGGTAACAGCACACTCCTTTTTAACCCTTCACAAAGTCTGTGCCCTAAGCTGCTACATTTCTCAGCACAGCACATTATTAAGGTGAGACCCAGTTCTCTGTGCAGACATACCAGGCACTGCTTGCAGTAAACTGTTCCTTTTAATGAGGTTAGCCAGCATTGGAAAGACCAAGCCATAAAAAAAATTCAGCGTACCATCTGTACAGTATCACACAATCCCACATGGAGGCAAAAATTCATAAAGAACTCTGGGGGAAAAAAAAAAAAAAGCATTACCTTGAAAAATTGGCAGCTCTACTGCAGTATTCTGGTCTTTTATGTCTTTTAACCCATCATTGGACAACTATAAACTTGTTTTTTGCTGACTACATATGATATGAATCTCCAAGTAAGAGTTTAAAACAGTATTTAAGACTGGTGTTAGGAGGGGAATAAAATGTACTGCTTAAGAGTATAAAGGAATGATGTACTTTTTTGACTGAGTAATTTATAATACTTCAGATCATACTTATCCTTTCTTCAGGGTGAAAAATATCACATGATTAAGAGCATTTTGGAAAAAAAAAAAAGTTTGTAAATTCTGAATATAAAATGCCTTTTGTGAGCCCTCTTATAAATAAATGTAGGGTAAATATTTGATTTTAATTTTATTTACTTGTAGTTATTTAACAGTAAAACATAATGCAATTATTTTGTTTAAATCATTGACCCAGACACTCCAGGTTGTAAGAGAAAGGCCAAGTAAAGAACTCAGCACTAACAGTATAGGCATTGGATTCTTTCCTGAAAGAGGATCTGTCAGAAGATTTCAATTTGTCATGCGAGTGCAAGTATTGTTATATATGATACATTGCATTTTTTAGTCTCTGGTGTGCATACTGACAAGATAGTTTAAGAGTTGATATAAAATGTATTTTAATTCTGTGAACTCTGTCAGCCTACTGAATTATTTATATTATGTCATTTACTTACTACATTTGAGTTTGACAATTCCAGATTTAGTATCACACATAAACCTTCCTTTTTGGTACGATACTAACATCACGGCTTTGCTACACTTCTAAGAACTCCAAATGGAATAAATGTGCTTCAGCTTTGGATTTGCAAAGCAGAAGGAGTTGTTACACCCCCATTGGTATTCTACCTCTGGTTAGTTTACTGAAAAGCATGCCCACATCTATTTATTTATTTATTTAAAACTCAGTTGATAAAAGCCTGGCAGAGATCACAACTTGCACCATTTCGTCATCTTCAAGAAGATTTCTTTGTTCTGATTTTTCACACACCCGGTATTTGTGAGACTCTGATGTGTGCTGGTCTGGGTTGTCATTGTTCAGCCACTGCATCCGGGCAATTGGGACAAAGTTACAGACCTCACCTTTATTAGGCCAAATTAGCAAGAAACCATGCGATTTTAATAATTTCTTTAGTGAGGATAGTCTGATGAAATAACACTGGTATTCTTCTGCCACACAGCAGGTGAGAAAAAGGCCAATGGAAAGAATCTAGCTCTGACTTTAAACTCTGACTGCAGTCTGAAACATAGCATGCATCTGGGAAAAATAATAATCATAAACCATTACGTTTAATGCTCATTTAAGCTTAACATAGAATCGAAAAGAACCTGTTAACACCAGAATGTCAAGCTTGCTGCATTGAAAAAAAATGGTATCTGCCGCTCCTGTGCTAAAAACTGTTTCACTATTATGGACGAACCACCTCAGTATTTCCAACATTGTTGCAGGTTTAAAAAAACCTCAGACATTCATCATCTAGCAGGGTTTAATTGGTACCAGCAAGCAGATACACAATTTGTAAATTTGGGCTCCAATTCAAAGAAAGCAAACATAGACATGCTAAATTTAAACATATTTTTAAGTGCAATTCTGTAGTGCCTTAACTCTCATATAACAGTGGAAATAAGGAAAGACATTCCACCAACCTTGGCTCTAAATGACTCTATTAAATGCAAGCACAGACATATCACCAACGTGTTGCTCAGTCAGATTTTGTGAATTATCACAAAAGAGGAAAAGGAGGTCCATAAGGGCTCACAAAACACTGAAAATGAGATAATTTAATCCCAGGAGCGACACAGATGATTTCCCAAATGCAGCACTAAACACAGAGTAGGTTCAAAAGCAAAGTTAAACAAGATGATTATTAACCACATTTCTAGCTCAACATCCTGACACCACTGCCCTCCACTGGGTTTTTTATACAGTCTGTATCATCTTATTTCTCTTTTCTGATGAGAGGGCACACATAACTAACCAACAGTAGAGACAATTTCACATGACATTTTCAGAACAAGTCCATCATTCCAAGAATCTACAGTCACTCACCAATGGAATTCAGAAATACTACAATAGTATCTCCTGCACAGGACTACCATTGTCCATAATACTGAATAATTTCAGTGTAACCATTATGTAAATCTTGTAATATCCATCATCCATTTGGTTCATTTATCCACCTAATCTGTTTATTTTTAAGGTGTGTTTTCACTGTGGAGCTAATTACCACTGGGCTCTTGAGAACTTGGATTAGTTTAGCTGATGCATGTACAGCCACACAGAAAAGCTAGATGACAGTACTAGTGCTGGAAAAAACAGCCTATATGCTACCTGCAAAAAGGCACAAAAAGAGTAACACTGAAGTTGGCGCCTTATCAGTTGTCTTGGACTTAAAAGATCAAAATAATTTAAGAAAGTGTTGCAGAATTTGTGTATAGACAGGAACAACAACTCCTAAAGAGCCTAAATTCATTTTGCAGAGAGAACCCATGGTTCATAAATATCTCAGCTTAAAAGCTATATCACATGTAGTTGCATTTATTGAGTAATAATTAGAACACAATTAAATTGGGTGCCAAAGGAATCTCTGTAATTTTGTTTATGATAGGAATTGGGAGGATTTTTTTCCCCAGCTCTGTAAGAGACATTAAGGCTAATTATCATCCTGGTAGCAATATGGTAGTTCTCTGCAAGGACATATGGAACTAAACTGAGCTTGTGTTTTCTAGGTACAACTTTTAAAAATGTATCATTCACATTTTGTTTTAATTTCTATCAAAAATTTTCAGCTGTCAAATATATCACTGCTTTCCTGAATGAGCTAAAAATCTAAGTTCAGTCAGAGTGGGAAGTACAATTTAATTCACAAGAAGCACTAGGATGTAACAGTACCAAAATCTAAAGAGAGCATAAATACATGAACCTTTCCCTAAATGCAGTCACATTTTTACAGCCTGAATTTCTATTAGGTTTTCTTCTTCCATTTTATTTTTTGAAATCAGGCTCTTAATTAGCTCTTTCATTTATCTTTTCTGTTCAAAACAATGAGATCGAATTTATGTCATAAAGTTCTTTTGAAAACACTTGTCTGGTCTTGGGTTTAGAACATATAGCTCAGTGTATTTACTAGAGTAACCCGAACAAGCCTTAATATATGCATGGATCTTATACTTTCAAACCCAAACATTTGAAGGGATCTGCTACAAAACTGTTCTAAATTAATAGAAGTATTTTCTCAGCAATAGGTGTTTGGTCTAAAGAACAAACACAAATTAATCGAGTCCAATCCAGAAATGGTGACTAGAGGATAATGTGCAGGAATTTTGGTGAATCAGAAACTGACTTTATGTATTATCACTGCTCTTAATCTACTTTTCATTTATTTTTCTCTTCTTTAGTTTCTCTGTTACTATTTCAAAATCGAGGGTTTTTTTGCATAATATATCTTAAAAATCATAGAATTCAATCAAAGATCTTAGAAGTCAAATCAATACAGATGTGCATGTAATAGTGAAAGGTGGTTGCAGTAAGTGATATCCATATCAGCACTATCTCTACTGCTCAGCTGCTGTGAAGAAATGCTTTGCCCCATTTTCTAACATTACAGGGGTTAAAAGAGCAGGATTGTTTCACATTTAAGTAGGTAGCACATGGCAGCCAGTCCGAAGTAGTTAAGTTCACATTTCAAAAATTCCCTCACAGAGCTCTCACTACATTTCTGAAGTTATCCTTACTGGTTTTCGCAGTAGTATACAGCTTAAAGAAAAAATTGTTTTCATGTCTGAAAGTCTTGATGCTTGCTTTCTCCAGCAGATGCATCAGGATCTCACCATCTAAGCAGCCCATGCTCCCAGTACATTGAAGCTTCTGCAAGATTTAAATGCACAGTTTTGTTAAACTACATGCCATCAACATGACACTGAACAAAATAATATATTGCATTTCTTTTTACAATGATTTAATCCTTTGATGGCCATCAATTTTTAGCCTGCCAATGGTTACACTGTAAACAAGTAGAATGAAGCTGAAAGGCATGTCAAAAAAAAAAAGAAACATTAACAAAGAACAAATGTGGAAGTGCCTTTGGGGGCAGAAATCTGCGGTACTACTTACAGCTGGGAAGGGAGTAGTGAACTAAAGACAGAAAGGTCATTTGTTAAAGAAGATGCTTTTCAGCATGTGCATCAAGATATCTTAAGTACATGAGTCTTTAGTATAAACATTTCTAAAAGTTTAGAGTTATTAGGAACAATTAAAAAGGCATATGAAAAGCTGGTACTTTTTTTGCATCCCACAGACTTGCAAAACACATCACTGATTTTAGAAAGTTAAATATCTACCTACATTTCTTCCAAATGACTGTTTTTAAGCCTAGCCTTCTCAGGACATTATATAAATCCTTGAAACCATAGGTTTATAATGAAGACACCATCAGACTCTTTTAACTAAAACATTGTAATCTGTACAGCTACAAAGAAGGAATTTTTTCTACTCTATTCCTCAGAATGAAATAATCATGTCTACCCATGTAGAAAAGGGGGTAAAAATAAATTCTGTGAAAAAAGATTCCAAAAGGTGGAATGAAGAATTAAAGATAAAATGAAGGGATTCCTGTAGGAAAGATCATAGTTTTTGCAGGAAAGATCGAAATGCTGAAGGTCTTATTCTATCTGTGCAATAGGTTGTATCACTTGTACTTCTTGCTCTTGGATCCAACAACAGCACACCACCACCACAGCGAGTTTTATTCTGGATCATCTGTGAATGAATCAAAAGCAAAGATGCTTTGAAGGAACTGTGTAGGTTAAAAGATATTGTACAGGTTATACAAAGCAATGGAACAAGGGACATGTGAAGGGCTGGGCCCTGGCTTTCACTGCCCCCGCCTCCTAAGTACCTCTGAGGGAAGGTCTCCTTGCTGCGTGTTCCCAGAGATGCAGGCAGCCAGGGAAGGCTGAGATCCTCTGATGTGTAGGATACAGCCACAGCCTTTGGCCGACCTAATCTCCTGAAGAACACTACACTCCTCTCATCCCATGATACACATTTCATGTGTCTTCAGGTGAGCAAAGCCAACATGCTAATCAGGCAGCTGAAAAGAGCAGTGACTAGTTTCTGCAGGACCAGCAAGGTGAGTCATTCCACTGTGCAGTCAGAACTTGTGTGAACTTGATGGCTCTGAACACACAAGGGAGAAGACTGGGACCAGCCCCTTAGGCAGCACAAGCCACTGTATCAAGCTCTGCTGTAGTGCCTAAATGCACCAAGAAGGACTTACAGAAGATGTGAACTGGTGATCAACGAATAATATACATACAGTGTAGCAAGAAATGACAGATTTGCTCCTTAGTGCAAAACCACTAACTAAGCTTTGTCAGGGACTGCAGCAATGAGATGCATCATCTACAAGTTAGGTCTGGTGTTATGGCAGCAGGAACCTTCAATTAACAGGGGGTTAATTTGTAAACCCAGTCCTGATATTACAGAGAAATCTTGGGACCTGGAGAAACTGTCTATCAAAGATGGGCAAAATTAGGCTGAACTGTGGAATCAAGCAAAAAAAGTGGGCAACCGTGCCTTCCAAAATGAACTAGAAAAGACATCAGACTCCCTGAAAACATGGGCTGCCCCCACCATGCAGTCTCTGTTCCATTTGCCAGCAGCAGAGATTACTCAAGAGAAATGGGTTAGTTATGGTTGGAACCTGTTGGAGGGAATGAGCGAACAGGGGAAGTAGAAGTCTGAAAAGTTTCTGGTAGGAAGTCAAGAGCCAGGTGAACGGAGGTATAAATCACAGGCAGAACCCCAGTCTTGGGCAGACATAACATCATCTCAGGTGGGCCTGCTGGTATGTTGTCATTGTTGGCACACAGAAACTTCCTTTAGACCTGTTTTCAGCTGTAAACTGGCTAACATCAAAGCTGCATTGCAAATTCTTTACTGCTTCCAGTGTTAACATATTAATGGTCTGCTGCAGAGTTGATGGCCCTTTCTCCATGCTGTGGGTGATGTAACTTCTTTCTTTATTAAAGAAGATGTAAAAACTGTTTGGAGATATACACAAGGTAAAGCAGGCTCCCTGTCCAGTTTGTCACTAGCATGCTTTTCTCTCCTTTGCGCTGGTATTTATTTTAGCAACATTGTTCAGCTCACTACCAGATTTTGCAATCTAATGCTGAGACAGCTGAAAAGGTCAATTAGAGTAACATATTCTAATATTAAATTCCATTCCATAAAATCACTCATTCATAAAACAGTGTGAAAGAGGATGATGGTTATTATAAATCATGTGTTCAGCTAATTGTAGATTCCCAGTTGTCAGCTAGGTTTGTGGTTTTGCCAAAGGGTTTTTGTAGGAAGAGCTGTAGAGGTGCCAGAAGGCAACTCACTGCTTGGAGTACAAATTTCTTCTCGCCCTTCCTGTTTGGTGAATAAGTGCTTGTTTGCCATGGCATACAGCTCAAAAAAACTTCTTAGAGGGAATCTCTGTGCTGCTGGAGTGCACAGTCCTCTATCACCCACCTCTAACTGGTGAGTCTATCCAGATCAGTTGAGTCATTGTGATATCAGTTTGAGGACATTTGATTCTCTAGCAGTTTTGAGACAGGATGTTCTTTCAAGTAGTGTAACCACCTACTTGCAGCTCCCATTTTAGATATTTTCTTTTTTAAGCACTTATTAAAGCCCAGCATCCAAAACTCTTCCAAGGACTTGTGGATGGAAGTTAAAATGAAAACTTGTAATCCTTCAGATTTTGTACTTGGTACCTCCTAATAACTAGCCTGAGTTCAATTGTATTTGTATTCAAAAAATAACACCAGCTTGAGATGATAGGGTGTAACAGAATCTGAAAAGACCTGGAGATAGAAGAGAGTGATCAGAAAGAACTGGGAATTTCAGAGTAATGTGAGAGACTGCTCAAATCAACTGTGAGAGCCAGTACAGGGAGTACAAATTGACAACCCCTCCACTCTGGAAAGCAGCTCTTGTTGAGTCAGAGGTTCAACAAGCAGAGACGATTATTCTCTGCCCCCCCCCCCCCCCCCCCGATTAATATTTAACTTCTGCACCCAAGGAGAATGAACACAGAACACAGATACACACTTATATAATTAGGCTACCCAAGCCATGCACTGTTGTCACTGTAAGAAAGGTGAGGGATCAGTCCTCAAGGGGAGCCCTGTCGTGTGAAGCGGCCTTTGTGGGAGTAGGTCTGAGCTCTGGTACATCCATGGGGAAACAGACTCATTAGACAGAAGTTAGAATAGATTCTCTCTATAAAAATTGGTCTCAAAGTTACATCAGCATTAATTTAATTGTGGTGTTGGTGTTTTGGTTTTTTTTTAAGATTAAATTGATAGATTGTGTTTCTTTCTGAGATAAATTTTTCGGGGTATGATTTCCATTGATTAAGTTAATTAAAAGTTCATATAATCAGAGCAGAAGGTAGTTCTGGCTGCATTTGCACTTATAAATAGTTGGTAATTTGTTAAACTATGAAAATAGTTTAAAATACTTTCTTACATTTCCTTACCCTTTTATTCTCCAAGAAAGTAGCGATGTATTGAAATTACAAAAAGTTAAAATAAGATTTATTATGCTGCCCTATGAATAAGTCCAAGAAGTTTACAAATGTCACTCACCCATACAGAATCCAATCTTGCACACATCTGCACACATGCATCCATCTTAAACATTTAACAGGTCCAATCCATATCAACAGATGAGCTTCCATTAAAGAGAAACATGTGGGCAAGTGCTTGTAGGAAAGGAGTAGAAGTCTCCCAGGAAAAAACCCAACCTTAAGTTACGGGTGGAATGTATGCAATTTATCCTTACTTCCAGGGCAAACTAAAGGACAAGTTTGTGGTCACTGTCCTGAACTTCAGCTGAAGAACAGGCAGCAACCCCTGGTTACATACTTCTTTCTATTGCTTATTGTCTGCAGTTACTTCTCCGTCTTCCTGTAGATAAGCCAAATACTCCTTTTTTAACCCAAGAATTACAGACTACAGGCCTCCTCTGCACTTAGCTAGTCTAGGGAGGACAGGACAATATAGCAGGTGTGATAATCACACATCACGTTGAGTATGCCTGTCCTGCAGTTTTATTTTTCAGCAATGACATTGTGCTCTCTGTGCTCGGTTAAGTCCTGCCTTTGCCCCAGCAATGCAGAGGGTTTTCTTCTCCCTCTCTGTGCCAGCTCTATCTCCTTTAGCAGGAGGCTGAAGAAGACCCATGACAGTCAGCCTTTGTGGTTTGGGCCACCTGTAGCTTCTTTTATGGCACAGACCATGAGGCATCTAGCACAAAGTTTTAACGGCTGCACATGGCATAGCACTAAATATTTTCTACACTTAAGCTGTCCAAGTGCTGAAATAAAGGTGGTCAGAAAAATAATTTTGTCAAGAAAAATCTCAGAAAAACTGGAAGTGTGTTTTCATCCCATGTCTTCTGTCGAATTCTTGTAGATGTTAAAGCTTAAAAATCTCAGAAACCTTTTTCTGCATTAGCATTTTCACAGAATCGTAAGGATTTTTGTAGTTTGAAAGGCTTAGATTGTATGACAACTGTCCAACCTAGTAACTGAGATTATTAGTCTGTGCAGAAAAAACAAATACAGCTAATTTTTTTTTTGGCACAACCAGAGTTTATCGTAATTGTAATTCATCATTTACAGAGTTTGGAGGAAAATAAAAGATGCTCTTCATTCAGGCAGCATCAACAGCTAACCTGACACTGAAGTTGCTGAACATACTAACAGGCTGACTCACAGTCAATAGGAAAAATTTTTCTCTCCTAAAGACTTCCCCATGGTGCAACTTTTATACAATTATTCAGATGTGAAGTTTTTAGTTGCCAGCTATTAACTTGCCTTCCTCCATACATACACACTCCAAGGAGCAGAAAATAAAGAAATATTGCTGCAGCAAACTTCAGGGGAAAAAGAAGAAATGGCACCTTTAAAGAGCATATGGGTGAAAGAACGCGTGTGTATACACACAATGGGAAGGGAAAGAGGTCTAATGAACATGCATCAAGCTCATCACTGCAGAGCTACAGGAAGTATTTTCTTGTTTGTTTTGTTGCAGATGGACTGCTTGGTACAGAGTACACGTATGGCACTATTCAGGTGCACCACTACTTCCCTGGAGGGCTCCTGTTTACTTAGAATAAACTACATGAATCTTTAGCTTTGTACAACACTTGTAGTAGTAAACTTTTTTCACCTTACTGGTATAGGGCTACAGTTTCAGAACTACTGGATGTATCTGTCTCCCTCTCTCTCTCTCTCTCTCTCCAGATGATGATATTTTTCACAGACCAGCTCCCAAAACAGATGCACAGCTCTCAAGTAGCAAAACTCTCCATAGATAGGGTTTGATCTTTAGCATTGATGAGGAAATAAAACATGATATCAGAGTAATATATTGACACAGTATAGAAAACCAACGTTGTCCTTTATGGCCTACAACATCAATACAGGCGCAAACTAAAAGAGTTCTCTTGCAGCTCCAGCAAGGACCTCAGGTGTAAGGCTGGATAATGTCTAACTCCTGCTCTCTTTCATTTACAACTACCTGCTTACAGCTCGCTTGATCCTCACAGATGAGACAAAACCCCACATTTGTTTGTACAAGTACAGACAAACTTTTCTGAGCATACACCTTCTGCATGCAGATAGCTCCTGGCATGCTCCTATTTTGCATGCATAATTTGGATCTTCTTTCTTAGAGTTTTGTGCACTCAAAAGTGAGACCATAGAGCAGGGACAGAAAGTGAGCCTACCACTGGTTGCCACAAGTCACAGGGAACAATTAGTCCTGGTCAGGGACCACTGGTCAGGGTCAGGTTTTGACCCTAATGAGCCTTGGGTTTTTAACACATCACTCCCTTCCCTACTACTCTTTCCCCACCACAGAGGCCAGTTCTGAGTCCTCCTTCATCTACCTCTTCACAGGCTCCCACCCACATCAAACCTAAACTGCCTACCACAGTCAGCATAGGAAATCCCTTTTCTTTAAGAGTACCTCTACATTAAACAAGCTCAGCTCTTATTTCTCCTGATTTGAATACAGATTTTTATAGCTGTGCTTCATGAGACAGCTGGACCTTTCAGGATTTTGGCTGCCAGATTAATTGTGTACCTGAGAGCTCTTGCCTATGAAATGACGAGGGGAGGTGTGACCCTCAGCAGAGCCCTTAAAGCAGGCTTCCATTTCGAAGAAAGACTTTAAGAGAGCAGAAATGGTCCATACTTACTCCTGCTAAATTCCCAGATGAAGTGTGGACAGAGGCATTACAGCTTCATCACTAGAACAGAAAAGGTTTCTGCTGCAGCTGAGCAAAGAGAGGCGTTGCCTTTTATGTAGCAAAATCATCACGGATAAAGGGGTAAAGATTAAAATAAGCATTTAGTGCACCCCAACAGTTTTTAGTGAGTTTGTCTGGAATAAATTACTCCCGGGAGGAAATTTTTAACATGTTTATATATGTTTAAATAAAAATGAATAGAAAGCAGAGTAAATAAAAAGCAGAGTGCATCAGAATTTCCAGTTCATTGAAATTTCTCTTTGAGCTTGCTCCCCAGCTTCCCAGACTACAAAAACTCCTTCAACAGGGATTTCTCCCCATTTCTCTTAACTGCTGTTCTTAAATATTTGTGGCTCTAGAAATTTAATCTCTTCAGAGGATGTATCAATTAAGCTTCCACATTTTTTCCCTTCTGTTAAAGTGTCAGAACATTACAGCCATTCATGATTTTCCAACAGAAAGTCATGCACACCAGGAAACAAAAGAAAATTTGTTGAAAGGGCATAATATCCTACCTCTTGTGCTCCAACAGAATTCCAGCCATCTTATGCCATCCCTAAACAATGTGCCTAACCAGTCCTTAGTAATATCTGGTTATTTTGAGTCCACATTATATACCACTGTTTAAACATATTTACTGTTAAAAACTAATTTTTCTTCTGGTATCTTTAACTTGCTCCAGGATTCAGGCCTGTTCATGTCATTCCAGTCGACAGAAAACTCAGACTCAAACTTAGTGTTCTGCTTCTGGTATTGAAGAAAAATCCCTGCAGATCAGTTTACTTTTCTATTCTTGGTAAATTGTTACCTGGAAGTGACTAGCCATTTCTTCAGAGTGCCAAGAAAACAGCTTCAGCAGAAAAATTGCTCAATTCACTCTGTCAAATTGACAGAGTGACAGCAGTGACAGCTGCTCTGCTGGTGCTTGTTCAGTTTCTAGGAGGCTACGTTGTCTGCACGTTTTAGTTTTTGTGGCACTGGGCCTTCCTCGCCTTTTCCTATTTCTGCTCCTTCTAACTGAGTCCATCCCAAGAAAATCCATTGAGACCCACTAACAGAATGGACCCCTTTATATAGCCACTACTTTAATAACAACAGAGTATCTCAGGTAGAAGATGAGCAGTTATGTCTATGTCTTAACACTCCACTTGATTTTTTGGAAAAGCCATGAATTTACATATACACTTGCAGGCGCATAGGACTTGGCCCTTTATAAAGCCTTGCTCTAGAATATGCTGAAAATTGATTCCCTAGATGAATAGGAAGTGACTGCCATAAAATCTTTTATTTAATAAATCAGATGGTTAACCGCAGGAAATTAATTGAAAAACAATTTTTAAAAAATTCTTCTCCAGTCAAAGCAACCCAAATCTAATAAAAAGTCAACAGCTACACCAACTTACCTACAATAAAAAATTACTGTTGTCACCCAACATGATGTAGTAGTTTTAACTATTGTCTTTTCTATAGCGTTGACTGAAGTTAATGTTTGCACTTTGACTTACAGCTCAACTTCTGTCATATCAAACAAGGAAACTCTTTGGGAACTTTCCTTCCCCAATTATATGAATCCAGGAATAAACAGTCTAGGAAAAGGTTGAGTTGACAGCATGACTCTTTGCAACACTAAAACCACGGAGTGAAAAGCAGTCGTCTCCTTTCAAAGCAGGAGGGAAAGATTGCCAGATGGAAGGTAAATAGTTGTCATCAACATCAACAGTATTTCTGCTGGTTCTAGAGTGCCTTTTTCTGAACCTAGTAAGAACAGTTCTTGCCTCAAGCAAGCAGCCACACCTCTAGTTATGCTTTGAGTGCTTATAATAACTGTAGTTCTGCAGCAGTCATTGATGGGGAGAACACTGCAATTATGAGACAGCATTAGTACCGGGCCTTTGAAATGACTGGTGCTTAAACACAGTTCAGAAAACTACCAACAACTACAGCAGTGGCCATCAACATCTCCAAAAGGAAGAGTACTTAGGGGCAAAGGTGGTGTGGTAAAAGGAAGAGTCCAGAGAAAGAAGAATCCAAGGTTACACAGTGTGAGTGGAACTGTCAGAGCTGTCATGCTGTGCATGATTCATTCAAGATTTCAAATTGTAAGTAAAAAATGGACAAAATAGACAAGGTTTTGAAACCTCCTGGAAAAACACATCCATAACATTTTCAGACACCTGTTTCGGCTACTGAAGAGCTGAAAGAGGGAGGACTGCACAGCACTTACAGCATTAATACATGACATGAATAACATAAAAACTGTCAAATGTACATCAGAGAGATCTATGGAAATGGAATATTTAAGACAAAGATATTTGGCTGAGAAAATGAAAGACTCTTTGGAACAGAGGATTATTTTATTAAATTAGATTGAATTAGCTATTTCAGATAACCTACAAGAACATTAGCATCCAGCAAGGACTCCCAGTGAATCGAGTGGATGTTGGACAAGTTTTGCATTTCAAAGTTCACTCTGACATCTAATGCTACACATACAGGACAGTCAGGAAAATTCACCATATCAAATTTAAGAAAGAAAACAAGATCTAGAAGACTGAGTGTACAGCTTCTGAAGCCTCCGAAGTAGGGAACTGCATTGTTCCTACAAAAAAATAAACCTCCTGCAGCAGTAGTTTAAACAAGCAAAGAATATTAAGAAGATCTCATCTCACAATACTGGCATCCATCTCCTCATTTTGTAATCTCTGAGATAGCCAGTACTAAGTTTTCTTCAGTATTTAATGTAAGATGCCTATATCCAGTTTATCTTCTTTATAAAATGCCAGTGTACCTTTGGCACAGTCTTGGGGGAAGACAGACACAAGCTTGTTTTCAAAGACCCCACCTCCATGCCATGAATGAATCAGGGTTATACTGAGGTATGAAAAATCACAGTGGCTACGCCAGGCAGCCATGAAAAGGTAGATCCTCAACCTGGTCTAAAGACATCAGAGACAGAGAACAAGCTCATTATTAGGATAACACAAAAATAATTTGGTATCATCCTATTTTCCTCATTCCTGTTGGTTGAAAGATCCATGTGTACCTTTTAGAAGTGCCTTACATAACCTCACCCATAATTCTCTGGACAATTTATTATCACACTCCTAAGGTTATAGCCTGACAGGTAAGTACAAAAGAAACTGTACTGAATCCTCCCCAAGCTGGCTATCTTAGCCATCATTGCAAGCAGAGTGAAACTTGAAATCCATCTGCTTCTCTAGATGGAAAAAGTACCAGCTTATTTCTACGTTGCTTTTAATGCTGAAAACAGTCATCTGCTCTAGTTGATGAAAGCAGAGAAACTGGTAATTTTAGGGCCTTGGCAGAAATACTCTGACAAGTGTTTCTGTCAAAACTCAAGTTAGTGTTAGCATATAATCCATATGAATGCCTTTTGTGGCAAATATTAATTGGTGTGGTTTCTTTGGAAAGATGGCACTGTGAAAACGTGTTCAAAATATTCCCTGATGGGTTTTAACATTGGTGCCTAGTAACCCAAAGCAGCAAGGTAAACCACTTAAGAGAGACGGGAAGTCCAGAAAACTCATTTTTGGATTAATAAAGCAGGGCCGAGAAAGAATTGCTATGCAAAAAGTCACACCTCTGCTGCAGCTGTTTCCCTGGGACTGAACACTCTCAGGTATGCTTTGCCCTACTATCAACTTCATTCCTCCGTTGGGAAGTCTGCCAGCCAAATCCCACATACTGGAATTTAACAGATCTCTTCTTTGAGCAGAGGGAATAACTCTAAGAGGTTCACCCACAAGTCACCTTTGAAATTTCTGTTGTATGCACAAAGGGATTTTTAACCCCCTTAGACACTTGTGACCAGTCACAGATTCCCACTTCTGTCTTAAGTCATTGCTTGCACAGGGCACTGGACCAGGACAGAGCCAGGGCTCTGTGTTCAGCTCTGCAAGTACTGCTAAAACATCTTCAGCAAGCTGCTGGAATATCAGAGTCATGTCTCTGTACAATGATGGGATATTCATCTTCTTGGTTTAGTGTTTTAAGAGCTGATGAAAAGTAATATGGAAGAGCTTGGTGTCTCCAACATTTGTGCACAATTAAGAACTAAAACTGGTGAAGAGTAGAATTGCGCAGCACTCTTCCCATCAAGAGGCTCTCTTCAGCTACACTCTTCAAAATACAAAAAGAAGAAAAAAAGGAAAAAAACCCAAACCTCAACTAAAAGCACCTCCCATGAGCATCAGTGCAGAGGTAACAACTGACATTACAGATGAGGTCCCACCCAAGCTAGTAAATTCTAAAGTCACACACAATATTGAAACATTTTCCTTTCTGGTATGTTATTCGTAAGTACTGTAATCCTTCTGAGGATTGATTCTTGGAAGTATACATAATACTATCTTCCCTAAGATGTTATTGGAGGTGTAGTTACTCAGCAGGATTGGGGCTGCCTTAGGATCAATTCCTGAAAGCACACCTGTAACAGCTTCTCAATGCCTGGCTACTAACAGGCTGGCTGTTCTCATGAGAAAGCATGTTGATTAATTATCTTAAAAAAGACAACGCAATGGAAATTTGATTTCACTCTCCCCCACCCTCAGACTGCAACAGGGAGTAAGAATTTTCTAAAATGATCCCGCAGTGTTCCATTCTTAAATCTCCAACCATGCTCCAATTCCATCCATACTTTTGGATTATACTTTTTTCTTTTCTTTTTTAACATGACTGGAAAAACAGATGTTAAGAAAATATGAGAGACAGTGAAACTATGTCCATTGCAAACAGTGGTACAACATTTTCCCATTATTTCAATTTGTAGCTTATTAGGTTGTTACTGTCTTTAGCGATATATTGCAATATGATGTTTTTTATCTCCTCAAACTGGCTAATTCTCCTCCTGAAGAAGGGAACTCTTACAGTCTGCCACCCTGAGCAAATGAAGAAAAAAAAGGGTGATGGTAGGGAAAAATTTAGCCCTATTCTTTGGCATAATTTTCTCTCCTGAAGTATATAAGAAAATCAGCCCAGCTGCCTAAGACTTCAAAATACATACACACACACACACACACACACACACACACATATATATATGTATAGCAAAGATACTGCAGAAGGTGTCCAGATGCCAAGCCTTCAAAAAAAGTGTAGTCCTACAGGTACAGATGACAGAGGAGGATTACACAGGGCTCTATTTTGCATGATTTTCTATGGGTTCAAACACACGGAGATACTTTGATGGATGGGGCACTGCCATATTGGCTGGGTCTGAAAGTACATCTAATACTTATTGCCTAGATGATGGCTTGGCACTTTCTCAGTCTTCTACTCTGGCAGACTCATGTTGCATCATGGACATTATGGGAGAGGTTAGAGATGTTACCAAATCTCCACATCTTCTCTTCAACCTCTCCCTGAATCTTACAGTAAACTGCTTAATTACCTTTACAGGCACAAAAATAGGAGTTTAATTTAAAGCATCTTCTCACCTGCAAAGAGCTATGTTCTGTCGGATGGAGACTGGGCTTTAGTAGATGAATCTATAGCCATGGGAGAATGATACAGAGAACAATTTCATAAAAATATTAACAAATAAACACAGCAGTGACAGCACAGTTGGAGGATCAGGAAAGAGCAACAACCTAGAGAACATATGCCTGGCCTGATATGTTACATTGTCACTCAGAGCAAGCAACTCAGAGCTATTATCTTCTGACAGCTCTGCTATAGCGAGATGCAGAAAAGGTGTAACAAATGAGCAAAACCATCTTCTTGTACCATCTCCCCATCCACTGAGCTGATGAAAAAGTAAACTGAGTCAATTGCTGCAGTGAAAGAGGCAATTTGAAGAATTCCACCTCCAGTAAAAAAAAAAGGACAAAACCCCAAACCGCTGTCTAACTTCATCAGCAGTTTCCCGCTCAATAATCAGCAGCTTTTCTTGGAAATAAATTTTTTGGTCTCAAAGAATATCCTGGTTTAACTCTTGTTTTCAAGAAGATCAGCTGCAATATTCAACATGTTATGAGTGACATGTTGTGCCAAAGATGAAAGTGTGACACATTACAATTACAAAGGCTGTGCTCAGTGTGCAGCACTGATCAGTTGGGATCTACTGGCGATCTATTAGTACAGTGTTCCGTCTGTCCTGGCAGAAATTTGTAAGAGTTTCTCATGAAAGGATTCAGACTGCCACTCTCATGATTGGTAACTGGCATGAACCATCCAGTGAGAAACAAAGAACTTGTTCTCCCATAGAACAGGGAAGGAACAGGAAGACTGGAAAGGGTTCCCTATCTAGTGACAAGAATGCTGGGTTTAGTAGCAATTCATTATTGAAAGCATGACATTTATGCACGATGCTTGTGCAAGTTGTCTCACACATGCTGGACCAATGTGTCACACTGTGTGACAGCACCAGGGCTTTATATCACCACATCATATCACTGATGAGTTTCACAGAGAATGGATGGGGCCTCTTACAGCTGAGATTCTCCCCTCAAACTTTAAAAAGGAAAAAAGAAAAAAGTTATGGACCAAGTCTCCAAACCTCTGATTTTACTAAGAAATCTCTAAAGGGGTGGGAAACATTCTGACATCCACCTCCCTCCTAGGCACCTCCATGTGACAATATTAAATGCTGAAGTGCTTCTTGAAACCCTGGAAAACAAAAGAACTTTGTAATTTGAGGGAGATTTGGCTTTTTTCCCACACTAAGAATAAATGATGTCCTTATTTGTTCTGAAGGTATCGACCCACAAGGTTATCAAGATTTTATAGAGTAAATAATTTCTGCATCAAGCTGAAAACAGGCTCTGAAACTTAGAACAAATTACTCCCAAACGTAACAGAACTCAGATGTGTCATGCTTCTTCCAATTAAACCTTATTGAAATCTAGGCATAGTTAAAAATTAAGACAGTTTAGAATTACTGCTATTTTTGCCTCAATTATTTAGAAGTGGACATTACTTCATAGCAGGAAGTGATAAAAAGTGTTTTAGTGTAGAGTATTCCATTTTGAACTGCTCTTTTATAATGCAATTTCTTACAGTTTTTCCTGGTAATGTGGTCAAAGCCCTTTGCTGCACTGATGGGAGAGATAGAGGAAAGGAGGAAGGGAGAAGGGGATAAGAAGTACTTTATAACAGTGTGATAGAAGATCACAAGTACTAAGTAACTGGAATTTAAACTTCAGCACCTGGGGAGTACTGAAATGACGGAGTTTAGGGAATCTGAGTACTCCAATTCTGTATTTAAAACAATTAGTATGGGTGGATCTTTTGAATGTAGTATTTAAAAGTCCTGAACAAGAATGAGAACTTGAGGAATACTGCATCATATCTCCATAAAATGCCACATTATGCACAGCTGTCCTAAGAAGCTGATAAAATCTTTCATATCTTTGAGACAATGCAGAAACTCCCTACAACTAATATGAAGAACTGACAATGTCCTTATACTGTGCTGTACGCGGATTATTTTTTGAGAAAGTTTTAGGGACTTTGGAGCTGTGATGGTTAAACACATATCTAAGTTTCTAAAAAGCTTTCCTTGCACTTGTACTGTAGTGCAGTTCATATTTGAAAACAACTGGTGTTTCCTGGTACCTTGTCCACTCCAGTATGCCTTACACTAATGTAAATGGCAGAGATATTGCTAGAACAACTGGACTGAGTGCATGAAGGTGAAAAATCGGCAATGCTGCAAGATCCACTCCTGCTCTGAAACGACACATTGTTGAGCATGTTGAACCCGTCTGTGTCAGGTGGAATTGCATGGCAATTCTTTTGTGAAATGTACATACAAATTACTGTTTGTCTGACCACTATTAATGTTTCTTTCATACTTGGATCCCTAAACAGTGGTCTGGCCTGAGAACCATACAGAATTACAGACGTTAAATAGCTGCCAAAGAGAGGAGGGGGAAAAAAATAAAGAGTAAGCCAGAATGCTGTTGCACTTTGTCTCTTTTTCCTGTGGATTCCCAAGAGGTTGTTACATGCCCCTATGCATTCAAAATCAATTGCTGCAACTTGAAGTTCTCTGCTCCCACTAGTCCTTTCCAACAGAGAACTGCAGGAGGGTAGGATACCACTGTACATCCAGATAGGCATCCATGCATCCAAATTATGGCAGTGCTATCCTGTCTGACACAAGAATGTAAATCCAGATCCCATGAATGACTGAAGTGGACTCCTTCCAGGACACAGCTCCTCATCATTTCTAAATCCTGACTAATGAATAACTAATACAATATGATTCATGCTGTGGTATCTTGCAATGTATTGTTTGTGTTGCCTGAAATATGGTGAATAGATAATCTGACTGTTGCTTTCCTGAGTCTCTCACAAAATTGATGTTTCTCGAGAGACTCTTTCAAATAGTTGCATTCCCAATAATGCACAAAAGAAGATTAAGCTACAAGGATTTTCCCTCAAATGGCTATCAGCATATCTGTGCTACTCCATCAGACATCAGTGCAAAGGATTTATAAATAAATACTGTTTGAACTGATCCCCCTTCTCACCTCACTTCAATCAGGAGAAAGCAGAGAAACAGTTAAATTTGCACTCTGTTGCAAAGTCTTCTATATCTGTCCTTCACAGTGGCACTGCTTCTTCCTCATCAGCAGCCTCTTCCCTCCACCTATCCTACCAGAAAGTTCTAAAAGATGTTCCCAATTAGAGAGAGCAAGGAAGGGATCAGAATCTTTGAGGGAAACCACTGGAACACTTGGCATTTTCCTGAGTCAGAAGGTGAGAAAGGCAAATTTCCAATGGGATGGCAGTCAAACCACAAGAAACTACAAATGAAAACGGAGGAAAAAGATATTTCAAATGAAATGTCACCTGTTGTGAATATCCCCCCCTGCTGCGAGTGCCTCCTCTTACTACACCACAACCATGAAACAGGTAGATTACAGTCCAGGGCCCAAAAGCTTTTTTTGATCTTATGATGGCAATCTCTGCTTTCTAGCTACTGCTAAGTACTAGAAGTAATTATACCAAACACTTGTCTGAAAGTAACTTTGCCAATTACCATACCTTTCACAAGAAGATGTGAGAAATAAGGCGGCAGTGAGACAGGCTACCCAGTCACATTTAAAGAGTGCCTACGATAGAGAACCACCCTATTACTATACACACTGAAAAAGACCCTTTTCCCTACCAGAAACTTATATCCCTCAATCACTTTCATATCTTATTTTACTTTAAAAACTGAATATTTCCCTATAAGGGAAAAATTAGCGAACACAGCACGATCAGCTTGTGATCTCTGTAGCTTGACAACAAAGCTAGTCTTACTACACCAGCTCCTTTTTGCTGGACACTGATTGTCGTTCCTTCAAGCAATCATACTCATGTTGTTTACAAGCATCTTCAACAAGCGGGCATATGTTCGATTTCTCATTCTGCTGTACAGCTGATATCACATATTCCTTCTGTCAACTCAAATCCTTACTGGAAAAGAACTTTAGATGGCACATATAAACACCTTGTGATTATCATGGAGACTCAAATATCAATGATCTCTGAACTATATTTCAATGCCTTGAAAAATCCTTACTAATGAGTAACTTCACTGTTTTCTCCAATACACTTCAAGAAGTTCATGAACATGATGCATTAAAACACAAAGTCACAGGCAGGTTTCAGTGGTAACCAACACAAACCAAATTCTCCCATCAGCTACAATCTCTGACTGCAGCTGGAGAGTAAAAAGGCTGACTAGCATTGTTGAAAGGCTTTAATCTGTGACACAGAAGATTAACATTAACTATTATGCATGTATAATTATAATATAAATGTTCAAGTAGCTGCAACACAAGCAGATACATCCAAGTGTGACCATAACAAAGGCAAAAGGTATATTTGTGTTTATTTGGATATGGCAAATTTATGTAAGTTGTACTGATTTTGCAAGATGTTTGTGCAATAGCTCCCTGTAGATTCTACTGCTAATCTCCAAAATTAGTAAAAAGCCACTATTGCTCCCAAATTTAGGAGCAGGGACTCACATTTCTGTGACATGTTTTTTCAATAACCCAGAGAAGAGATGTATTTATAGCTGTGTATTTCAGGCAAGTTCATAATTTAAAACAAAATTTACAAAAATGCAGACTAGCACTTTATCAGTAAAGAAAAATAATTTTTGAGCAAGGAAGGTAGAGACAAAGGTACAAAGAAAGTAATCTTTATTTCGGTATCTGTAGGCACACTGTGTTTCAATCACAAGAAAGGCAGAATCTAAGTATTTGTCCTCAGAGCATTTTTCAGGTCCTATTGTCCTATATTTTCCTATATTCCTGTACTTCCCTATATTCAGGTCCTATTCCATGTCATCCAACCTGATGCAGTTTGGAGACCTCCCAGAAGACAAAGACATACTGTGAAAGACTGACCAGCACTGGACACATGCACTGGTTAGTTATTCCCCTAGAAGCTCCCCTGGAAAAGGACATGACTTTCTCCTACTCTGACCAGAGGGTGAAACCTGTTATACAGCAGCATCCTGCATTTGAGCATTAGAGGAGAACATAATTTGCCTTATGCAGTCAAACTGTGTGAAAGGGAATTTAGGGAAAAGAGCTGCTGTGTACAAGTACCTATCTTCTGTCACTAGCATTTAAAGATGAAGTTTTCAGTAAATTGCCTGAGGTCCAAATAATCTGCTTCTGAAGTCCAGTTGTTCTTGGTAACAGTTGATCCATAAGCAGCATTTGTATTCGAGATTTTGTTCTTATTCACAAAATGACACGTTGACAAAAGCTGCATTCCAGTTCTGATTGTATCTAATCTGGAAGTATATTAGAAACAATTTTGGTCTGTGCTTCTGAAGTTTCTATTACTTCTGGTAATAAATCTCATTGTCCTTGTCTTTACTACAACGTTCACGCATGACAAATGAACACAGATTGTTCAGAGAGATATACCAGCCCCGAGCTTTCACACCTGCTCACCTCCCAGTTCCCTAATTTGCTGCACACATTGTAAAGAGCTGTTTGGGATGGGTGGGGATATACGGGATAAAGTTGTCAAGCAGCTCTGAAGGAGGGAGCAGTGATATAGCTAACTCAGATGATGCCCAACTCCACCATCAGCACAGGCTGCTCCCTTATCTCTGGATAAGAGAGGAGAGGTACTGCCCCAACAAGCCTATTGCCTATCTAGGAGTAACGGCAGTGCTCCAAGCCAAAGAAAAGCTACCATTCTTACCTTGAAACAGACAATGAAGCAAAAAAGGGTCTTTAAACATCAAACACAACACCTCAAAACATCCACCACTTCATTAAGGTTGCAGCCGCTAGTTTAGGAACTGTTGTTGTAAGGTACTTGAGACAAAGGACTTGCCTGGCACTGGCTGCTGGTTTAGAAGAGAGGTGCAGGGCTGTGAGGTCTCTTTGTTAGGCCGTTCCCATGGCCACTTCTATCCAACTGTTAGAGTTGTCGGCACTTACAAGGCCCCATGTCACACATACCCAGGCTCTAATGTTGCTTTTACTGTCCTGCTTTGCACTCACCAAGTCCTCTTTGATTGCAATGGCAATTTGGCGTCTGTTTGTTTCCATTGCCTGGTTCTCTTCAGGATACAGTGTGCTGTCAATCTTGGATACACACTCTTCAGCATACTCATAAGCGATTTGGAAACAAAGTCAAGAATAGTGAAATCTGGTGATGATACAAAGCTATCTGGAATACTAAAGATAAAGACCAAATGTTGCAGAAGGACCTTCCAAGACTGAACAAATATTAAAAAAAATAGGAAATTAAATGATATGTAATGAAACGTAAAGTCATACACATAGCAGAAAACAATCCTAATTTTGATTATTTTAATCATGATTATGGACTCAGAGTCACCACCACCTCTTAGTACCTTTAAGTAATCAGATTAAATTAGCAAAAGGCGAACTGAGAACCAAACAAACCAGGTTTCCCTCCTTGAACACTCATCAAGTATGGAATTTCCCTGCTACAGAACACTGCAAATACCGTAAAGCTTACAGTGATTCAAAACTAACTGAGTGTATCAACAGAAAAGCAATCTAACGTGGATTATAAAAAACAGAGATACCATCTCTGGTTCAGGAAGACCCTGAATTTGAAACTGCTGGAGGCTGGGAGACTGTTCAGTGAATGTCTGAACAGTGAATCATTGGCGTGTTTTCAAATTATCTTACAGGCTTCAACCACTGGCCATAGTCAGAGACAAAGTATTGGGTGAGACAGACTTTGGCCCAATCTCCTACAGCCACTTAGATCTTTGAGCAGTCCTGCTGAGCAAACCTAATGCTCTCTTCCTCACTCTTCGCTCCTGTACGTCTTCACCTCTACCTTTCCCCAGTTAAAGCCTTACTGTACAAGACACATGTCCAGCAGGTTCTGGCCTAGGAGGTTTCCAAATGATTTATAAATCCTAACCAATAAAAGCCATTAACTGCATAAGGCTCTTTCACAGCCACTCCTCTCCCCTCTTGACATGAAGTTTTGTAAATGCATCTGTAAAGCCACCTTTCCTATTTCGCTTACTTACCCAAAGAAGGTATAGCAATCTTTCATTTTCATTTCCCGATTATCTATTTTTTGCAGACTGTTAATAACTATAATAAGACACATTCAGCCCAGAACATCTAGCTAATGCATAGATGCAAGTTTTAAAACTGGCATTGCTATAAGTGGTATTTCACAGGCATTGCTCATCCAAGCGGAAGCATACAAAAAGAGCAGGCTTACCCTTTTCTTGACGAAGCAGCCATAGTTTAAAGCAAGTAATTTGAACACTTGAAAATAAGTGTTATTTTTCAAGAGATAACCCTGGGTTAGCAAAAGGCAAGTTCTTAAAGGAGTAGGTGGAGATTTAGCTGTGCATTTCCTGCTGTTATTACCACAAGTCATGAATCCCTGCATAATGCTTAGAAAATACAGCTGTTAACATGTTTCTACAGAAAAAATGTAATGATGGAAGTGGATCTCATAGCCAGCTGTCGCATTTCTCAAAGACTGAAGGAATCAGATAATGATCAAACCCTACCCTGAGCTGTAAAAAAGGCAGAAAATTCTGACTCTTAGCATAGTAGGTCTAGACTAATTTTTGAGATCAATCTTTTAGTTCTACTTTGAACAGCCAGTTCAGAATTACAGTTCCTGAGAAGAGTTTGTCAGGCGAATGAAACCCTGTTGATTAGGGCTAAATAATATTTTTTCTATTCCATTGCTAAGGAGGGATCACTGTGGAAGCAAGACATCTCTTAGAGGTACACATTCTCTAACTCTCTTCCACTCTGCACAAAGATCATCCCAGGGCTCCATGATTTGAATCAAGAGGAATTACTCTGCTTCATGGCAGCCCCCTTTAACAGGCCAGTGAGGAACAGCAGAACTGCAATCACTTGTTGGTAGCTCCGACCTTTGAGTGGAGAACCTTTGAAATGGATAACAGAGCTTGTGCAAGCAATGAAAAGGTAGTATAGTATTTGTGCAAGCAAACCTTGAATTTCTCTTGTGATTGCTGCAAGAATAACCAGCCCCGTGACACAAATGGGACATGCCTACTATAGTCCAAGCCAGTACTCTGGCATGGAAAGGCACAATAATGCCTTCTAAATCATAATAACACAGAACAGGAGTGTGGTAGACACATTTGACAGAATTCTGCTGCCCATTCTCTAACAGTCAGACAGCTTTTAAGTGAAGAGGCAATATAAAGAAACAAATATGGAGTACCTTTGAAACCATTTAACTGTGTTTAATAGGATAACCTAAGTTAGTGTGCAGTCATTATCTTAAGTAATACTACCAGGAATTCAAAACAAATGGAAATAAACGTAGATAGTTAAGCTTTGTACTGCTGCAACTCCACTGCGGGAATACAAAGGATGCAACAAACACAAAAACAGATACTCAGGGTCTGACTATGGATTTATCTGACCGTAAACTTTACCTTTGAGTGACAAACAGCATATTTTTACTCTTTCCTTATGGAAAACTCCATATAGAGTGTTTATTTCCCTGGAGTGTACTCCAGGAATCAATGGCTGAGGGATTTTGAGAAGCTGTATCCACACCCTCAGGCTTCTTGTCACTGATGGAAACTCTCAACCCTGAACTTGTCAGTTATTTTTCTAAATCCACTTCCAGTCTCCTCTATAGCCTCTGGCAACATTCCACAACTACTGCTATGCAATGCATGAAAAAATACCTCCTCTGAGTTTGTTTCAAACATGCCCATATTATTGCACTAGAGGCGCTTTCTGATTTCTGTACTGTAAGAAACAGTGTATAATTTCCCCATTCACCTTCTCCACAGCACTTGTGACAATGGTCCTAACTTCATCCTCTGTCCTAACTTCATCCCCACACTTCTTCAGCTGTTTCTGTCTCTACAGCCTCTCCTAAAACATACCGTGTTCTACGTTTCTGATGAGGCCTTTGCACTGCTCTGAGCTCTAACTCTACTGTATCCAACCCTCTATTACTCACATTGTAGAAGGAACATTGCAGTTCTTGCATTCAAACACCTCAACTTCTCTAATCTTCTAATACCAAACCACTCCTGACTGACCGCTGAGAGAGCTTACCCTCAGACTGACCTGCAGACCAGTACTGACACACATTTGGGGGCCCACTTCATTTCAGGAAGAGGAGCAGGGGAAATCTGTTCCCTGCTGAGCTCCAAGGGAGAGAAGGGAAGCTCTCCTAGGAGGGCTGTGCCACCCCGCTACAGAATGGTGTAATTCCAGAGGAGCTGTGCTTCAATTGTACAGGCTATCATCAGCAATTGGAGGTCTATACACTTATAAAACATCCAAGGAAGGTAATTTTTTTTTCCTCAGCGGTTCTCAGAAGATCAAAGTTTTACCTGTGAGTAAAGAGGCCAGTGACCCCAGGAGGCAACATTGTTCTCACACATATCTAAGTTTGGGCTGTATTTGTTTCCCAAGACTAGACAGTACTTATTAGACTAGTTTAGATACCAAGATTAGACAAGCCTATTTTAGAAAACTGGTTAATATTAACTCACCTGAAGGCACTAGCCACCATTCAGATGACAGACAGTGGGAACAGTTAAGCTCTGACCTCCACTAAAATGAAGCAGGATTGCTTCCTTTTATTAGAATAACTGTGTCCTTGGAGATCCTGGAACTGTGCAGCTCTATCTGTCAAATGGGAACTCACTGCAGGACCAGGGCTGGGTTCTGGTTATTACCTAGGAAAAAGAAGAAACATGGTGTGTAGAAACAACTTTCCTTCTAAGTTTAGCATGAGTCAGTAGCAGCTGTTTCAAAATTCACATGTAGTTTCTTTAACAGAATGCTTGAAAGGGCTGTATAGTTTCCAGTAATAGAGGATTTTAAGAGCACTTTAGAAATGGAGTCCCTGCTTCAAGACACCTCAGCTTCTCTGTCCCTAATCTCCCAGTATCACGTAGAGGTTACTCAAACATGGCCAATTTATGTGGAATGGAAAAAGATTTCTTCCAGATCTGTGACTCTGCAACATAGGGAAATTATTGGCAACTATAATGAGGAGTGAACTCATAACAGTTCTGGCACGGCACTTAAAGAGTATTGTTTGGATGGGAGCATGCTTCTTGAATAGTCAGTGTCTAACACATTGCAGATGTAAAAAAAATTAAACACCAGTAATATTCAATCAAGTCAAGTCTGCAAGAAAAACTCCTGTTATTTGCAGAGTGACTGGAAAGCCAGTATTTTTACTGCATCAGTGATTCCTGTGGGTTATGCAAAAATATAGAAATACAAAATGAGGTACATAGTACAGTAGTACTGAAGTGGTAAACTAGTTCCTTAATAGTAATGTAAAACCATAAAACTGATTGTTCACATTTAATGGTAGAACTTTTTACATCACAATTCATTGAAATAAAAATGCAGAAAAAAGGAAAAAAGAAAAATTTCACTTGGCATCTTAACTCAGCTTGGGTTGTACCACTGATTTAAACAGAAGACTGTCATGGCCAGCTAGAATTTTACGCAAAACTGACCCAGCATCATCTTTTCAAGAGCATGACCTCAAAGAAAATAACAAAAAGCATCATATTCAAGTGTGATAGCCATAATAATTTCTCCATCCTCTGAAAAATCACTTACACAGATAGCAACATGAGCTGCATTAAGTTTCAGATGCATTCATAATAAGAACATGGTATATGAACACTGTTTACATAAGTATACTAAAGATTGCATTAAATTTGCATTAATTAATATAATTTTACAAATACAGTCAAACGTTAATATTTACCAGTGCAAATAGCTCAACAAAAATTAGGTGCATCTGCAAAACAGCTGCTTCACTGAAACAATATTAGGAGTTTACACGTTCTTCTCAAAATATAAATTAACAGAGAATAAGTATTTCTTCGATGGCTAGCTTAATCTGCATGCACTGGGTTTCTGCTGTAACTTGCTATATTCATGGGCATGAGTAGACAAGCTGAACTTGTCTGACAACGGCTGGAGGAAAATCACACCTACTCTGTGCATTCACTGATTGTGATTACTTGGGCCCTGTCAATGGGCCCAGATTGGCAGTGTTCCTTTAAGCGGCTCATGACAGCAGAAGAGAGCACTCCAAATCTGTCAAGGTCCAAACACCCAAACTCTGTGAAACACAGCCGAGTCTGTAGCAACAGTGTCTGAAGGCCTTTCTGTCTCTGCAGGTCACTGCAGTCGAAAGGAAGTCAGTTCTGTGCTGCCTGGACACAGAAAATCTGCACCACTTTTTGATAACAGGCCTGAACAGAGCCTGCTTGGAGGCTAAGTATTCTCAATAGCACACAAAAGATAACCATTTAAATAAAAAGCAAACAAATAGACTGAATTGGGCACAATAAAGGTTGTGTTTCTAAAAGATAATTTTATAAAATCCAGGTTTGTTATTACAGTTACCTCAGTTGGGATTCTAGCCTATTTTACTTGCTTTTGTCTCCAAATTTATTTATCAATCTATGGAGCAATACGCAGTATTCAGAATATTGGTCTGAATCAAGAAATCCCAAAAGATTTTAATCAAGGAGATCATAATCCCAGCCCTGACCAAGACACTCATTAAATGCCAGGACAGGAATGGCTTTATTGTACGTGAAAGTTTGCCTTGAAACAGCGGCTCTGACCTCTCCCGAAGTCACCCAGCTTCACCATAATAAAAATTAGTAACTATTAACTTTTTCTTCCCCATTTTGCATGGTCAAGATAGGGAGAGATTTTAAAGCAGCATAGGTGGTAATTCCAATTTTTTCTGCAGTGCAATGTATCACACAGCAGAGTAATTCCTACATTTTTGGCAGAAATACTTGGAAAAGCCTGTTACAGCATAGGAGAGGCTAGTTGCTGCATTAACACCAGCTGATAACAACAGCTCCAAAGAATTCTGTAAATGTGAAGCATATATCTATAAACTTTGTGTTTGCGAATACGGATATACTCTTCATTTAAGCTTTGTGCTGCTGGGAGCACACACACACATATAGATATATATAAACTGAGGGCAATATTATGTGTGTGAGAATTATTATGCAGATATGTATAGCTATAAATGAGGGAAACATTATATGTGTGCCTGAAATAGTACAAATATAAAAAAGTATGGCTGTATAAACAGTGGATGTGCATTGTACAGCTGACATTCAAACCGTTCTTGCTATGCGCAATTTAAAAAGATGACTTTAAAACCATCCTGATCCCTAGATGGTGCTATTCACTGCAGTAACGAGACAACCACATCTTGTTGCCAGTACATCCAGCACTTTAAGGACAAAAATTATTTCTTGGTTCAAAATTATCTATGTTAAAGGTATAAATAACGCTCGTTCCTATTATATGCACTTGCCACATGCCTTGAACCTGAGGCCCACCTCATTTCATGTATAAGAAGAGTAATTCCATTAAAGTGGTACAGATGAAACCAGGGTCAGGCATCACCAGTCCATGAGGGACCGTGAGAACAGTATTTCCAGCATCCTGGATTAGCTTCATCTCCCTTCACATGCAGTGGCTATTCAGTCTTCCTCATCCTTTATGGGAATGAGGATTACCTAGTGGTTTTGCCAGTGCTTCCTCTTGCCCTGGCTACATCCCACAGCAGGCACCTTGTATCAGCAAAGCATCCTGGCAGAGCTCCGCAGCTTGTGCCCAACACTGCAACCCTGGAGCTCAGCTGGTCAGATGAGACGGGCACTGTGCTACACCAAACGGACAGACTAGCAGGACTGACACCTGCCAGGGACTTGGGCATCAAGCTCCACTGCACCTCACAGACATGCCCAGCAGGCTTTGGTCATTTTACGCAGGTATGACATCTGGAGTGACTTCAGTCCTGGCAGTGGAAGTGTTCTTGAGTTAGCTTGCACTTCTCCCACCAGGTTTAGGTCAACACAATTTTAAGAGTGGTTGAGGAAACAGCATTGAACTAAGGTGTATTAGGACCAGATTTCCTTCCGGCTCCCTCGCAGACTGCGTAAGTGGTTTTGGACAACCCATAAAATCTCCCAGGGTGGGATCCAAAGTTCATTCAAAGTTGAAGGGAGTTCCTCTATTAGCTTGAAAAAAGTTTTATAGGGGACATTATGGCTCCTGGTTTTTCCCCATAATGTGGGAAGGTACCTACGACTGCACAACAAAAATAAAAAACCCCAGTATTTTTCTCAGGCATCATAATAGTAAATAAATAGAAAGATCTAAATAAAACAAATGATTAAACATTTATCGTACTTTGTTCTGATTCTCTGCCTTTAAAAAATGGTGGCTGTATCTGCCTAATCACTTAAGCGTTTGGCTCCCATAAATGCAGTATTCAAGCATCTCACAAACATCAACGCTTCTCTAAAACTAGATTGGTTTTTAGGCCTTCTGAAAGTGATTAGATTGACAGCATGGACTAGTAACTGTCTTAGTACAGACAGATGCACTATACATATCTCTTCCAATACACTTCACATCGGATGCTCAAGGCATGAATTTCTTAAATAGAAAACAGCAACTGTGATGATCTGTCAACAAAACTTTAGGTGATGTTGTGATAAGCAACTGCCCACCACAGTCTAACTGCCAAGGTGGCAATCTTAATTTGGACTCTAACCATATATAAATTCTTTAATCCACTGAACTTTATAAAGAGGTTTCACAGATCTCTGTTCTGGCCTTCGCTTAGGCATGTAATTTGTCTTTACACATTGGTGTTTCCTAATAATCTAGCCTGACATTTTGAAAACCTCTTGAAGGTTTGTCATCAGAGATGAGAACCCCTGCATTCCTTGAGCATGTCTGAAAACTTCTGATTAAGTTTTAAATTTGTCATGATATATAAAACTCTTGATGAGAGCTGTTTAAAAGTTTCTAAAGAAAAGCCAAAGAACTGTATTAGATGAGGAAGAGGAGTATCATGTTAGGAAAGGCTAGGATTATCTTTGTGAGGTAGCAGAAGGGACTCCTTTATGGGAATTACACAAATTTAGTGTGGAGGAAAGATGAGAAGGAAGTCACAGATGATCATGCTCTCTGTACCTCCTAGTTTGTGCAGCAATTTTGGGTGAAAGGATTGACAGAGGCTAATAAAAAAAGCCATTATCCAGTTGGCACATCGCAGGCTACAATGATTTAAAAAATCCCCAAATGGACAGGCTGAATTTCAATTTCAGGAGGAAATCAAAAGGCAAATCCTGACCCAATGATTAATCCCCACCAGATTTCAATTTCCTGTCTCTAAGAGTCAGGGCATTAGGCCTCTTCAAAGGAAAAGTCACCAGAATTTTAGCAGAGGTGAATGTGTTATGTCCCAGCTTCATTCTTGACAACGGTGAAGCTTTTCTGGCTCTGGGCCACAAACACAGGCACTCCCCCTGCCCTCCGAAAAAACACCCCCCTAACCATTCAAATAATCAGTCTTCAGCAAATATCTTAAACCGAAAATTTCAGTCTCTTGACATTCAAAGCCACAGGTCATGGACAGTAAGACCTTACCACAGGAAGTGTCTGGCAACATTATTAGACAATGCTGCCAACTGTCCTAAGCAAACCCCCAGCTGAAGTATCAGGATGCATTTTATATACACCCACACAAACGTAACTTATAGTAACTCTAAGCCCTCCAAAAGATTAACAATACTAAGTTCTTTGCATATTGAAAAGACATATTAAATATTGTGGCACTGGTTAATAGACACCAGTGAGAGAGTATTTTAAAATATCCAAGTCACTGAGCAGCCTAAATTTTAAATAGAATAAGGCTGCTTGAAAGTCTACCCCTACATCAGTCAGCCTTTTAGCAAGTTATACTGGCAAAGAAGCTGAAAACAAAAAAGAGCTTCTCCTGATTAAAAAAAAGCCACTGAAATACTTTTCAGTTTGATCCTTTGAGAATTAGTTTAGATGCCGTTCTTCCTGCCTTTTGGTGAAATCCCAGACTTTAAAGGAATGCTATGACAATTCATTGCTAAATGACAATGGAATTCCTCTGTAATCGCACATTACATGCATCCACATTAATACAAGATAATTTCATTAGGGCTGTTACTATAATGAATACCAAATACAAAATGTGGGTCCAGAGATCATTTTCCTAATCAGAAGTATCAGACCCCAGGATCTTTCAGAGAATAGGGCTATTAAAATGTAAATAGTTTCTTTGAAATTTAAATTGCCATTTTCAAAACCAGATGTTTTTCTTGATCATTCCCTGCATAGATTTCCAAAAACTGTACTCACGATTGCTAACTGTAAATCAACTGGATATTAGCCTCAGAAACTCCTCCTAATTTACATGAACAGTTTCATTAAAATACACTGCTACATTTTCTCAGCTTGCAAATGGTAACACTACACATTGGTCACTTTTGATGAGGTGGTCTAAAACTAAGAAATAAGAAATTGGATTTTAATGCATGCACATTTCTCTCAAGCAGCCTAAAACTATACGCTGTGATAGGACAGGAAAACATCTGATATAACCTAAAAGTGCTGGACAAACTGATCAGAATACTATGTGTACCTGATAGTTTAACACATCACTTCAAAACCATGGTGTTGAAAGTTGCACAATATCAGCATTATTCTTCAACTATTCAGCAAGATGCTAGAAGTAAGAAAACATATGAATGGGACATATGTAATGCACCTAGCTCATTTACTTGAGCAGGTATACTCCAGATGAAGAGGGTGGAGACGGGGACCCAGTGCCATATACTCTGTATGAACAGTTGACACTAAAAATCCAGTCCAAGGAGCTTTCTTTTTTTGGGAAGTGCCCCAAGACACTAAAATCTTGTCCCATAGTTCTATAGGCCACACTAAGACACGATTCTGGCTCCCTGTTGTTTTTAGTCCATTATGTGTTTTATTTAATATGATCTGCAGAGCAATAGTTCTTTCAAGTTTTGCTTTTGTTAAGCACTGCTTTTTCTCAGACATCAGTAATTACAAGCTTCTAAGGCACTTCATCAAGAGTAACTTTTTATTGCTTAGCTTCCCCATCGGTGGAGGAACTGAGCTCCCAGTGACCTTTGGTCTGATCCTTAACATTCCTACTTCTTACAGCATGGGCACTTCTGCAAATTAGAGTCTTTAACTGTGCCTATACATAATATTTGCTTTAAAGGAGAAAGGTTTGATATAGGTCCACAATCATCAGTTTTTTGTGCCCTAAAAATAACTTGAACCCAAGTCTCCATGGTAACAGATACCACCAGTGAGCCTTAGCAAGTCTTGGTTATTTTTACTGACAAGATGAACAGGAAAACCATAAGGCTTCTATGAAATCTCTCATTACTGCCACAGTCTTACATCTCCTTTAATCTTCAGTTAATGGTATGCAGTAAAGGGTGCTATGCCTACACACGGACGTGTTTAAATACCATTATCCTTCCTGTGCTTTCATATTATAATGCTGGAAATGCTAAGAACAATTCCCTTAAATCTTTCATGCCATTAAAAATTGACCGAGGCACGCATCTGACTCTACTCTGTATACACAGACTGCCTTTACAATGTAGAATAAAAGTCTCTGTGACTTGTTAGACTTGATGGCAACTTGCTGTTCCATGTGTTTTCACTTCATGAGAGTCATTCAGTAAAAAAAATTGATAATGTGACAAGTCTTCTCAACTGCATAAGAAACACTATGGCTAGCCCCCAAAAAATGCCCTTCTACTTATTTTTTGTTAAACTGATACTGACTCTCTCATGGCTCAATCATTCCCTTGTAGACTCAAACTCACAATTTCCTTAGAACCTCTGCTTGTGACAAAACCATTGTGATTTCAGAGAGATAAGGTTATGCCTTAACTGCTCATTAACCAAACTCATAAACTTCTCAGCTCTCCTCCTTTAACACTCCCCATTAGGCCCCTTTTCCAACCGGTTGGGTAACAGCTTGCCTCTCTGGTCAGACATGGCCCCAGGATGCTAAAGATGAAGTGCTTCCATCCATTCATGGCAGTTCTCCAGGGCACCACATTGTCCTCTGAGGTCTTTCTTTATCATAAACCCTGTTCAGGTCTATTCTGCTATCTCCTTTCGCTGCTTCCCCTCCAGCAATGTCCCTTCACACTGCAGGCTGTTCTTGGAGCCAGTGCACTAACTCATGGCCAGAGAGGGATGCCTTCCCCTTCTCTGACCTGGGCTTCAGTTCACAGACCCAGCAGTTATTTTGCGTCACTAGGTATGATATGGAGCAACCAAAACAAAGGTGATGGTCAGGTCCTAGCTCTCAAAGCACTCCCCTGTCCTGGAAGAACAAAGCAGTTATGAGCATGTTTTCCAAAGTTTACTGGCAGAGCCTTTCTACCAGTGCAGCTTTCTACCTGGAAAAGAACTAAATACCAGTGTACCAGTGCAGCCTCTCATCAGTCTGAGGAGCTGCAGTACAAGGCACAGTCTGTCCAGATTTCAGGTTAAGATCAAGCAGTTGTCTGAGCTGCTGTCTAAAACCTTTTACTCAGCCAGACAAAAGTCTGTAGCAGAATGCCCTAGCAGTTTCCTTTGTTTTCTGGACTGTCTTGATAGCCCTTAAAAATGTAGATACTACTTGCAGTGCTCTGAAAAGCTCCAGATTATAAATGAAAGTTTTAGTCAGAAGAACATATGCTCCCATTTGTTTTTAACTGTATATAGTAACAGTAACTGCAGGTTAAAATTTAAACAAGAATTATATTGCTATGTCTAAAATCTCATGATCCTGCTTAATCCCAGCCAAACAGACTAAATGTTAAACAGCTAACGTGTCGTCAAGTCTTGTCCAGCTAAGTGGCACCTCAGCAATTTTTCTGGAATCAGTAGATACTGGGTACAGCTCTTTGCTTGCCACTGCAGTATTTCCTGCTGTTGTTTAAAGCATATGTCTCTTACAAAGCAGCATGAATGAGCATCAGCTATTCAGTTACATGTCTCCCAGGCAGGGATCCTTGTAATACTAGTCTTCTTTCAAGACATCTCTCCACAGAATGGCCTATGGTTATACTGCCACAGGCAGAAGACATAGGATGAATCTTGCCATATAATGTGTGCCCTCAGGAAGAAATACCATGATCCAAACTCTAAAAAGCCATTAATTCCCAATTTTAGATCTCCAGCTCAAGTTTAATAAAGGCCTTCAGACTATGCTGCATAATTTATATGGCATTCACAGGCAAAAGCCTCTGCATAAAGGTCTTCTTGACTTTAAAGGTACAAATCTTGACTTTACAGGAACAAATCCTAAGGAAATAAACTCTAAATTGAGAGACACTGGGACTAACTGCTTGGGGGACCTTTTCAGACTTCCTGAGGCATTAAGACCTCAAAGATTTTTGAGCAGTTGTTTAAGAAAGAAAACTAAAAACTTTAAAAAAAGAAGAAAAAACACCAACTTTTTTTTTTTTAAAAAAAAAACTTGACTCATTTTTGCATGGAAAGAGCAGCAAAGCCAAACAAAAACTCACAAACAAAATGACCTGCAAGACTTAAGCAGCCTCTCCAGTAATTTGTCTGCTGCATTCACTAAGACTATTAATTCCAAAAGGCAAATCTCTTTTCTTACCATGTATCTGTGCAGCACTCAACATAGTGGGATCTGCATCCCACTTGTAGTCATCAAGCTTCAGAGTAACACAACTGAATAAGGACAGAGTCTTCAGCTTGGACTAAATGAAAGAAGCATAAAAAAGAGATAATATCTTCACATTCCCACTCCTGACAAAAAATATGTTTCCTGGAAACTACTTACCCTTAGGGCTGCACAATTCTAGCTAAAAAACCCCAAACAAACCTAAAAACCAAAAAAAACCATCCCAAACCAGAACATGTACTGCTTTCTTTTGCTCCCATGTCAACAAGTAGGTTCTGTTATTTCTTACTTTCTTTGAAAAAGCTTAAAAGTCAGCCACCAAGGATATGAAAGAAAAATGCATTGATCAATATCTCTCAGACTGGCAGCCAGAGGAGAAGAGATACAGTATACACTGTTTAAATAAAGACTTATTAAAAAACCCCTTCTGTTGGTAAATTGAAATGTTTGGGTGAGGGCTGTCATATCTGCTGTAAGTCCATTTCTATGATAAGCAATGCTAGTCTTTCTGATTTGAATTCGGTTAATGATAATCTGCAAGGTTTTTAATCTAAGTGCCTCATTCATCATTTCTACGTTACCTGAAGGTGCAGTCAAAAGCAGAGAAGAGATGTCATTAAAGCAGATGTATTCTATATTGTTCTTTTAATGTACACTCAGCTCATTAACTTTGATTGGTGTCCTAGTGTGGGTCAGCTTTAAAACTATTAATATTGCAACGTTTTCCTAACATGCACCAGACCCGTCATTCACTTTATGCTACTTTTTGTAAAATAAAGATTTATGTCTTAGCATGTATTGTTTGTTTTTAAATTCCTTCTTTTGCTATGCTCTCTTATTAAGCACATAGAAGGATCTGCCAAGGTTTGGCAGAGTTAAGTGGAGAGAGTCTTCCTGCAGTGACCACAAGAAAGGACAAGCATTTATTTCACCCATGTTTTAACAGGCAATTTTTTCTGGGACTTTCCAGAAAAACTGTAAGATAGAAACTGCATTGAGAAGTCACCAGCTTGCTTACTTATTGGATGGACTACACTGATCTGCTTGCAAAGGTCCAATGACTTCTGAGTCTGGAAAGCCTCCCTCACATATGTTTAAACTATCTGGACTGTCAATTCTGCCACCTTCTGATAACACTGTCCTAAAGATTCCAATATAGCCTTTCATCTTCATCCAGTTAAACATGATTCAATTTGTGCCTGCCTTTTGGGTGAGTATTTCAGTTGTGTTTCTTTGTGATGGGCATTAAAGTCTTGAAGAACATAAATAGTTAAAAAACAAGTACAACAATCTTACTATTTTCTACTCACTGTTTTGGACAACTTGCTGTTTGCCTCTGGTTTTCCTTTTTCCACTGTGTTTCTGGTTTTTATTTCCATGTATTTATCACATTTAGTGTGCACATTTTCTCGCACTTTTTCTAATGCCAATGCACACATTTTCAGAGAAAGATCTGAGCAGCACATCTGAAGAGCTCATATTTGTACAAGCCACAAACATACTGCAGAGCTGTGAATGAATGTAATCCAGAAGCGATATGGTCCCAACCCCTTTGGATAATTAAGGGCCCACTGTACTTTCAACTGTATATTTTCAAAAGTGGTTACAACGGAGAGCAGTTCAGAAGCCTGACATATGAACCTCAGGATTGGAAAGGAGCTCCTGTTGAAGATACTGAAAAACCTTCTGTGAGACCCAGACGATTCCAGCTAAATTTTACTAGGGCACAGGACATGCAGGAGTCACCATCAGTTCACATGTGGAAAGTTCCCTCTGCTCCATTAAAGTCACTCTTAAGATGAACTGTATGCTCTTATGTCCCTGCATATTACTTTTCCAAAACCTGCAATTTGTACTGCTATACAACTGACTCAAAACACACCACCAATTTTTAATAACACTTTATTTCATATTCTACCACGTTAAACAAGCCATTTGCATGGCTCAAGACAAGAATTAGGAACAGTAAACCAAAACATACCTAGGGTCCAATTTTCAGCTCATCCTAAAATCTAAATTTTTTTCAGCTCAAGTTTTTAAGAAACAGTTGGTCATTTAGAGATAGTAAGGCACTCCATTGCACCTACAAGCAAAGAACCCAGACACATAGACAGCTTATCCCCAGGTAATTACAGGTTGCAGAAAATTTGCAAGAGTATAAGCAGACGGTCATGTCTCAGTCTCACTCTGGCCACTCTAGTTTTAATCATGTAAAGCTTTATTACACAATTAAAACCACATAGGTGTGGTCTTTCACTTGACAGGTATATATTTAAGCAGGGACCAAGTAAGGTCAACAAGGACAAAGAGATTTTGGGAAGAGATAACAGGGACAATTCAATGTTTATTGTAAAATAAAGGTGACATAAGCCTCCCAGATTTCTAGGACTGAAAGGACACACAGAAGCCATGCTCCCTGCCACCCACTCATAACAGCACACAGAGGAAAATCAGGTCAGGACTCAGTCTACATTGGCAACACCATCTTTTAAGCTTCAAAGGCGCAGGTTGTTCTTTGACTTCCCTTTTACAGTAATTGTTGTGCCAGAGACTGACTTTATAATTATCTTGCATTCACAATTTTTTTCCTCCTCTCTGACTCCACACAGAAAACCAGCTGTTGATTAGAACTTCATTCAAGCATCCCTTGGTATCCAACTCATCTGAAGCATGAGAAGGTAATTTAATTTTCACTCTTCCAGTCCCACAGGCTACACTCTGGGGTACAATAGAAAAGGAAGCAGTCTGTGGGTGTCAGCTATTCTCCTTATTAGCTTAGTGACACAAAAAAGAGATGAACTATGAATGAATGCTGCCTTTCCTGAGCCAATTCTCTTCGGCTTACACTTCCTTTACACCCAGGAGACTGTCACTTCAGTCGGTTACAAGTTGAATTCTTACATTGAGTGTGTCACCTTGTAATGCAAAAGCAGCAGTAGAACACAGCTAGTCACTAAAATATTGCAGACTTTCTTTATCCAACACTTGGATAAAGGGGTCATAAACCCCTGTTTTCAATGAAAGGAAAATAGTTCATATGGTGATGTGATGGAGGGGAATACCACCAGAAACAGATCCTGTGAAATGCTAGATCAAACTCATTTTGCAGTGAGAGAATCTAACACAAGAAGTCCCAGATTCAGACAGAAAACAGACAGCAGATATCTTAATTCACTAAATAACAGGAGGTAATGGTAAAAAAGGGTAATGTACCCCAGCACTGAGGCTACAAAACTTCTGCTTTCATTTATATTTGACAGTAAGTGAAGAACATTTTATCTGTGGAAGTTTTTCAGCAAATCCACTCCATGTGGACATACAAAAGAGAATTGGCTTTGCTGTCAATAGAATAAAAAAGGTGTTTTCTAAAAAAGAAACTCATGTAGGGCTGTGAGTTGTGTAAGCTTCTCCCTTTGTGTTGAACAATCCCAGTGTTCATGTTTCCTGCTAAATCCTACTATATTCCAATTCTGTACTTAAAACTACTTTTTCCATTCTCAAAAAGAGAAAACCACCAAGTCAAGCCTCTAAGACTGAAGTCATACTGTAGGGAATAGATCACAGTTCTCTTTTTTTTTTTAAAGAGTGTTCTTATAATTTGCAAAAACTCTGTCAGAAAGGTATGTATAAGGTCACTTCTTGATTTATGCAAATTGTATTAATCTTTCTCTGTAAATGCAATAACTTCAGAATGGTGCATTATTGTCTATGATTATAGAAACTGAGCTCTGTTTTTGTGCCTTCTGGGTTTCAAGTACTAACTGACAAGACCATGCAAGTAAATATTAATCAGCAGAAAGCAACTGCTGTTGAAGTGTTCTTGACTTAAGATGTAGATAAAAACTGAGGTGACAAATCTGATGCTTACTGGAAATTAGAATTGTGCATGTTTATAAAAGTGTCAGAGACAACTTCATAATGCCACTGGCTTGATAGAGTTTATATTTGTTCCACTTTCAGAAGTCAACTCAGGAATGTCAGAGAGCACACAAAGGAGAAGTATCAATAAAAAGAATAAACTGAGACGTCCTAAAAGCATCTGCAGGATGACCTCATATAATTGCATTATGATTTTTAAGCCAGACCTTCAACTGAGAGAAAGTTGCCCAACACTAATGAAATCAATACCGTTATGTTTGGTTCACTGTACCTCAAAATTAGTCCCTCTGTTTTGCAGAATAAACAATGACAAATTCTTTGATCTGCCTAGAAATTGAATAATCAGCTAATTAGCATGAAAGCAGATATCCGTGATGTATGCCCGTATGTTTGTTAGTAGCAAGCATTTCCTGATACAAGTGATTGAAAGAAATCCCAATTCGATAAATAAAAGCAACTTTCTTCTCCCTTTCAAGAGACTGACCCTGAACAGATTTCTGAAAAAAATAATTCAGCAGTGATTAACCTAAAAATAAAATGCCTGTTCAAAAAGACTAGCTTGAACATGTGATTATGAGGAAGTTAATTTCCTGAAATTTATAGGCTCTTGTAAAACCTGTAGATGCACATCATGACTTAGATTAACTTTATTTTAAAGTGATATTGTGCAGAATGAAAGAGTTGTAGTTCTTTAATATCTTTTGGGCTTGGTGTTTAGTGTTAAACAGACTTTATGGACAGAAAAAGAGTCCACTAATTTAACGTCTAGTCACTCACCTCATCTTTGGTGACTGTTGAATATAAAGTGAATTAATAACATTATTAAAAACATCAAATGACAAAGAATTGGACCCATACGTGTTTTAATTTCCCTTTCTAGCTACAAGATATGGCATCTACCAAATGGCTGACTCTCCATAAGCTACCATCTTCTATTATTCATACATGCTCTCCCAGAAAACATGCTGCCTTAATTTACACTTAAACTTTGATCAGCTCCCCACAAGACTTCATTTTGTTTGTAAAATATTTGAAGCACAACTTCCAGCTGAGACAGTCCCACCTTGCCCAACAACTCACTCCCTTTTCTGTAGTGACCACTATTTCAAAATTCTGTGAACTGCAACACTTTTCTTTTCAAATGCATGTTTAAGGCATATTTTGTTCCTTTTTTTTCATGGCTGGATCTTGTCCTGTATCCAGACTTGATGCACTTATTGAGCACTAGATGCAAACCTTAGGCAGTGAACACCTGTAAAACCTTAATAACTAAGAATACAGAAACTTGGCAGCTTTTTTTTGGATTATGTATCATTTCTACTTATCCTCTTAACTGACATTTATTCTTTAAAGGTATGACATGCCATAAAAGTAGCTTAGTTTCCAACTGTCTGCAATGACAGTTTGAACTCCAGTACTTGGCAATCCTTTTGACTAGGTATGAATTTCTGATAAAATCAACTGGCACTTTTGCTGCTGATTTCAATGAGATAAAAAATTTGGTTCTACCCCTGTTGGCTAACATGATTTAAAATGTGGGAAGGATTATTACAATGATGAGCTATCGTGTGGTTTAGCAAGTTACCTTGCTGTAAGGCCACCAACAGAAGTTCCTCAGCTGGACCTAGATGGATTAAGATTCCCTTTCCCCCTGTGGCAATTAAGGAGTCCTTTTTCTACCACCCACCGGTGTTCCTCTGAGTGTGGAGCAGCCCAGCAGCCACCAAGAAAGCCTGCAGCCTAAAGCACCAATCACTACTGCACTTAGGTCACATTCTATAGTTTTGCTGTGCCCATGAGGACTGGATATTTTTGATAAGGAGGACCACTGTAAGATTAATATAATCCATTGATTCCATCGCCCTGTGATTAAGGCAAAGTCCCTTAAAGCCCGTATCTTAATTCCACACCAGAATGCCTTTTGTGCTTGGCACTGTATGTGCACAAATAATCCAAGGTTTGGGAAGTTTTCAAGCTGGAAAGATGAGACATGGACAAGAAGGGAAAGAACCACAGAGAAGTAACAACATTTGTCAAGGTCACACAATCCCTCAGTGCAGATGTGGAAAGAAAACAGAAATTATATCAGGCCCACCCGATACCGATCTTCAGGCTAGGGCAGAGCCGTTCAATAGTCCATGGAAGGCATGGTCTCAGTGCTGGGGGAGACCACTCCTTCGATTTCCTAACTTCAGGAATTTAAGAAATATTAGCCTTTACACACAAACCCCTGTAAGATAATTCTTCAAGGTTTAAAAAAATCCTCTAAGGGTGAAATGTGTAAAGATCAATCATAGCAGAAAACCTTGCTAGATTAATGAGAAACCTCTGTCTGTAATACAGTAAGGGATTTCGGCTGGATCACACTGATTGCCATTAAATGAAATCATCAGCTTGCTCTCTCCTCCAGACTGTATGGCAAGCCCGACAACAAATATATTCCCGTTGAAGAACAAATGACAATATAAGGACAGAATTTAACAGAGTAATTTCCGTTGCAAATTATATTTCCTAGCCTATGAAATCGCCAGCACTTTACTAAACAGAGAAGACTGCCAAATGCAGCGTGTGCTTATTTATATCACAAGTTCCAAGAATTTTTACCATCTACAGATGTGATATGAAGTGATTTAAGTTATCTGAATATGACAGCAGCACAGAGTGACGACAGAGGCTGCAGTCCTTTTAAGAATGCCTGCAAATACTTATTCCATTTTTCCATTATTTTGGCTATTAATCTGATGTGCTAACATGCCTTGATATACAGCCACAAAGGATTAGGTCCCCTGGTAGTACAGAACAGCAGAGCTCTACTAAAGAGACTAGAGTGGCATCTATAGCTTGGCATTGGCCAATATATACACAGAGACATACCACCAATTGAAAGGGGCTTAGCATCAGAGTTCTTTCATCTGTTTGCCAGGAGAAAACCGTAGCAGCACATGCCTACCTTCAGCCTATGGCAGCTGCCAGGCATGGACAGGCTGAAAACGTGGTTTAACAGTCTGTTAAGATTTTTCCATCCAAGTGTATCAGAGTTGCATATGATGCATATGGCCCCTTCAGTAAGCTTTTATTCAATAATGGAGAAAATTTACAAATTGTGCATAATTATATGGGTTAAGACCCATATTATTTTAGGTTTATGAAGAAAAGATTTGACGTTTGGACAGAATACACAGTATGTGACATCACAGTAAATTGCACATTCAAGATGCAAGTTTTCTAATAATATTGCTGCCTGTCTGGTCCACACACTTCACAGCATTCCCACCACTTGGTACTTGATACAGCATTCATGCTAACTGAAGGTACAGTAAAAATGTCAGTAAAGACAAATGAGGACAGTCTTGTAACTAAAGAGCAAATTTGGGTCCAAACAGCCCAAGTCAAACGAAGACCATGGAGATTCAGTCTCAAGAACTTTCTTAACAGGCCTCAAATCAGATGTGATTTGTCTCAGCTTTGCCACTAATTGACTCTGGCACATGACAGCTGACAGCAAGTCATGTTAACCCAGATTTTCAGAAGAACTTGACTGTCTAAAAGGAACCTGAGGCAGAGACTTCTGTGCTCCATTTATGGTGCAATTCTAAAAATCACATATAAAGTCTAGAAGAAGTCTACTAGCAAAATATTTTGTACCCCAACTGCCAAACTGTACTTCTGTATCTCTTTAGGAAAACCCAGACCTGATCAGATCCCCCGGGACAGATGTATCTCCACGCAGGTTCTTAGAGACCCAGTGAACCTCTAACACAAACGAGAGCAGTAGACTTGGCATAAATGTTACAGCAGCCAGTATTTTTTACTTTAGTAAAACACAAGCAAACAAAAAGAATCCATGGCTATAGAACTAGGTGTCTCAACCCTTTCTATACAAACAAAACTTGGGTGAGAGCACTCTGCTAACATTAGGCAGTCTCAGACACTTTCTATGTTTCCAAACAACCATGAGTAAAAGGTTAACAGGAATTGAGGACAACTACGCTAGAAACTGTTCTACCTGGAGTAAAATAGAGATTCTCTGGACAGAACGTATGCCTGACTCTCCAACCCTACTGGACACTAGAATTTTCTCACTTGAGCAACCAACGGTCTTCAGAGACAAAGAATGGATTGAGGCCTGGAGCAGCTGAACTGATTAATGGAGACAGCATCCGTCTATGTATTCTTTGATTATTTGTGTTAATTTTTTAATGGAAGCTGTAGATTCAAACAAGCTTCATGCTAAACCAGCCTGAAAAAAAACCCCAACAAGTCACTCATGTGAACACAGATGATGAATGCAGCCTGAGTGCTTACCAGCACCGCTCTGGTACCAACACCAGCTTTTGAGCAGAGCCACAACATATTGTCAACAGCAGCCATTCTGTAACTCCTAGTGGGCTTTCATCAAAACAAGCTTGATGTTTGTTGCACTCACCTGCACAAAAATACGGCAGCCTAGACACGCAAGGTTCTTGGGAGAATTCAAAATGTGCCTTGCACAACAAAGAGCAGTCGCAGAGTCTAATTTAGCTTTGGGCAACTGCTCATGGGCTGATGATGAGGTGCAAGACCTCAGAGAGCTGAGCACTGCCATTCTGTCCAGCTCCCTCCACGCCAGTATGACAGAGGGTCAGAGGTGGGGCAGCAGGGATGTCGCATGTATACTGCCATTTATACCTAACACAAACAAGAGAGAATGAATCCCCTTGAACAGGAGATGCTTGGCTTGTGCAGCTCTAAAGATACTCTGGACTTAGACTACTGATAACATATATATATACACATGTATATTATCTTGGAAGATATATACGACTCTCCAATGCCTATGAATACGGCAGAACCTGTTTCATCCATTCTAGGTTCTCTAAAGCACTTACATGCTCTAAACAAGTATTTCATTAGCTCCAGCTGCAGGCCGGATCAGCAAGCCAGCTTACCTGGAGCAATTCAACTAACAGGTAGGCTAGCTTTACCAACAGGCAACTTTATAATCGTTTATGTAGCATTCCTTTTATTCCATAAAAAGTATACCTAGAGAAAACAGAGCATTGCAGTAATATTAAATCATTGGTCTTCAGTATGGTAAAAGCTTTAATGGCAGGCAGAGCTGAAAGATTTTGAGAAATAACAAGGGTTTTTGTTTGCACGGTTTACTATTCCATATTTCAGTCTGACAGTCTGGAGAGATAAGAAAACAGAAAAGAAGGTAAATGGGAACAGAAAGCTCAGAGGACAGTTAACTTCCATCTTCCTTTCGATGAGACTGACACCCACAAGAAGGGAAGTTAAATATGCTTTCTCAAAAGAAGTATCTGTAACTTGCTGCAGGCAAATAGTCAATATCAATGGGAATGGGATCATTTACAAAATTAGGGATTGTTGGGCTTTAGAGCTTTCTGTGCCTTGTTAGCTTTCTCCTGTGTCAGTCTGCTGTGGCCACAAAACTCATTCTGAGCCCTTGTGACACACTTTTTTATTTTTGTATTAATATTCTTTTCTGTCCATTGTTCACCAACAGTTTCAGCAGCTGAAGCATAAGTAATGTTACAGACCTTCCCTTTTCTATGAAATACATGAGCTATAAGATTTCATATACTTTGTAGTTGATGGCATCAGTATAGAATGTTATATGGAAACACAAAGAAACATTCCAGATAAAATCAGAAACTACACTGTTAATGCAAAACAAATTTAAACATCTTTAAGGACCAATTTGCTATTTGTGATGCTGAGGGACATCAGAACGGTCAGAATATTCAAGTCACAAAAGCTGCAGTAAAAACTGTGAGCTCTTATTTTTGTCCAACTATTTGGACTGTGAAATTCCTGACTTTAAATGAACAATCCCATGTGGTCATGCTTCTAAAAAATTAAAAATCGATGAAGTGGATCAAATGCTTTTTACCAAAAATAAAAATAAAACCCCTTGTGATATTTTGTAACTCATCAGAAAAGGTCAAGTATTTCATGCAAATCAAACAATTATAAAGAAGCCTTCTGCCAGTCCTTAAGCTATTCAAATTTAAAGATAACTCAGCAGGGCAGGTTTTTTCCTTCCTTATCGATGTTCAATTTTGTTAAAACCTTTGTGTTGTCCTGGTTACTGCAGCTTTGGGCTTCAATCTGGCTTCTCGCAGCTGTCCCCATTAAAATATATTAAAAAAATGGCTGTTTTGATTTATAGCTTGTTTTTAGCTGCATGAACTAAACACATCATCTCTTGTATCAGCTGACAAAGTCTAGTGGTCTCATTTTATATTGTCTTTAAGCCCAAGGTATAAGCATGGTTTTGTTTCTATAGCTGGATTCTCAGCCAGAAAAGTCTAAGTACTTACTTTGCAGTCCTTACAGCCTGCTCTATTCATCCTTCCCATCTAAACCCACCTCACTACACAGACATAAAATAGCAATGGTTCTCTCCCATATACTACCCCACCACTGCACTTGACACATAAGATGAACTCAGTAAGGACAGGGTTTACAGCAATTTCAAGGCATTAGCAAATTCAGTGGCTCTCAAGGGGAAGACATGCTCCCAAAGTACCCTCACAACTGTTACAAAGTAGGCCTGACAGCGAGTATCTCTGTCCATACTACTGAGCACCAACCACGCCCCAACTAGAAAATCAAAAGCTGGACGTGTTCTGTGTCCCACATTCAATTCCATTCCTATCTCATAGCACACAAACCCCATAATAAATATTCCGCTACACATGACTTTAGGACTCTCTAGGAAGAAAACAAGGCTGATTTGTCTGCCAAATGCCACCGATGTGCAGTCTCAGCAAGCCACAGTGGGATGGATGGTGGGCTGGAGACAAGCACACACCATGGGCGGAGGTGTATCTCAGACAACTGCCCTCTTCCACTCACTGTGCTTCCAGGCTCGTCCAATACAAACACCCAGATAGGCCGGTATCCAAACCATTTGTGTCAAGAACAAGTTTGTGTTCAAATACAGGTGTGGCCAGAGCACGCTGAGGCTACAGCAACAGCAAGCAGTCAAGCATACCACTTTCCAGCCCCTCCACAACCACTCCTACACTGAGGAAAGGCACCTGGAGGAGGTAAAGCCTGGCTGTTTACTCTAGTCTCCAGTACCTGTAGATCCCTTCTGGAGGCTCATGAAAGAAGTTTTGGGTTTGATCTGGAGCAGCAAAAAAGGGATTTGATCAGTCTGAACCGGATCCATCATACTGGCATTTCCATGTGCCATACATACCAAAGAGAAGCTGTAAAATATATGTCAGTGACATTTTCAGTTTTCTGAAGTTTGAGTCACCAGTTATTCCCCCACTCCCTTGTTTATTGCCTCAGTAACCCACGAAGGAAAGGTGAAAGGCCAACCAATGAAACCACTGAATATTAAAAAGGTTAAAGTATATGATTACAAGTGCATTAAAAGTTTATGGTTTTGCTACTGACTACACCGGGGATATAAATGATGTTGTTTTGTTCTCATGACAACGAAGAGAAAGTGGGACAAAGAGACCTGTTCTTGTGGTAAAAATTCTAATGGAAATCAAGTGTTGCAAATTTAACTCTTTCTGTTTGCAGTCTGCAGTGTGTACACCTCTTGAGATATACCAAATGCATAGACAGGGTGAGAGGATTAGATAGCCTTTAGTGACAATTCAGATGACTGATCTTTATATTGATTGCAGTTCTCATATGTAATTCTAATTCTGAATATATCTAAATACCAGATTATCTCTCCGCTGTGGCTAAATAGGCATGAAAAACTGTTTTTCTGATACAGTGGATAATGCATTCTCATTTGACTCTCTTTGATCATTTTATTTTTATTTCAAAGGTGGCACAGAACAGCTGCTTAAGGTACAGAGCTCAAAAGGCACTCTAAATCTAAATGACTGACACTTGATGAGGCACAAAGCCTGCAGGAAGTGCTCCCTACAAGGACACAGAATGCTCAGGAATGCAGGTTTTTTATTATTATTAATCACTCACCTATGAAAATCTATTGAAGTGACTTATCTCAACTACTCCTTAAAAAAATCAACCTTAGAGATCTTATCTGCTGAGAACAGAAAAATCAGTTAATTAATGTAAGAGTCATGTTGAACTTTAAATTGATCTGAAACAGACACTGTTAAGTTTTGCAAGAATTCTGGTTAGATCACACTCTGTAGTACTTTTTCTTGTCAAAGAAATCAGAAAGAAAATAAATCCTAATAGGAGCATAAGGTCATTATGGTTTTACCATCTCCATTTAATTACACATCTACAATAAAATATTTAATAACTATTTCATTCATTTTCCAAGTAGTAACATTATATACACCCAGCAATTTAGTTGAAAATGGTAAAAACCTGTCATCTCAGATTTTGGTGATGTACCTGAATGCTGCTTAACATTCTGACTACACTAATCCTATACAATACCAATGTTAAATGGATTACAGATAATGAAAAGAATTAAAGAATTCATTTTCGGCAAGAAATCATATTGCAATATGAGAGCAGTAACGACCAACTGAATCTAATCAATGTATTTTATTCCATCTTAATCTACTGAAAGAAAGGTTAGCAGGTGACAGACAAATGAGAAGATGTGAATAAAATTCCAAGTAGTTTTTCAGGGCGCTTTAGCTTATTTGGTATGATAGGTCCAAGCAATTTAGCCCTAAACTGTATATTAGCCCCACTTTGTATTTAACAATACAGGACATACTTAGAAGGGAATCCATGCACTAGAGTTGATTCTAAAAGTGATACAGTTCTGAGAGTGAATAGCTGTTGAATGATACTGCCCCTAAACGCTGCTAGAGGACTAGTACGATCACAGGTATACAAAACAGCAGCAGAGAGGATCCAACAAATATTTTTAGGCTCATATACAGCAGAGCTGGAACAGCTATCAAAATACTGCATCTACTTCTCATACCCACATTTTCAAAATAAGTTTTTTAAACATGTGAAGAGATTTCAGAGTAGAAAACTTCATTCAAAGACTGGGTTAAAGTCTTTGGAGAGAAAAGTAATTTTAAAAAGATAGGAGATAGATCAGCTTGGGGCAGAAAAATATCTAGTACTGAAGAACTCTTTAATTTGGTCAGAGGTGGCATAACAAGAAATTGCAGGAGGAAGTTATGCCTGACAAATTCAAACTTTCCTTCAACACTAATTAACTAGTAAAAAAAGAACAATGAAAGATGGAAAACCTTGCTCAATTCATGTCTTCTCATCAGGAGTCTGGATGTAGGGCAGAGGAGAGACAATCTCATCATGACTAGAAAATGTATCATATGAAAGAGCCTCTTCTGGTGTTCAGCTCCATAAATGAGAAAATTCACTTAGCAATGACAGGGGTTATACAAAGGATCTTATAATTTTATATACCCCAATATTTTGGGGAGCAAGTGTGGAATCTCTTAGAGCTATGAAAACCATGATGAGCAAAGGTGAGCCCATTCTTTTTCCTGTCAAACTGGTTTTGATTAAATTAACATGTTTCATGAAAGGAAGTTATCTCTCCTCTGAAAACAACTTCCACATTCTGAAATTCCTCAGAGAAAAATATATGGAAAGATGGCTAATGTAACTCATATCCCCAAGGAGAGCAAGCTAGTCTGCTTCCTGACAAGCACTATCTTGCCCTGCAGGTGGGCCTTTGGTCCACTCTTCTGGGGCATCAGTCAAGGATGCAGCTGAAGCGGAATAAGAGTTTTTACCTCATCAGTTCTCTGGAGGAGTACTGCCATGTGAGGCAGCATGCTGCTAAATCAGGAGCTAGGAGAGACAACGCCACATCAACTTCTTACCTCCCCACCAAAAAAATCAACTACACAATGAGCCCTAACTCCTGGCACACAGACAGTTCTCATTTTCAACACAAATAACAGGCAGCAGTAGAGAAAAGGTCACTGCCTTGAAAAAGCAATGAGGAAATTTAGTTGTTTAGAAGATTCAAACAAATTTAGTCAAACATTAGACAAAGCTCTGAAAACCTGGAGCACATAACCAAAATAATAAGATCTCTTAATTTTCTACTGATCATCAAGCTGCTAAACCTGAGGTAATTAAAACTGTAACTAGTCTTTTTGCTCTCACACAATCCCTCCTTGCCATTGATCCAAAAAACCTCCTGATTTAAAATCTCCTCAGCAAGTTTCACCCTGAAGGCAAACCTGAAAAGCCCAGTTTTTTGTTGTGTCCTGCAGAGCAACAACCAGCCTCTCAGTGGATGTGATCTCTCACATGGGGCACCATGGCCGCTCAGGGAACAACCTCCTGGGCTCCTGAGGGCAGCCGAGGCCTCAGCCACCTCATGGCCCTGCCCCTGTGGGAAAAGTGTCTCCTCAGGAGAACGGATCCGGACTGTGTGAAGACTCACAAAGATAAACGAGCACACACCAATGTTTTCAGTCATAATTTTTCATGATGTTTCCAAACATTTCCAAGAGTTCAGCATGAGCCTCTGACAGACTTCGTGCCCATGAGCTGCACGGAGAATCATTCCCCCTCAACAAAATGGCAGCTACCACAGAATGCTACCACACTCCAAGCAATTTTAAGCTTGAGTTCATGTCTAGGATGAGCAAGCCTTTCAAAGGCTGCTGAGAAGGCTCTTTTGCACCAGATTTGACCAAGGTTACCCCTCCAAACAGGCATATTTTATGTTTATAACATACAGGACCACAGTCTTACTGCTGCCTCAGACTGCCTCCTCTCCAAGCTGCTCCAGCCCCTGCCCCTCCCGCTGCCCAGGGCCCCTGCCTCCCTACCAGCGCCCCTACCAGTGCACCAGCACAGCCTCCTTACTGGTTGTGTTAGCTGGGCTGCCAAATCTGTTTGTCCCATATGTGTTGTATGATGATGTTTAGGATGAGCTGCTCCATCAGCTTCGCGGGCACCGAAGTCAAGCTGACAGGCCTGTAATTTCCCGGATCATCCTTCTGACCCTTCTTGTATATGGGTGTCACACTGGCCAATTTTCAATCTGTCGGGACCTCCCCGCTCAGCCAGGACTGCTGGTAAATGAAATCTGAGCCCCTGGTCACTGCCACGCACATTCCCAATACACCTGGCTGATCTACAGGGTACAGGAGATGCCTGCTCTGACTTGCACATCCGCCACTGCATGTGCCAGACATACAACAAGGGATTTCTTCAAGGAGGTTTTTTTCCCCCCTTCAAGAAACCAATCACTCAGGCACTGACCCAAAGTTCTTTGCAGCCTCACCATCTCATGGCAAGCTAACCTTTCCCAGATGAGCTTCCTGCGTCAGAGCCATAGAATAAGGAACCCGGTTCTATGAATAAGAGAGACCTTTTCAAAGGCATGAAGGTGACTTAGATATTCAGCTCCAACAGCCTCACTGCAAGTTGCTAATGAGTCTCACTTTCAAAGATAATGCAAGACGACACTGATTTCTTTCCTTCAGAGGAAATTACACCAGTATCTAATATTATATAAAAGTACACAGTTGTATAGTGTCACAGTACTTCTCTAGCATACATTCATTAATCTATTGCCATGGTAAATATATGTTGTGATACTCTGCTATTTAACTGAACTGGATTAGAGGCTTATTTCTGTTAGAGGACATTATAGTCACAACCACAAAGCTGATGCCTGTAAAATTGTGAAGAACGTAAGATTTTGCTTTTTACTGCCCTACATGGAGAACTAAACACATTTCCAAAATCACAAGACTGCAGCAGTCATAGTCCAAACTACCTCTGCTTCAGTGCAAGTAGAGACAAGAACAGGCAATAATGTGTTGGATATGCATGCTTCATACAACCCTCATATTGCTCTTCAGAAGAGTGGTTTATTTAGATTTTGAAATTCCTTTCCATAATTTTTCTTTTACTGCTGCAGATTCATGCCCAAGTCTTGTCTGTAAGCTTGCTTGTTTTCTCGTTTTTTAGTGTGATTGCCACATAAAATGATCCATTCGTGCCCTTTAGCATGGCTGCTGACCTCTCTGTGAATGAGTCCTGGACGTGGACAGCAGGAGCCACTGACAGAAGCAAGAAAGAGACAAAGAGGGGAAAGATGGCGGGATTAATGCGGAAAGGATGTAATGTGTAATTCTCCCCGACAGACTGATACATTTATTGTAGCAGCTCTTCATCACTACAGTAGTACTAAAAGTATATTCACATTTACTACCAGAAATTAACAGTTTGAATTCTTTGATTCAGTTAGTTTATACTTATTCCTTTCCACATCAGTTTGCTATAGCATAGAAAGTTTCCTTCTCCCTCACCATGTAAATCTGTGTACAAATGTATGCATGTATGGGTCTGTCTATACAGGTGCATCTACTTAGCCAAGATCCAACACTGCCAACGCTAGCACATAGAGAACTTCACTCATATGGACACGTTCACAGATTTAAAAAACATTCTGACTTTTTTGGAGAAGGGAATATATAGACTTTTTCCTCACTTTAAGTGTAGCCTGAAACTGGGTTTGAATTCTGAATCTTCAAAATAGAAATTGAGAATTGACAACTTCAACAGGATCTGAAACTACACAGTGTCTGTGGAGAGTCAGTTTTCTGCCTGCAAAAAACTGAAATGATTTCTTGCTTTTCAGTTATGGACTGACCAGCACCACAGTTACGCTGTAGAAATGGGGCATTTCTTTCTGCACTAAAAGGCTCAGCACTTTTTCTGTGTGCTTGTATGGCATATTCCCTGATTATAGTTCATAGTAGGAAATAAGAAGTGTAAAGCTTTAGGCAATTTTCTTAAAGATGTCGAGCCACTATTCCACTCAGCACTGAAATACCCAGTTAATTAGACACGTGAAAAGCAGACTTAAATTCCCAAACACCATAAAAAACTTGATATAGGCTCCAAAATCAATTAAATGTGACTATGTTGAATGGTGCTGTATCTTTAAATATTGATTATATCATTATTTATACCGAGCTGAGCTGAGTGTTTAACAATAATTTAAGTCTGAGCATACTCTTTTATTAAAGCATATTTACAGAGGGCTGGGAATTTAGTAATAGTCCAAAGCTCTCTTCACATCCACAAGTCCATCAGAGGTCTATAGCTGTCTCTCATACTCTCCTTTAAAACAAAAAGTACCTCATCATATAAGGCACCCACTCATCACTGATTCTGATGTGACAGAGAAGTCTCTGATGAGTCTAAACCAGATGACCTAGTGATTGACTGCAAACTCAGTGTGACACAGGGAGGATCCATATATAGATTTCCAGGGCAGAAGCAGGCCTGCTTTGTTTAGAGGCATGTAGTTGTATAGAAGGCATCAAATGCTTATAGCTGAATTAGAAGAGAAAAGCATAGAAAGGATGCAGGCTTACAGTGTCTAAGAAGGAAGATTTCCAGGGTAAAATCACAAGATCATAAGTTTTCTTCAGTTGTGTCACCAGCACAGCACCTGCTGCTAAACAAGTGCCTGTTTTTGTAACCAATCATTTGGTATGCGGTAACCATGATAGATGAGCACTTATCATCAGCATTTTAAGCTGTTCATTACGGGAAGCTGTCCCATTCCACGCTGCACTGTGTCGTTTTAATTAGAGTGTCCTGCTGCTTTGTCAAGCATATTAAAACACTCGGTGTAAGTTTTCCCATTTACTCTTCAACCAAAGTTACACTGTGTACATAACACATGGAATGGATAACCAGATAAAACCTACACTTTGTGGGACGGGAGGGAAGATAGTTGATAGCTGATCTCTGAAGAAGGAGGTAATTCACAAGTGAGGAATAGATATCAAGGCTTTTCTTACCAATGAAGAAACACATACAAGTTAACATAGATCAGCTGTTGGTATATTTAAGTGAATGCTTTCTTTTATTATTTTCTTTCCTGTTAATTCTGATTTAGGAATGCAAAGGCTCTACCTGAGAGGGGTAGAAAGAATTGTTTGAAAACAGTGATTATTATTCAGCACATGCAACCAATTTTTGCTTGAACATCAAGACTTTTTCCTGCTTATTTTGGAAATCTGTTTCCACAAATTGTTCAAGAGACCACAGGAGAAAACGTTAATAACTATGGGCTGGGAAAAAACTTTCCAAAGTGCAAGATGTAAGCTGTGCTTCTATAAGTCTTGCCCTTTCTTGCTCAAACATTACCATATTGTCCCCTTTTTCCAGGGGATGACTCAAACCAAACCAAAAACAGCTTCTAGCTTTCCTTTGTCAACAGTCTTCCCTTGAAAATATAGGCTCTTAGTAGAATAGCAGACTGAAAGTTCCCCTTTCCCAACATCCTTCTGTGGTGAAATCAAGAAGTGTTTGCAAGCCTGAAACGCAGTACAGCATTTTTTATTCTGACAAATGGTTTCTCTCAATGATGTTATTAACTAGAGGTTTGAAAGACCATTATTACAAAATGCTTTACAAGTGTTACCACTGTCAGACTAGAGGAAAAAAGGTGAACTGGAACGAAACCCCTAAGAGATATTTCACGCACAACTGTCACTATTAATCTGCAGTTAAATTTCTGAATGCAAAATACTTGGGACCTTGGCTTCTTTAACATTGTCTCATTAAAAAGTTTAAGAATCTAAACCATATGGCTTGTTTACAGGCTTGTGTCCTTTGCGGCACAGTCACTTGATCCCTATCCAACCCTACAAGCAAATGAGCATTTTGCTGTCATTCTGGACAGCAGTCACCTAGCATGAACATCCCACACAGAGAACAGTGGCTGCTGCTCCTTTAGAAGTTTACCTTTAAACAGGGAGGCTGAAGAACAGCTCAGGACTGCCCAGCTGGGAAGTCCGTGTGGACCAGACCCAACCTTGGGAGCTGCTCCTCCATTACTACACAGCACCGGACACTTATGTTGCCCATGAGCAGAGAGCAGATTCCAGGCTCACGTGCTGCTTCTTAGCAAAACAAACAAGTACACACAAAGCCACGGGCTGCCATGGTTCAGCCACTTACAGTGCCAACGCCAGATGATTAAAGTTAACTGTAAAAGACAGCAGCTTAAAGTGTTGAGATACTAACATGCTAGACACCTTGCTCTGTTTTCAGAATGGGATAAGCTACCTAGCACAAAGTCACTCTTAGGCCTTCTTAAATGTGTCAGTGTACAGAGTTAGCATGGAATAAATTCATGTCCTGGCTCACAAATTGGGTGCTTGTAAACAGAGGCATAAGACATGATCAGGATTCGTATTTACCACCTACTGTATATGGAAAGTCAAACGCACAGCAGATCACTGAATCTGGTATATAAAATAGGCTTTATTGCATCTTAACCTGTAACTTTGCCTAGCATCTTGTAACCCCACTGCTGTGGGTTATATCTCCTTCTGTGCTATCTACTTCTCTCATCACAGGTTTTTACAGCTTCTGTGACACCTGGCATAGAGGACAAGATTAAATATTGAAAACTGAGTTTATCACATAGATGACATTTAAAAATCCTCTCCTGTGTTACCCCATGCAATGCATAGATCTGTTGGAACAGTGAGGTAGACCTATGTATATCCCCAAAATATTTCCCTCCTGTGTACAGTGTATAGGAAGATTTCAGCAGAAGAAATATTAAAATAGCAATGAAGCACCCAGTGCTGTGCATATGGTTTCATTTCAGCCACAAATACCCCTGGGCTATCTCCAGGACCCCATACATGAAAACATCAGCTCCAAAGCAAATTCATCACTAACACTGAAATCAGACAGCTGCAGCTACTAGAACTCAACCACACAAGTATCCAGGGCAATTTTTGTGGAAACAACGCTACAGGAAATGAAAACTTAAAATAAAAGATACATCAGATTACAGCATTAATTGAAAAATATTTTTGTGATAGTAGTCTAATTGGCAAAGCTCTGGACTAGGCATCAGTCTGGGTTTAATTTCCAGTTCTAAAGATAGTTTGTCTCTGTCCCTTAAAAAAAAAAGTCACCTTAATGTGAAGCTATTGAAGTTCCACACACACATCCTGCATCTTATACTTCATAAGAACCTATAAAAAGAATAAATTTAATCTGATGAATTTGTAGCAAAGATTTACATGATAACCCATCAAACCAAGCATGAGAAGCACCATATAGGTCATCTAAAGAATCATCAGTTATTAGAAGGTTTTTCTGCACAACATTCAAGACTTTGGACCCCATAGGAATAAATCTGATCCCCAGTGTTTTTTATCTCTCTTTTTTCCACCTGCTGAAACTGCTGGCTCACACGGAGACCAAGGACAGATTCCCAGTGTACTGGCTCTATTGTTACTACAACCAGCAGCCAGAGGTAAGGTCTTTGAGCTCTGCTTTTCCTCATTCCTCTTACTTGCCTTGTCCATTCAGGCTGGAGGCTTTTGAGGAAAGGACTAAGTTTTGATACGCCCTAACTTCAGTCTTAGGTAAACATGCTCTTTAAATATAATTTATGAATATGCTCTATTAACCTTTCACTTTATACCTTAACTTAATAGCAAAGCATAACATTTCAGCGTGTAGATTTTACTAACTTTAATTCTGGTTAACAAGGCAAACTTCCAACTTACTGTTTTCTGTTTGTACAACCCAGTCAAAGACAAACATATTTCAGTGATGTGTAAATTGATGAATGATACAAACTGAAAAGGCTGTTCACCAGCAGGCCCATTGAAAAATTCACCTCTCAGTGAACTTAAAATCAAAACAAAATTATGTGTACTCATGACAAGTATACAATTACTACAGTTGGAAACCTTTTTGACAGCTCCTAGAAAGCTGATGTGTACATGCCAGGAGATTTTACAAGAATGTCATAAAGTGAAATACTGTGCCCACACTTGTGCCATACTCTGGCACTGTCCCTTGCTCTTTTTTGGTAAGTGAGGAACAGAGGCTGAAAAGAAAATAATAAAAAGAGAAATAAATACTGTATGTGTCATACACCTGACATATTGGAAGTTCTTATTTGTAATAACCTGGACTGCAAATGAGTTGTAAGGCAAAACTGCGCATTGCAGTGAACTGCACCGTGTATTTTGCAATGAGCACATGGAACAGATGCTGACTTCCCACAATGGATTATTCCAGAATCCATGTAAAGCATTGATTTGGAAAGAAAACTGGTTTTCTAAATACAATATCCTGGAGCTGAAGGTTTCAAGCTGAATTTTGGGAAGCTGGGTGTATGGCTTGGGTATTAGTTTCTCTATTTGTATTGCAAATCTATTTCTTACATATTAACTTTATTATTTTGTTAAAAAGTTGCTAAAAGCAACTGAATGCAATTAATTTTCATAATAATTGCTACCATTATTATCTATGACATGAAAGAGGATTTTAAGTTAGCTTAATTTAAAATCACGATTCAAGGCTTTGAGCAGGTCTCCAACATGACTAAACTTGGAGTAAGGCAAATCAAGACTAGCAAATTAAGAGAGAACCAAATGCCCAACCACTGGAGTTACATGCTGGGATTTTTAACATTACAGCCCCTAGCTCTTGCAAATCAGAAAAGCTTGAAAACATAAAGCAAATTCAATTTGTGTGATTTTCATAAGGCTTACAGTACTGTGAAAAAGCAAATAGTGCTGCACATAGGAGATTCAGCCTCTCCCCATGACAGCATCAGGGCTACCAGGCACCATCATAAGGATTTCCCTGTTCAGAGAGAGGGATTGGTAAGAATTGGATCCACTTCTGCACTCACTTTGGTTTACATCAAGTTGTGCCTCCAGGGAAGTGTAATTCAAGTAAGTTTTATCAGTTGCGAAGATCCCATTGGGCTTATCCCATACAGGCATCAGCAAGCCCATAGCAGATGAGTGTGTCAGGTAAACAGCTAGCAGCAAACAAGGATGGAGGCTTTTAATGCCTAAAGTTTTAACAGTGAAGATTCAAGATATTAGAAGCGAATTTTCAAGAACATTCAAAGCCACCGTAGCATTGCGAAAAGGTCATGGAGATGAAGCCAAACAATGACTTCAACAGAACTGATGCTTTTACGTGTCCACTTTCCAGTTTGCAAAGTGTGTTTTTCCTGGTGACAATGATCAATGGAGTTTCAGGTATGATATTTCTTTCCCAGCAGGTATTTGGGTTTTGCAACAAACATAAGGGACAGGAAAAATAGAGAGACTTTTTAAAATATATTTTTTTTAAAAATCTTTACCTGGAAGCAATGAATGTCCAGCTGGCTTCTGAAGACTCTGGACTGTGCCTCTAAACCCTCAGCATATTAAAAGCAGTGCCAGGTTCTCCACTCTATGTTGGCTGCACAAATCCATCATTACTAGCACAAGGCTTGCTTGTGCAAAGAGTAAGAGTACAGAACAAATTCAGAAGCCTTCACATATCCTCAAAGGTGAAATTAAGAATCTGAAATATATTACTCTACTGGGAAGAAGGAAGAAGAGAGATTATAGTATGAAAACACTAAATTATAATAGCACATTTATTTAATTATTTGTGCATATAGAATAAGAAAGGAAAGGAAATAACAGTGTATATACTCACAGTAGAAAGTCCCTCTATCCCCCAGGGCATTGCAGCAAGGGTACCACAGATAAGGAGGCATCTGCTGATCAATAAGATGCTCTCAGCCTGATCATTTATGCATTAATGAAATGTGTGCAGCAGTTCACTCAGCTGATAAAGGTTCCCACAGGGGACTATGTCCAGGGGAAAACAAATGATCAAAATGAAAAAAAAGTGATTAGAGGAAGAAAAAAGATGATGAAGTGCAGCTAGGGGAGAAGTCAGATCCAAGAGTTAGACTGTCACTCTCATCTTTGTGTGCCACCCTTCCTCTCCACCAGCTCACAGGGGATAGCAAGGAAATACCTCAACACAGAGACTTCAGTCTGTATACAGAAAAGCAGCCTGGATTTCACCTAGTCTAAACCCCTTTATTTTGAGCTCTGTACATGGATACTTCTGTTTAAGCCAACAGAAAACACTCCTTGTAGCAGTTACCAAAACAATGTCAAAAGCCTGGCTCTGGCTTTAGAAACCACAAGTCCATTGAGTGTATCCTCAGCATTAAGGCTACTTGGTAAGAAGTCAGACTAGATTCAGTGGCTGATATCATTATCCATGACCTCTGCTGACAGCATCAGACCAAACCCCTGCAACCAGACGGTTGCTGTGCAGAGCCCTACGCTCAGTCTAGCAGTAAGCACACCATCCCCTAGACCTCAATAGATACAGCCCCCACACTGGTCCATGTTCGTGCTTCGTGGCTTCAGTTTGTTTTCTATTCTCACCTCCTCAAAAAAAACCCAAACCCCAACAAACCATCTTACTGCCTCCTCCAGCTTCTAGAGAGAAAAGCAGCCTTCTGTGTGTTCAAAGCAGCAGATGACCTTTCAAATGGTAGCACAATATTCTGAATTCATGATAGTACAAATACCTTTGTGCAGCATGTGAGGAATCACGTTGCTGCATATGTAGGGTGTTGGGATTTTTAAAAAATAATTTGGTACTGAATGAGGAAGATACAATTTGCTCTTAGAGATCTCATGGCTTCTCACAGATGAGGTCAGGGTCAGTAATTCTGATCACTACATTCCAGCTAGGTTTTTGCTTGTTTAATTTCATCATTTAGCTACTGCCTGTGACAATCAGCCAACTGTGCTGTGAAATAACATAGTTTTACCATAAAAACAACTGCTTCAGCAGTGACTGGACTAATGATATACCAAAACAGTTTGTAAAAAGTACATGGCAATGAAAAGCTCTTTAGAAGCAGATGACCTTATTAGAATAGAACTTGATTCTGACTATCAAGGTGTCCTGAGGCTGTGCCCTGAACAGCAGTGTAAGGTATCACTGATGTACTCACAGGCACACATAAAACATATATAATGCAGAATCATTTTCAGTAGAGCACAGAGATAACAAATCTGCATGTGTAGGCTGTCAAAAGCAGTACAGTTCATTTCACAATGAAAAGGAGAGAAGAGTGATGCTCCCAGTCTCTTCCTGATGAAGCATTTTACAGCACTGTAGGTGTGCACATTATGCATGGAATTGTGTGGCTTGTTTTCCTTTTCAGAGGGTTGTGCTTAGAAATAAATAAAGTGTATCAGATGTAGGGAAACAGAATTCATTTCTGAGTCGTATCATGAATGAGTTTGCGTGGCTTCCCAAATGAGAAAAATGAACCTGGGGACAGTGGAAACGGGTATGGATGAAGTTACAAGGAAGGCCCTATTGGGACCAGCAAAGGGAGAATTTGCCTGCAGCCTCCCATCACTGAGTCTTTCCCAACTGACTGAAAGCTAAAGCAGCAACTGCATTAGTGTTTTATAGAGTTCACAAATCAATGGAAATTCCATATGCTTTGCTGAGACACCAGCACAAATGTGTTTTGGAATATTTATACACATATATAGAGAGTGTATGTAAGTACACTGAGAGTTAAGGGCCCCTCCTCTCCATCCGGATTTGCATGAAGTCAAAAAAATTGATGTGGTATTTGGCAGGGAATGTAGGAGGATTCACAGAGCCATGCCACTGAACTTGTCAGCTAAAATATTTCATTCTGTTATTGGAAATCATTATTCTCACTCTCTAGAAATCTCCCTGTATTTTGAGTGGTTTGTGAAGCAAACGGAACTGAAAGTAAAGTCATTCAGAATATAAAGTGTCATGGCAAAAATGTAACATATGTTGAGAATTAAACATTGGTATTGAGTTCCTTACTAGGTTAATCACTCTTCTGCTGGTAGCTGTATTTCCTCTTTCCAAACTCTCTTAACACATGTGTGTGTTGTCACTTTCCTTCAATACTCAAACGTGGAGAACACATTCTGTTTCAGTTGAGGAGAACTCATGACTTCCAGGATTTAGGAGTAGCTTTTGGTGACCAGAGGAAGGGAAATTCCCTTTGCTTCACTCCCCCTGTGCTGGTCTCAATAGTGCCTGCCTTGTAACTTCAGCCATTCTGGTTTCCACTCTCTGCTGAAAGTGTACACTTTTGTGTATATTTTTGTCTTCTTTTTAAACAAATACTGCCCTAGGATCAGGGAGATACAAAAAATGAGCAAGGACAGATAGTGAAATTTGCCCAAACTCAGTAAATAGCTGTGTACCTTACCTACCCAGGGAGACACGAGATGAAAACGCAAACTTTTTGTTTTAAAGAAAGGTCCTCAGTTTTCCAAATCTATTGGTTGTTACAGGGATGCCTACTAAGATGTTCCCTCCAGATCTTGTAAGTCATCTCCTTTATGACTTCAAAAGATGGCTTCAGGTCCAAAAACACTTCTGAGGTGGCATTTCCAGAAGCAACACGCTGATCTATAGGGCTGTGCTGCTTCTTGCAGGGGGCTGAATACATGCAGCGGAACATACCCTTCATCACAGGCAGCAAGCCAGACCAAGCTGGGTGCTCATAAGCATTCACTATCTTATTGTGATCATAACAGAAGAAATCATGATGCCAGGGCTTGGGAAGTTCAACATACCTGCCAAGCAGCAATTTGAACTGGGGTAGCTGGTGCTCTGTCTTTCTTGAATTCAGGTCCCCAGTTCAGAAGAACCACAGTGCAGTTGGAGCTGTGATCATTTCCATTCCCATCTGAAGCAGGCTGGTGTTCTCACTGAGATAAGAGTGCAGCAGGGTTTAGATCAGAGCAGAGCATTGTAATGACTAGCATTGCCACTTCAGACCACACAACCTTCATTAATTTAATCATTACTGCAAGCAGCATCAGTACATCTAAAAATAAGTCACTTGAACAAGAAGAAAGTTTTCAAATTCTGTGTTTCTATTTCTTTTTAATAAAGCTCAAGCTTTACAACAATATGCTGCAGCACAATGGAAAATTCTCATTTATAAAATAATGTAAAATCTATCCAGTGTGTGGGGAGAAGATAAGAGCTGTTTATCAACAGGAATAAAATTATTGAAATTGGAAATAAGATGCTGGATATCCTTCATTTGCAGACTGCATAGCTGCAATTAGCAACACAAAGAAGGTATTCACCATTTCAAAAAATCTTAGTGCACTGATGCATCTTGCTAAAACTATCTGCAATGAAAGGTTCTGCCTCAGAATACAATTAAACACAGAAAATGTAAAATTCATCTAAAGTATTTATGTTCTAAATCAAAAGCCCCTATTTAAATGATGTATATATTCTGGATACTTGCAAACAAGTATATATGCTTATACTTCCCTGTGATAAGACTTCAGTCATTTTTATATTCTATTAAATATGTATATAATTGACACCAAAATTTTTTATCTCATTTCGTTCAGCATGCATGGTCATTTATAGATCTAGACACAAACACCATTTGAAGTGAGAATACAAAATAAAGCCATTTTCCTTAATGTGCAAATTTAAAAATTCTTTCTATAATTTATTTTATAATTCCTTTCCACCACATTGTACTTGCATTTAATATCACTTCAGTTGAAGTACAATGTAAATTTCTCACCGAAAGACTCCATCTTCAGGAGAAACGTCTGTGTTTCCAGCTTTTGTATCTCCTATTTAGCATTTTTCAAATTAAATCTCTCCTAGATGAATCCAGTATATTGCTCAGCAGTTATTGAAATTTATGAACATCTTTAAGCTTTTTCATACCGCTGTTAACCATTATGATTGCCTCCTTTAAATCTTTCACTTTATAGCTATCACTTCAGCAGACTGTGCTGGTGACATTCATGAATTTCTCAGACCGCAACCGTGCCCGTACTTAACATCTCTGAGTAGAGTTATGTTTCCAAAGCCATTCCGTAGTTGTCCGCTTTAACCTCCTGTTCCGCTGAGTCCCCAAAGTTCTGTCATCAAACCAGGAGAAGGCTTGTGTTTTGGGGAATTACCATCACTGTCCATGAGTCAGATTGTCACCTCTGCTTTCGCTGTACAGAAAACCCAGTAAGTTGTTCTCCACAACTCCCATCAGTCACCACTGATACAATGGTACCAGCTCAGAGTCAAGAGAGAAGCATTTTCTTTGCCCAAGGAATGACACCGGGGGAGAAGCGCACAGGAGCGAAGCAGAAAGCTGCAGTAAACAGCTGTCACCATCCTTCCCTCAGAGAGATGTAGGCAGGCCTGGCTACTGGCTCAAACCAGCTAGTGTTGGTAGTCCAACCCTGCTCACAGAGCTTTTCAATTCTTTCCCTGTTACAGTACCCCCTCTTTTTCCATGATCATTGCCTAATGTGTGGAGTGAAACAGGGAGATGAACGGTGGTGAACTTCGGGGAAAGTCTGTCTCCAAGTACAGCACTTAGCACTGACCAGAGTCATAAGCACTACAAAAGCTCTATCAGTAGTCTGAGTGACCAGGAGCACCAAAGCTCCCTCCCGGGGTCCTGCTCCCACCAGACAGCGGGCCTGTCCCCAGATGCCCCAGGGCAGCTGCTTCGCCAGCTCTGCTACAGCAGCGGCCAGTGTCCCATGGGCGGCAGAGGAGCTGAGTGGCTGCGTGGCCACACCACTGGGTGCAAAACGGGCAGGAGCACAGTACCCCTCACGAATAACACATTTTATTAACAACACACTAATAACAACACACATCCAGCCCAAAGCCATGCACTAGGCTAGGGTCAGCCTATTACAGCATATGACAAGAGCACTGGATCCAACCTCAAATGGCCATAGAGGCTGAGCCCCTTCACAATACAAGTCTACCCTCGATTCTCTTCTCCCTAAGATTTAGATATTGGTATTTCTTGTTGAAAATGAGAAAATCTCACTAGTGGGCTCCTCAGTACTAGTGTTTTTCGAACTATGGTCTAAAAATCCCAAAGGACTGCAAAAGGTATGTTAGGAAAGGCAAGCCTGCTGTTGGGACACTTATATTCATTCACTTCCCAGTCCTCCCCAACCCAGTCCTCCCCAAACACACACAGAGGCAGATATTGTGGAAAAAAAATCAGAGAGGACTTGCCTTAGCAGGTGAAAATATCTCAAATTCTCTATTTTTTTTTTTTTTTTTTGGCAGCTGGAGCAAGTGTCTTCAAACAGCAATAGAGAAGAGAAACAGCTGAAAATAATTCTGTGATCGAGCATGCAAGCAAGCTTGCCCAAATATCAAGGCTGGAAGAGGAAGACTGACCTTTCCAAGAGACACAAAGTCCTAGTTCTGTTCTCACTTATGCAACCAAATCCAAAACTGATGAAGACACAAACTCCTTCTCGCGACCTCCCCTGATCTTCTAAACTATAGATCCTCAGAGCAGGGACCACCTCAGCACACACACGTATTCTTGTAGCTCATTCTGCGGTATAAACCTCTAGTCAGCATCTCTCAGTCTTTAAAATACAGGCACTCATAACTCCTGGCGAGAAAAAAACAGAAATTCTATTGAAAAAACTATACAGAGTTTGGTAGGGATTATTAGTAAATTTTATTTTTTCTAAATACTAAAGATGTTTTACACTAGGGATATACCATGTTAATTCGTGCTCAGCTAAACCAGGTGATGCTGCAGTCTGTGGCTGACAGCGCCATATCTTTAGGAGCTGTGCTTCAAAGCATTAAAAAACGCTTTCGTATTTGTACACACCTGTATGCAGATACATACTGTACTTTCCTACAGTTAAAGATCCATTTAAATTTTGAGAAGATGCATCTAAACCGGTAATCACACATCTCAGCAGTAACCAATCAGACAAAGAACTCATTACCATGTTATCTATTTGCTTACAGCATAAATAAGTGGAAGATAAACAGGTGGAGATAAAACACAGCCTACTAGGGAGAAGGTGTAAGGAACTTTTTGGACTTTCAGTATGTCTCAACATCGCTGTCTCCACGACGACCACTTCACAGCATGAAGGAGTACATCTTGAAGGAGACACACAGTCCCCGACGAAAACCACATCCGCCCTAGACGAGAACATCAGCAGTCTTGGCGGTCACCCATCGAGCTGCGCCTACATGTGAGCCGGGTGGAGGGGAAACCACGGCAAGACAGATCGGCCCCTCGCCAGCACGACCACCATGGACACCTGGGCATGCGCGCATGGAGGACCACGGAGTGGCACCTACAACAACGAGCCCCGTGGAAATGGGCGGACAAACTGTGGGGACGGGGACTATAAAAAGGACAGACTGCGTACTTCTTTGAAGAGGGGAACCAACTCGAAGCCGGGAACGTGGAGCGTCATTGGGCTGACAGAACATCACCGGATCCCCGGTCGTGGTGGTGGTAATTAGTTGCGCCTCTACCGTGTTCTTGCTTAGGGATTCCGACCTTTTCCTTTCTTTTCCTCTCTGTGCTATCGCTCTTATTAGTTGTTACAGAAAATAACGTTTATAAGGTTATGCAGCATCTGACCTCGTTTGTGTCTTAATCTCGCTCTCGGGATTGTTTAAGAACCCTCCCCGATATCGGATCGGGACAGAAGGTAACAGCATTTTCAGATGCAGCCTCTGCCTTCTGCTAACCCTTTGGCCACTGACCCGCTGTTGTGCCAGCGGTGCTGCCCGCTGCATTAGCACACTGGCCGGAGCAGTACATGTTCTCCGGCTCTCCAGAGTCCAGTGGTGGAGTTGAGTAGATCTGCTTTTACAGACAGCAAGACCAGTAACACCTCATTGCAGCTTTAAGCAGACAGGACTTAAATACAGTCTGAATCATACAGAGAAAATCAGAACCTCAGAACTTGAATAAATAGTCCAGTGCCAAAGAGGGCTACTTATTTGCAGAGTAACACAGAAGTCATACTAGAAATGCCAACAACTCCAAACACACACTTTGAGGCATGATTCACAGATTTCTCCCAGCTTTGCTTCCTGGTATCTTACTAGCTCTTATTTTACTGCTTCATTTTTCCTGGTTATAAACAGTGGTAAATCATCATTAAAAGAAAAATTAAGTCTCAGATTTATTTTTAAAAGGTAAATTGAATACTAACATGACTGTTTGTCACATTAATTGTTAATGATATTAAAACTGTACCATTTTTCACAAGAACATTCTCCATTTTTTCATGTTGTGCCACAGATGCCTGGTAAAAATATTTGGTAGGTCCTGATGTTTAATTAAAACAATTTTTAATAAGGTAATTTTTTTTTCCAGATTTCTTGAAAGAGTGAGCATAATTTGCTGTAGCTCATTTAACCACAGTTCAGTGGAAAGAAGGAGCCAAGACCCTGCAGTGAAAGGATGGTGTGGAGCTGCTCTGTTCTGCCCAGGCTCAAGAGTGATGGTCATTCAATTACTCTTCAAAAGCATGAAGCTTTAGGGACAAGTAACTGGCATAAGCATTTGCTGAATTAAAAGGTACCAACATTTTTAACATTTTATTATTTTTCTAGGTGTGGCCATTTCACAAAAGTAAACCATTTAGGGGTTTAATACCAAAACGATTTGAGGTTTTAATGCACAGTCACCTTGAGTTCTACGCCCAGAGGAGCACACAGGCATGTAATTAGTGGTTTGCTTGCACCAGCCACTTTTGCTTCTTGTGAGCTAGACTAAGCTTTCCAACTCACCAGCTTGCCCACTCAGTTGCCAAACATTCCTTACAGTTCTGTGCAACTTTGCCTCAGACATCACCTTCATCACAAGGTGGTGACTGATCATCAACACCCAGAGTATCCTGCGAGATGACACAGCTCCCGCAAACCTCCATGCACCGTGGCTATAGTTAGATACATGCTAATTCTCATAGTCAAATTCTGTCACAAGGGTTATCAAACTGGAGAAAGCCTAAAAGGAAAAGCAAGGCAACAAACCGCCAAAACAAGATAACTGGTGAGCTAATGCCGAGATCAGGGCTGCTTGTTTCATAGCTTCCATACCCAGGAAATCAGAAAGGCAGGAAGATCTGCATATCCTTCACACTGTAAACTTTGAGTTCATTGCAAGTTGAGTTCTAAGAACAAGCAGAGCAGTTTCAGGCATAGTAAACAGAATTAGAAGCTGCACTTTTTGAGGAATCTTTACTGATCATTACGTTCTCAGACGTCTTAAAAATAAAATTTAAAAAAAGCTCAGCTAGAGTAGACAAGCAACATGCTACTTTCTTGAAAGTAAACACCACCCTTCAACTTTCAGCAACAATCACAATGAAAGAACCTACTATTAATACAACTTCCTAAGATAACATTAATACTATATCAAGTACAAGATAGGTTAAAACAGTATTAATTGCAAAGTGCAGATTACTTAATTTTAAGAAGTCATCCATTTGGGGCTGTTTCCCATGGAATCTGAAGGCTGATAAACGTGAGCATTTTAGAAAAAAATTTGCCTCCTGGTAACCAGTCAAAGAGTTTCCTAAGTTGTAATTTATTATTAAAGATTGTTAAATAGAAGTATACAGACAAGCACTTGGGGCCCAAATTTACTTTAAATACATATTTAAATTGAAGTTTTGCTTAAATGAATTGGTATATCATTGACTAAGGGAAGAATACACTTATTAGAATAGTGACATCTCTAAATATGACACCTCTTGAAGAAAACCTCTAACCTGCCAGTTTGCCAATTAGTCAGGAGTAATTCCACTTCAGAAAAACATATGTTTTGCAAGACCCTGACCACCTCCATTTCCTAGTCATCAGGTTCACATACCCAGCACAAGCTCCCTGGTTGCAAGGTGTGGTTTTCCATGATTTTGACAGAAAGATTCTTTTTGTTGGAGGCCACAGATCACAAGGTAGTTCTGTTGTTTATGGGTTCTCTGGCACCATTACTGCAATCAGATTAACATCCTCCTGTATAGAACAATAGAGGATATTTCACTGTCTTCAGATGCTTAAACAGAATTACAATCCCTACACGCGGGTAGAGCTATGGTTCTGATTCAGTCAGGTGCTGCAGTGTGCTCCTAAACCTGACATGGGGATTTCAGCAGCTTCAAAGTGCTTCAGTTGGCACTAACAGACCTCCTGATTCAAAGTTTATGACACTTGTGTGACACAAGAAGAATAATGGTAGGAATGACAGACATATGCAATCATAGAGCTATGAGCATTATTGGAAGCCAAACATCTCTTAGTAACAGGCTAACACATCAGTAATCCCATGGCTATCTTCCTGACCATGTTCCCTTGTCCAGGCTAGCACCTTGTGAAATAGATTCAAATCAACTGAACAGACATGTCTCTTACTAAAGGACTCTGTCGATTCATCAGCCATGTAATGAATTAAGTGACTGCAGGAGAATTCTCACATTATAAACAATGACAATGGATTTTTATTTATAACGCTAATAGGAGCACAAAAATCTATTGAGTCTTTCCTGTATAAAATAACTTGCTTAGTCAACGTCATGAAAGGAAAGAGACTTACTTTACCATGTCAATCACAAACCATAATTTATTACACGCTTGTTTGATTTTCCAAGTTAGTTCAATTACATGCTGTTGCTTCTAAATACAATTTAAGTAAAAGCAGGTATCAAAAAATACCGGCACATTCTGATTCATTGGTATGCCATACAGCCAAAGACTTGTAGTCGCTGTTAATGATACATGAATTATGTATGCTACAGCTCAATATAACATTTGGTGTGATTTAAACAGCATGAACTTTTAGTGAAAGTCATTTTGATTCTGTGATGTATTACACTTCGAAAACCCTTAGCAGGAGGTGGGAACTGAATGATGTTCTCTGAAAGCTTTTATTTGTTAAGCATACACAATGCAGCTGCAACTAGATCCTAAATAATGGCAAGGAGTGAAATGAAAGATCTGATATAAAACTAGGTTGCTGCACAACTTGATTCTGAGTGTGTCGGTGAGGGAACAGGAAATCGCAGAGGGGAAGAAAACAGAGGAATCAACCATTCTCCTTTTCTTCTGTAGCAGCTGAACTTCAAGCTACCATAGTAATATTTCTGATTTTAAACCAAACATTTCACTCTGAAACACCAAACAGTTGGATCTCAGTCCTGTGATTATGCTGCCATTTCAATAATGAAGCTACGAATCACTAGCAGATATAGCCATCCAGTTGCTTACAAAGGGTGAAAAAGGAATTTGCCCAAGTATGTAACTGATTTTTAAAAAGTTAAATGCAAGAAGGGGAAGACAGATTAAAACACAGGTGGATAATGTGATCCTTATTTTTTATTTTCTCTTTAAGATGCCCAAATAGTTTGGAAAGAGAATACATCTGAACATGACAGCAACAATTTCTGGTGCCCAAGGAGAGCTTTAAAGCAATGACCCATTTCCTACTTCATAAGTATCTGCAACAATACTTCAGAGAAAAGTATTATTAAGATTTGCAAAATTTGTCCATGGACAAAGATGCTTCTTTATTAGATCTGTTATTGCAAAATGTGAGTTTATTACTGTGGTATTATAAAGAAGCCTTTTCAGTACACAACCAAAATCAGAGACCCGTTTTATTAAATATTAAATGCTTGTAAGTACAGGAATTTCTCTCCTTAGTGTAATATTTTGGGTTGTTTTCAAGAGCATTTAGCACTGACGTATCTTCTCTATCACTTATTAAAGAGAAATCCGCCATTGACATAGTAGTAGGTACTGGAATAGCCCAACAAACCATACTTCTGAAAACCTTGTCTTGAAACCAGCAGGCAGTGACTGAAAACAAGTATTGTTTTATGGATGGAAATAGAGGTGGTCTCCCTCAACATCATTTTAAGAACTTGCAATCTAGCAGAGAACATAACTGAGATCTCTGACATGCCAGTCCAATGGCTTTGACAAATAAGCTACTCCACTGTGCAAAAGCTTAAATTTACTCATAAAACATATGGAGGTTTTTTGACTGAATTAATCCCTTCTCCTGAAGTTTGAGAGAGAAGCATAAATGTTTTGATATTCTTGCCAGATATTTATAAACTGCCACAAAGCATGATACCAAAGACCATCAGTTATCTTTTCACACCAGCCTCTATCAAGAGCAGACTCTTAATCCTGAAGGCAAGCTAGCCAGGGAACTACTTAAGTTTGTGTGTGAAGGATAACATTGCTTCAGCATAACCTACTGGGAGTTGGCCACTAAGTACAATCCGACATAAATAACACCTAAAATTATCTGTCTACTAGAAATATGGTTACGGTCCCAAAAGACAGAAGGGCATAGAACCTTTACTCAATAAAATGAAGTGAAAAAACAATTCAAGTCTAAGCTCCCCAGATCTAGAAATCTTTGAGATACTCTCTGGAAATGACAGTTCTCTAATGCTTTAGATACACACTTCAGAATATCTTCCAATATTTTTGCCAGACACAGCATCCACTAAAGGATTAGAGTTCCTTCCTCTATACACAGAAAAATTCCCTAATTATAGGGAAGGCTTATGAAATCAAATCAATATGAGTACAAGTAGATGTCAAAAAGAATCGGAGTATTTGCTTGTACTGCCCAAAGAATATAGAAATTCACTTAAGTGTGCTTATTCTTACAACACTTTTTGTTTGATACAAATGCTTGGGGAATATTTGCAAGGAGTGGTATTTTCAGAAGAGGCATGATGACACTTGGTCTAGAGACAGATCATCAACAAAATTATTTCCTACAGTAGAGGTTCTGCTTTGCCACAGTATCATTATCACAAAACACAGTTTATTAGATACAAAGCTCATACTTCTCTTGTATGCTTACAGAATGGAAGAAAAACAACTCCTTTTGGGAGAATTGTCAAGATTTCAAAAACATTCTTGCTCTGTATCCCCTGTGACACTGTTTAGGGACTCTGAATTGAGGAAGTTCCTCCTGTATCAATGATGAGTTACATTTTAAACAGAATTCATTCAAAGAAAATAAAAATTGTCATTGATGATATTTCTGTCCTTTTTAGAAGGAGAACTACTGAATAGTAATTTTCAGTTGCAGTAGATCATTATAGACTAGCACACTCTACCTACTACTCTGAAAGAACATGCTATTTAGACTCATGACTTGTTAAATTAATACATTTTTATTCTGTCCATGGAGGAATATGAAGTAATAAAAAATTCAGAGAACACAAAGATGGTAGTAATACAATTGATTAGCAATAGCATTACCAGAGTGATTTAAGCAGTAGATGCAATGTACACATTTATAACTTGCAGTCTTCTTGTATTACAACTGGATCTTGTTCACAATGGCCAAAATTTTTCAAAAATCCACCCAAGATTATATTGAAAAACCTGAACTTAGATATATATCTCTAGAGATATGTAATGACTTCAAGTTATTCAGGATAGCCCACTAAAATTAGCATGTGGAGTTGAGTCTCATTATCCAGAACATTGGCCCTGTACTTAATTTTACAGATCTTGTTGTTCACCATTGTTCTATCAAAACTAAAACAAGATAGAAAATTCAATTATAATAATTGTTCTTATGTTTTAGCTACTAAATTTATATAATCTTTGGTTTGAAAAATGCAGAATTTTGTGTTTGGAAACTCAATGAAAAAATAAAAGTGTGTATAGATCAGCCTGGGACCTGAGAAGAGATACAGTAATACACACACATGGACCAAGATTAGACTGTTAGAGGGGAAAACGTAGAAATACAGTACATCTTACAGGCAAAATACGCTAGATAGTACATGGGCCAAGGAGACCTCACTTAAACTGACAGAGAAAAGGCTTCTAAACAAAACAGTGTCTATTTTTGTGCGTTATTTTACCCACTCTCTTTACTATGATCCCACAGTAAATTAAATATTTGATTTCTGAAAGGTGTCATTGTACAAAAAGCATTCTTGCCGTGTTTGAAGTCTTTTGGGAAATCCAGTGGAGCAAAGACCAAAGATAGCTGGACAAGGCAAGAGAAGACAGCAGTGAGATATGGTGGTCCATCCAGTCTCTACAAGATGCAAATTTCAAACCTGTACTCGGCAAAGCAAAAGTCCAGCACTGTTACCCTAAAGGCAGGATGAAAACATTCTTCACCTTTAAGTTGCACTGCTTGACGTACAAATTCCTGTGAATATAGTTGCCAATGCCAGGGCCATGCTTCAAACTAGTTGGCTGAGTGTTATCACCACAGAATTAATCCAGATAGTGATGTGCACTGCAGTGCCAGCATTATGATTTACTCCGTTTAATAATTATTATAGTTATATTATAAAATATTATAGTTATTTCCACTCGGTATGACTGAATTAGAAGTTACTTTTGTTGGAGTGTTGATGCTGCTATTTCCATCCAGACTAGGAGGGTGTTTGTTAAGGTATCCAACACACAGAGAAACTCACAAGAGAGATGAATAATACTGAGTATGGCAGCATTCCCCACTGGGCCACATAAAAGGATGGATTTCTTCTTTGTTTTGCTAAGTCATTGTGTTCTAAACCCAACATGCTCAGTAACATGACTTGAGATGCAGTAAAGGAAGGTGCCAAAATCATTAAAAATACATACATTTTATCTGCAGCAGCATACAAATGTAACTGCTGTCATGTTATGTTGTTAACATGACAGCAGTCACAACTAGACAAAAAAAGATAAAATTATTGTATTGAATTTTTCTTCTAATATGAACTTTTTTGCAAAACCACTTCAGAAAAAGAAAAGAAAAAATAGAATGACATTTTGACTTGTTTTTTAAAAACTAAGAATTGGAGTTTTGACATTTTTCCTCGTGTATTCTCTCCTCCTTTGTCTCAGTGCAATAAAAATTCTGCAGAAACTGTGTTTCTTTCACGTCGTCCTTCCCATTCTCCTCCTTCTGCCTCACCTTTTCTATTTTCAAAGCTTTGCCAACTTCAATAAGTTAGTGGCAGAAGGTGGCATTTCATTTTTCTTTTGTCCCTAACTTTTCCAAAGCTGGAGAAGTTTTGCAAAGTACATAGAAAAGGGAAAAAAGCTTGAAGCTTGTCTAAATCCTTTTTTTTCTTCTTTTTTTTTTTTTTTTTTTTTGTGCTTTGAAATTCTGTTTGTTTCTTACTTATCTAAAATTGAAGTTGAAAAAAACCTTTTAACTCAGAAATGCATGTGCTGAGCTTTGGGTGGAGAAGAAACATGATGAAACCAGCAGCAGCACCCTTACTAGAGTACAAAACCAGGAAGAAACATCATCCAGAGAAGATCATGAAAAGGTATTTATTTTTCCTCTCATCCTGTATCCAGAGGTGCAAATGAATATCACCAGTGTTGTTTCAGAAGGATTTTTGATGCATTGACAACAGCCTGGAAGAGTTACTAAATGTGAGAAAAGTATCTGAAATTAGGCAAGATACACGTTTTTGGAAGACAGCCAAAGCTATTCCTTCTACTGTTTCCTCTACAGTCAGTAGGGAAAGACAAGTTTTTTTTCCTAAGGGTGATTTCAACTCATCCAAACATCTGTTTATCTCTTTTAAGAGAGAATAAATCATCTTTTAAACATGTCCCTCTTCTTGCTGGGAATCAAGGCTAAAAACCTGAGTTAGATGGGGTACATCCTATCCTGAGTGACAAAATGAAGAGAATGCAATATGGCAGCTATCTTCCTGCCACTGACAGCTTAAGTATTGCCTCCTGGAAAAAAAGAGCAAAGTGAACTGAGTTCGCCTACAGCTCTGTTCTGCGTTTCACTACTGGCTGTTAATGGAAGGACAGTGGTTTCAAATAGTAGTTCCACACAGGGAGATAATCTCAGTGGAAGGGATAGGGGATATTTTTCTTTCTAGGCTTCGGAAAAAATGACCTCTAAAAAAAAAAAAAACCCACATAGGGGATGTATTGGAAATATAAAGACAGCTGAAATAGACTGCAAGGAGAAAAAGTTTGCTCTTCCTGTTCCCCCTCTTAACACACTTTCCGTGTTCTCCTTCCCTACTTTGTCTTTATAGCATGACAGAAACGGAGATAAACCCTGTAAACCTTTACATACATCTGCTCTTTTTTTTAAAAGAGAAGATTCATCAGAACCAAATCAATGATTTTCAGTGCTGTGGCAAAAATCTTACACTTTCTGTTCTCTTCTCATCCAAAGCTTGGGTGCAACATGCACCTCACACTTTGGGGGAGCCACAAGCTGGCAGCAGCAGCAGTTCACCAGCCTCGGAGCAACAAGAAAACACACGCCAGACAGGCATTAATTTCTGAGCACTTGTACAGTCCAGGTGACTGGAACCACCCTTAAAATGTTGACCCAAAGCTGCCAAACTGAACGGCTGGTCACAAAAAAAAAAAAAAAAAAAAAAATAGCAGCAGACTGAAAGATGGAGGAACAAAGTTAAAAAGCAGATGAAAATCACTTGCATACTGCACCTGGGGATTAATTATATGGAGAAAAAAGGCTGCAAAGTGCCAGGAAAGCAAGGTGGGGGGAAAGCAACTCTTCATCCAATCCTAGTATGTTACGTCTTCTGCAAAGACATCTCAAAGCTTCTTACACAAAGTTCTCTCATGAAAAGAAAAGAACAAGCCCAAAACCCCCACATGCTGTAATACTGCAGTTAATCTGATGAAATCAGATCTGCACCAAATAAAGATAAGTGCGTCAGTGAATGAACTAGGGGAGGGCAGGGGAACACATCCAGGCGTCTCAATTGACACAGACTGGCCTCACCGGAGCTCAGCGCCGCTGCAGCCGAGGCACAGCCGCCGGGGCAGCGCAGCCACAGCTCACCGGGGTCTCACTGCAGAGCTGCCCGGTGCAGAATTAGCCTCGATGGCAAAGCTTAAACACAGCGGGTCACACAATTTTATGTTACCGAATGCTACAGAGCTCATAGTGACCTCATGCTGAACCTTCCCTTGTGGCTTCAAGAGGATATCACTTCCTACAGCATTTTAAGCTCTCCTCTAATAACCCATCTGGAAAATCCCAACCTTTTCCCACCCCCTTTCTTGGTATTTACATGGAAGGGCAGACAATATTATGGGAAAACTAAACACAAACCAGAGCATGATGCTGTGGGAAAGCATTGGGATTCTTCGATACAATGTCAAAGAACTTGGTATGCTGCAGATGCTCTAGGAAACAAAGTTTATATATATATATATATATATATATATATATACACACACTGAAACAGTACAAAGAACTCCTATCAGATGCCTACAGCTAGATGCAGAACTGTACAGTCACAGTAAGGAAATGTTTCTCTTTCCCCAAAGACTCACATCTGAATAATATCAGCTCTGTTCTGTAACCGGATTGGCTCCCATCCACCACCTGCACCTCTTTGGTGAGGGCAGGGTTTCAGTATAAAATGTGTTTTGAAAAATTTTACCGGTCTCTCTCAGAATAGAAGATTTTGCATCAGTTGCACGAACAGCACTAACCAGCGCCCAATAAAGGTGGGAAGAATTTGTATACTGTTCTAGAGACAAAGATATTTGCTTCCCACTGACCTCTTAAGAAAAACCAAATCAAAACAAGATCACCCCCCCAAGCTGCCCTCAGCCCATTGCATGAAGTGACACAGCTTCGGTCCCTGTGAGAAGCCTGGCAGCACTGCATGCCCCCCACCTCGTGGCCCAGGCACCCCACAGACCCCAGGGACTCCCCCTACCCTGCTGCGGATTGTAGCTGGCCAAAAGTAACAGATATCTCTTTCCACAAATACAAGTGTGCAACTTTGGCCCCTGTCTTTTTAGCAGGTGGCCAATTTATAGTCCTCCCAAATAAAGAAGCAGATATCCTTGTTCCAAAATATCAGAGAAGTGACAGGCTGCACAAAGAGTCTCTCATTTATTTTTTTCTTTACTATACACACTCTTCTGTCCACAATTGCTGCACAGCTGAGAAAAGCACATGTAAGGAAGGAAAAGGCAGGCATTACAGTATGCTGCAGCAATTAAAAGCTACCAGTAGAGCTGACCTCTTTCCTACCGTGACACACATGCAGAGCATGGGCATTTTTTTTTGGAAAGCAAGAAAGCAGCCTCTGTTGGTAACAACTACCCATTTTTAATGTCAGAAATTCTGCAAACTCCAGTTGCTAAATAAAGGCTTCTTTATTTACCCTTTACTGATATCAAAAGATGCCAGACTTAGGGCTTGCTAGTTAGGAGGAAAAGTGAGCAATTCTATAAATCTAAGAAAAGTTTTGTTTCGTTTTCATCTGAACAAGCATAAAAAAAAATCTAAGTCTCAGATGAGGTATCTCAATTAATCTTGAAGTAAATGCTCAAGAAATATGGGAACAAACAGCCTTTAGCAAAAGCTAGTTATAACAAGCTAGAGAAGCAGCAAGCCTCTTCACACTGCCCTCCTGCCACCAATGCACCTTAATCCTTATCTGCAGCCACCCCTGCTATTTTCAGCACAGCTTGCCATTTGCAGCAAACTGCACAGTAGTTTCATGATGAGCACAAAGGGCTAGAGGGGCGAGACCAGCAAACCTGCTCTTTTGTCCAAGTAATATAGTTGGGGGAGACAACATTTTTAAACAGACAGGCAGCACCTTTCTGTGCTGCTCAACAATATCCCTGAAACCACTACAAGGGATGAACGCAGCAACTGCCTGCAAAAATAGCTGTTCTGAACAAAGTTTGTTCGTTTGTTTGTAAGGGCTGCACTGGCTTCCTTCTTATAGGGAATACCTTACTTATAGCCTTATTTTTATTATTTGTTTAAGGTATGAACATAATAGTAAAAAAGCTATGCAAATTCAGTTTACCAGAAGAAGAGCACATTGATAACAACTACCTTCCTCGTGAAATTAGGTATTTTGTATGGATGTGCAGCATATTTCAGCAGTAGTTGATGCTGGATTAGTTTTGCACTGCAGTAATTCTGGGTGACAGCAAGTATATACACAATGTAGACAACACTCAGTTTGGATTCAGAAAAACAGATTTGTATTCCCATCCCTACCCAAGACCCAGTACCTGGCTTTACATTTTAGGCTTTAATATTGCTACCTCTAAAAATACAAACAGAATGCTTTGCTTTGCAGAAACCTACCACCAAGTTCTTATGATAAGGACAATCGCTCTGAGTTCAAGTTATTTATTTTAATAAGGAAATTTGGGAAAGAGACATGGTTGCTACCAGTGGGAGAGGGAAGGTTGTTAGGATCTATGGAAGAGGTCCATACCACGTGGCAGGAGATTTGGCTGTGGGACTGAGGGGTTAAAAGGATCTGTAAAGAGTGGAGAGCAATGAGAGAAAGGACTTTCTCATGGTTAAGGCATGTTCTCTTGTCCCAGAGAACACCAATTATTATTGCCACTCTGTATGAGTTCCTACAGACAAAATGCACAGTTTTAACCGATTTTCCCACAGGGGCCACTAATCACACTGTTCATTTTTGGGTATTCTGAGACCCTAAGTGCTCACAGCTGCAGCTGGGGTCACAGGACTGCAGGCTGTTGACATCTGAACTGTTACACGATCTAGACTGTTGTGAGAAGCCAGGGCAGTGTCACATCAAATTAGTCAAACAGAAATGAGTTGACTTTTTTTTTTTTTTTTTTCCTTAATCTGAGCCTCATCTCAGATTCTCATCTGGAGAATAAGAATACCCACCATCCTGTCACCCAGTGGACAAGCTGAGGATCAATTAGCATTTGTGAAACACTCATCTCAAAATGATGAGTACCACAGAAAAGCCCATAAGGAAATCAGTACTTCTCTAATCAGAACAAGGTGTGGATAGCATGCAATAAAGCATAGTACCAGACATCTCACAGAGAGGCTTAAATGAAGCAAGCCAGGCAGTCCTCTGGATGGGAGTAATGTTTATAGGCAGAAGAAGCAAGCAGATGAAGGTAGAAAGCACACATCAACTCTTGCAAGTATTGTTCTTTGCACCCTTGGTAATGTTCATTTGTGGATGCGATATTTCCTACAAAACCTGCAAAGCAGATGGCTGAACTGACAGCAGTTGTGTCTCATCCCAGACAGGACCTGACTAAATGTCAACAGCACTAGTGTGTTTCTGTCAGAGCCTTGCTACCAAATATCAAAGGCTACGTAAAGCAATACATTCCAGCTGCTTAAAAGCAGATGGTGAAATTCTTAGTTTAAAAGTACCAAAAGGATATGGGCAGTGAGAGAAGGGACCACAGCTCCTGAAGTCACATTAGCAGCCCTCAGAGACACCTGCTCTGTATCAGTAGTCGCTGCGCAGTCAGAGGAAATGGAGGAACGAAAAACTAGGAGGCCACACAAGGCTGATGGCATGGATGCAGGGCCTGCTTCAGACAGAAAAGCAATTACAGCACCAGCTTTTCACTTATGTCTGCCTCCCTGTTCAAATTCAAAGCCAGAATCATATATGCAAATTTGAAGTTCAAGCCTGATGAAAGTTATTTCCATAGAGAATTTATTTTTCAGTCCAGGAGCACACCCAGATGCAACTTGATCCACTAAAGATCTACTTGTGCCGTGCTGGCAATAACAGCGTTTTGATAAGATTTATATGCTTCTAGCACTAGTTTCATTGGAGAGCATCAGTCAAAACACTCCAGGAATTACAGTGTGAAAGCCAGGCTCACAGAACCCGCGAGTTTTTCCAAAGCCAGAACACAATTCCAAGCCCACAACTATGAAGAGTCATGGTTCAGCCAGAGAATATAGTGGCAATAGAAACTTACTTTTGCAGATGCGTGCACTGCTGAAAGAGATGCTTAGAGCCTGCAGGTATTATTTTTGTATTTATGATAACCTTAGGAAAGAAGCAGAAGTGTAGGAATGGAGCAGCAGAGACAATCCCAGTTACTTCACTGCACACGAATTCTCATGTTACTTTCGCTGGTTTCCATTAAGACTCAAAAATTGCATTTCTTGTTTGCTTAAAACCAGAATTGTTAGCTAAAGCCAGGTCACACAGTAATCATGTTAAACAAGTCTTGATTTGTTGTACCTTTGGGCTTAGCCTTTTCAGCAACCCAAGCCTTAAAATTCACTCCCCTCAAGTCCATGTGTCTTGTGTTAGCTTGAGTGTATGTAAAAAGCCATATGGATTCCACTAATTAAAAGCATATGCTACGTGGGCATGCACAACGCTAATTATGACACAGAACACATTTCAAAGCATGAAGCTTTAGAACCACCATCATGGGGTCTGCCTTAAGAATGCATTACCTTAAAAAATAAAATAGGCTTTTAATATTTCTGGTATGGAACATGATTAATGTGTGTGCATCCTAGGCAAACACATACTGCAATTTAAAAGAGCATTCACACACAGTTAAGCTCAGTTCTGATTGTCAATGATACCTCAGTGAAGTCACCCTCAGAACACCAAACAAACACAAGAGGTTTAAAAAATACTCTGCTTTAGCCAACAGATCAGGTTTGTGAAATCTGTATGCTATTAGGGTGTCAATGACCAAAAGAACAGAGATAGTTTTATTTGATATATTAAGATGCCTTAAGACCCCAAATTCATTACTTCCAGTATATGCCAACATTGTGTAACAAAGAAACTCAGTCTGCCCCTACCATCACCGGGAGACCTGAACAGAGTACGTAGGCATGAGAATGGAACCCCCAAAGTAATGTATTTCATATACTTCTCAGGCTCTCAGTACACTATCTGGTCATTTCAGAGTCATGCTCTCACAGCATAAATAGAAAATGGCTTTTTATATTTTACATGTGAAGGAGGAAGACAGTTACATCTGCAGAGGGATGAAGTACTTAATCTTTTAGAATCAGCTGTTGTACACTTCAGAGGTCTGTCCAACTTTTAGGATATGTCCTTTCCCTACATTAAAAGTACACCATTGCTCTGCACAAAACTAGTAGTCTCCAAGTCTAAGGAGTCACTAACTTCTCATACAACTATTACAAACACTCTGGCTCTTCAGAAGATGAATGACTGCACGGCCATTGGGTTCTTATACAAGCTGGTATTATCTTCGGGGATGCTGATTTATGAGGAACAAAATAATTACATTTTGATTTAAACCCTGGAGTACTTCAGGTATTGCAATTCAAGCAAAGCATTTTGGGACGTCACAGAGCTTGCACCATAGTATAGATTTGTGTGTGTTTGAGAATCAATTATCATTAATATAACAACAAGTGCCAAGTGCTGTTCAAGCGTATTTAACTCTAAAGTCCTGTTGGGGATGTTATAAAGCAACTCATCTTCAGAAAAACAAATCCTGTAACTCCTGCAATTACTTTCCAGTATTTTCAATGCAGTGGTTTTTAGTTGTTGTGGCCTTTTGTGTTTGTTTATTTATTTTTTAAAGGGTATAAACACACCACACTGAAAGAAAACAGCAGAAATGAAAGGATGACGATATAAAACATTAGAAAATCAAATCTAATAACCTGGCTTTCTTTTTAAAGGAATTTCAGCAATGGCATGATGAAATTTCAGTGAAGTTCTGTAAAAGAGTATATCTCTTGCCCTTTAAGATTTAAAAAATCTCTGAACTTTGTCTCTGTGCTGTTCCCACAGATACTCAAGCAAAGAGAAGCATTACTTACACTTCTGGAAGTGCATATTCTGGTAAAGAATGTCTGTTGGTTATGACACCATACCAAGGCTTGCAGGACCTGGATTCACCTCTCCACTTTGCTACAACATCTGGATGACAGGTTTTTAAACTCCATTTCAGACTACAGACTTGAGTCTAAGGAAAAGAAAGAAATATGCTTCTGGCTTAAATGATCTAATTTGAACTATAGTGAGTTCAGCAAAAATGTAGTAAGAGGTCTAGTGGTTTTCTTATGCAATCTGTCTCTACAGCTTCATATCATTTGCATATCTCACAAGTAATAAGCTCTGTTTTCTGCAAGTAAACTCCACTTAACATTTGAAAGTCAACCCAGATTCATTTTGGTGCCTGAATAAATAATTCTGACCAAGTCACATAGAGATCAAAGCCAGATCAGTTTCCTTAATGCTGGACTGCTGCAGCACAAGAACAGTTTATATCAAAATGGTAGTTTTCCTGATACAATTCAATTATTTTGTGTTGCTTTGATAATTCAAATTAGTCCAAATTAAAGCAGGTGTGGCCAAAATTAAAAGAACCACTTTGAAAACCCTAATCCCAACCTGACTCTATTAGTCAAACCCTGGTTTATTTACAAATAACTCTATGTCACAGGTACACGGTTCACAAATTCAGCAATGAGATGCAAAAGCCAGTTTGCTTGCTAGCAGCTAGGTGGAACGTGCAGAGCCAACAAACACTACAGATGCAGTCATCACTAAAGTGCTATTTCTTACTACACAACTGGGACCAAACTCTTCCTCCATTCATGACAACATAAATCCGAGGAGTGCTGTTTCTGTGACTTGTTTGTATTGCATTGCTCAGAGAGCAGGGCAGAGTACCTGGAGCAATACTATTCTCTGAAATTCTCTTGTCTACAGCTAGCACGTTTATACATCTGGAGAATAACAGCATCTGAGGAGGGGTCCAGGTCCTTCTAGTAGCTATTTAAACCAATTCCATCATCATTTTAGGAGATCAGAGTGGCATCAGGAAGAGAGAGTTGATCAATAAACTTGATCCACCTCCTTCTTTAATTTTAAATAAAAATATTTCCTGACACACCCTGCATCTTTGTCTTAATTAAAAATGTGTATTCATCTGTTGGTTCTAACCTTTATTTCTTTTCATGTCAGCCCTGCAGGAGAGAGAAAGTAAATGAACATCTGTGAATGTGTCTCCATGCTGCTGCTGTAATTGATGCCAATCCTTCCCTTCTTACCACTCAACTAAGTGCCCAGCTGGCTCTCATTCTTGGAGAGTTTCACAAGCTGTTTGGCAGAGAGGTTGTAACATGCAGTCCCTGTCCTGAAGGAAATTAAGGATTCCAAACTGAGAGAAGTCCTGCTTATCTCAAGGTGCTGTTCTGGCAGCACAGAAACATGCCCTAGGTGATATCTACTGCCTCAAATTGCCTCTAAAAGTTATAGGCATCTAAAAATAGCTAACTACCTAATCCCTGTGATGTTAACAATCCCCATCAGAAAACAGTTTCTGAGCTATAGCTGTGCTCTAATGGTTTTTTTCCTGCCTCCCACTTCTATCATGCCTGATATATGAATCAGAAATCTCTCCCCTTCCATCTTATCATGAATACAAGCACTGAAATTAATGCTTGACTGTCCTATGCATTTACAGGTCATACTGGGCTACAAGCTAGGTTACCTGAGATCTAATTGCCTTTATCACTACTGCCAAATAAGAAAACAGTTGGTCTCCGAGCTGCTTAAAAACCATTTGTCCTCCATGTAAAACCACAACTGTCCTAGAGGAGGACATCCATGTAGATGCATCCAAGAACACCTTTAACACTCAGTAATAAGACACAGTTCTATACCATACATAGTTCAACCTAGAGCTCCACAAAGGCAGCTAAGCATGTCATAGGACTCCTTTACTCTTCCAGTGTCTTGGTGCAGAAGAAGGGATACTTATATGAAACAATTTAGACATTCAAAATTGTTTCATCTTCAGGTCAGTCTTTCCCAGCAAGGACCTGCTGTAGGACATGGGATTACAGAATGTGGGAGAATACGTTTGCGGCACCCCAACAGAAGCTATTCTATCATATAAAGCTCAGCTGGTGGTTTGACTGGAGTAACCTTCATGTCTGTCTCTGCCTAGAATCACTTGCCGTGCAGAAAGCATCCATTACAAGTGCTGGGAGTATCTTCTGTTGGGTCACACCTGAAGCTGTAAGATGAAGTACTCTATTCCGCTTGTATTGTAACTTCTCTTTGCTGCACTATACCTCATTGCAAATCCCCAAAAATCTATTCCAGTGTGATATACTTAGGGCCCTTTATGGCACTACACTGTTAGCTGCAAATGAAAGCCATTCTTTTCTTCTCCTCCCCATCCCCAGCCACTCTGATCCCAAGAGGGCTAGTCTTCATGCCGCTTGTCTGTAAGCTGCAACAAAAAATAATTCTCTGTATGAACTGTAACTCCTTGAAGCCTGGAGTGAATCCTAAGGGCAAAAAGTCTGTCACCAATAAATGACACATCAGGATACCTGTTCCAAAAGAATTAAACACTATTTTACAATTTTAATCACACCTATGTACGAAAGTTACTTTTTAATTTCCTTTTTCTGCATAACTGATCTTTGCATTTTTATATTCATTGCTAAGGAAGCTTCCAGTGTTTCATTTGCAAAGGTGACATCCACTGCATATCAAACTGAGTGCTGGCTGCTTTTTAGAATACACATGATTATACTCATATTCCAGGATTTTCTTATTCTTTTATTGGCCCCCTCTAATACAATTCTTTCCATAGCTGTCCTTGCAGTTACCATACCAACTAAGCATGGTTCCTGAATTATTGATGAAACACTTTCCATTACAAATGCTTATGAAACAGTTGTCTAGAAATTATAAGAATACTGTAAACAAGTGTTTTTATACCCAATAGCCAATATGTCTTGAAAGTAATTACATTAGTCAATTAACACTTGAGACAGTCTAACAAAAAAATCCATTACATTCAATCTACCACAACATGCAACACACCTTTGTAACACATAAATTTGTACTTATTTTTTTTATATGATACCTACACTTTGTTAAGAAGCTTTCAGTTAGGTTTATATGGCAGCTTCAGCATTCTGCCTCTCCCCACCACTAGAAAAATATGTTCAAAAGAAAGAGATGAGCTTAATATTTCTAGAAAAATAGGGATCATATTCAGTTTCTGCAAAATCTGCACTCAAATGGTGAGAATAAGACACCACAAGCAACATTATCCATCACCAATGTAGATTAATGTTTTATATTACACTTTCTTTGCTCTTCTAGGCATTGAGAAAAATGTGTATATTTCTCTGCTCTATAACATTGCTGATAGACTAATTGAGCAAGTTTAATCTAAAACCGAAAGGCCACCTATGATAAATTTGAAAGCAGCAGTCCACTGTTACAGTATCTACTTTTCTTTAAGAATAAAAATATACAGGCATAATTGATCACTGATGAGCAGATATCTCATAATCATTAATGAGTCATTAAAAGTTGGATTTAAAACAATATATGTAGTCAAAATTGTCCAATACATTGAAAGTTTCTTTTCAGATTTCTTTTCATATCTGAAATTCAGTTAAACAGATACCTATGTCTGAAAGGTAAAATCTCCCAGAAAAACAGAACATGATTCCCCCCCACCCCCATAACCCCTCACAACAATTAAGTGAACAGATAACTGCCAAAGGCATATACAAAGGGGGACAACTGAGTACAAAGATAAGAGGCAATAGAACCAGATCATTTTTAATAGTATTGGGAGGAAAATGTTGCCTCTCAAAAGAGTATCATCACACATGAACCTAGCCTTTGCATTAACAGCCTCCCCAGAGTAACCTAGAGGCTAAGAACAGGAATTCAGCAAAAGTTCATGGCAGAACTATTTTGTTCTCAATAGCTTCCTTAAAATAAAAGTCTCCAATTTAAATGAAACAAGCAACGATAGCATAACAGTCAGAAGTACTTCCAACAGAAGAATAAAATGCTATTACCACTTTAGGATGAAAAGCAGGTAAAGCTGAGACACTTTGATGAAGTAGACATGGACCAAAACCAGCCCCCTGTGGTAAGAGCCCTACCGTAGAGCTGTGTGCCTCAACCTCCTTTGGAAGGGTAAAGCTGTGGCAATGCACACTGGGAAATGATTCCCCTCAAGAAACAACCCTGGTTTATCTGTTTCTTGGCAATCTAGTGAAGTCAGAATATCTAGGTCATGATTTCTGATTGGAGAGAAGATACTAGTTTAGCCAAGTCACTGATCAAATCTGTTACAGTGGTTCCAGTATTTCCCAAAAATCACTTGCATGTCCATCACCTGCAAGCGCAATGAAGCATGGAACAGACAGGCAAGTGATGTGTCGGGGGTGTGTGTGTGTGTTGTTACTTGATTTTGAGAGGTTTGGCAAAATCATCAGCATCTTGCAGAATTAAATTTGTGTAACTTCCAACTTTATTCAGATAAAAGCAGCACCTTAAGTTACACTAAGCCTCAAACTTTTAAAGGGTTGTTTCCAATCTTTGCATTACTTCAGTAGTCATTTACACTTCAAAACTCGAAACTGTTTTGAGAATACTAATCTCTCTGGTTCTGCTGCTATTGGCTTTAATAAGACATTCTTTTTTCTATGTATCATAACTCCTGTATTATTGTTGTATAAACTCAGCCTTATCACAGGCTTCCACTGGTGGATGAACAAAAGCAGTGATTCCCAGAAAGTCGTTTTACAATAACGCACGCTTCTCTTGACTGAAACAACTGCAGAATACAAACAGCAGTGCATCTGGAATCATTACTGCATTAGGTAAGCAGGTATCACTCACTACAATGTTGACACTATTACACTGCACAAAAATACATGCCTGAAAATGAAGTGTCCAAACTCCATTTTAAAACACATAAACACACTACTGAGGAACAAAATGCAGTCTGCAGCTCCTTAGGTATGTGTGCTGGTTTAGGGTTTCTTATCCCTTCAAACTATTTGAAATTCTGTGTCAGAAGAGCAAACAAAATGAAGCATAATTTCTTCTTTAATTTGATCAATTGTCACAGCATTTGAAGGAAATCTAAACTCAGCAGATGCAATAGCCCTTATGTACGGTTTATGGTTTCTCATCTGAATCCAATACTATCAAGTATGTATTTTTCCCACATGCTTAGGTACCTTTCACTGCGTGTAGAGAATTAAAGGTGAATGATAAGAGAGAAAAAACCCTGTCTTTTGACTAACACTAAACTTGAGATACAGAGATTGATCCTTATTCTAAAATACTTCTACACTTGCTTGTTAGGTAATTTTATATTTGGTCAGAATGAGCATAAAACATGCCTACTGCTTCATCCTCGATTTACTCTCCATTAGTGCCCAGCTGGGCTTGCTCTCCCAGGGAACACTAACTGACAAAGCAGCCAGTGCCTGGGCTGCAGGAGACTCAGCTTGGATTAGCTTCTCTCAGTGCTGACAATGACATTCACGTTACTAACCTGTACTAACTATTAATATTTGATGCTCAACTACTCCAGTACAGATTATTCTCAAAAACTTATTTTTAACCTGACCTCAGTGTTTTTCTTAAGAAATAAACATGACCATTACTTTCTCTTCCTCTACTTACTATGGATGTTGCCAGAACAAAAGCAAAGCATACTTTACAGTTTTGATATGCCACATCTTAGGTATCTGCCACATTAAGGCTTAGATTCTTCTGTCTTTGTGTTAGATTGAGGTGCAATCCTGTCACTAGGCAGATTGAGGATGTAACCCTGAACACCACAAGAACCACAGTAATCATAATTTCCGTGAGAGAACAGCCATCCATACAAATAACAGCAGTTGCAGGGTTTGGGTTTCTATCTGCAAATGTTTTCCTTACTGGTACCAGAGTAAGACTTGAGTCTACATATACTTCTACTCTGCTATACTCATTAAGAAATGAAATGGCCCATGCAGAAGCAAAAAGTTATTTTTGATGCTATGGCCTATAGCATTCCTGATACACATGTGGCAACCCTAGGCTAAGGGAGACTGAGGCGGGTTTTGTTTCAAGCATTCCGCCTCATTTAATTGCAGCTGTTAAATACACAGGCTGCTCTGATTAACTTTTCATAAGCAGACCTAGACACAAATTTGATTATGTGGCTCTCAGGATTGAGCTGTGAATAGCGGAGATACCTGAACAATGGTGGGATTAAAGGAAACACATTATAGCAACTATCTTGACCCATTTGTTCCTGCAGACAGGATAGAAGACAGGATAGAAGAACGCTCCTTTAGAGTCCTCCTGCAATAAATGTAGCATTTGTTAACCTCTCCAGCAAACTTTACATTAAAGAAAAAAAAAAAAAAAAAAAGCCAAGAAGTATAAACCTAGAGGAGATAGCCAATAAATCTAAAAGGAATCCAGTCTCCAGAGAGTGTAAGCAATGTTGTTAACAAAGGGTCTTCAATTTGACTGGAAACATAAATATGTTGGTATAGAATTTACACAGCCTCATTAGAGATAAGTGACAAAGAGGCTTTCATAGTCACAAAACCTTTAGACTGATTGCAGCTCAAGCAGACCTGAGCTGAACAAGGGCATATTAGGTAACACTTCCATTAAAAGCTGAAGCCACATTTTCAGATAGTTGCTTGGTTCTTCCTTAAACTTTACAGAAAATGGGTAAGTGAAAGTGCATTTTCTTTTAAAACACCAAAAGTGAATTGACTTCACAATTCGGAAAGCTAATCGATACTTGCATCAATTTTTATCTGACACAGTTTTAAAAGTGCAAGGAGAAAAACAGTGATTTTCTACTAAGTCTCTAGAGCAGCTTGAAAAAAAAAAAAAAAAACAAACCATTGAATTCTTTCATAAAGGTCCCAGCACCAATTCTAAGTCCCTGTCAGCAGGCAAACCTGGCAGCACACAGGGCAACTGCTTTACGTTTCTGATACAGGGGTCTTCTTGAGTGTAAGGACAGACTGATGCACAACAAGCTTCAGAGATGCAGATCTGCAATTGTACATTCAAAATAACACTTGTATACACATGATTTGTATGCATAAGGGCAGATTTGCCATACACAGCTAAGTCTAAACATTTTGCTTTTAGTCTGAATGCCTTCCAGAAATAAGGATGAGTAATGCCTAAGATGAGATGCTGGTATTTCAACTAAATATTGATTACCTATCACAGTGTTATTTCCAACTAATGAGAAGGTCAATTCCCTTGCAGGAAAGAGGATTTGGAAGCCTGTTTTGTGTCCAAATGATGCATGATGACAGAACAACACAGTTGTGGTATCAGTAAGCACAGAAGGGCAAATGTCAAAGTTAAAAATTAGTATATTTGGTCTGGATTTTAAATATAGGAATATTAGAAAATCTAAAATCTGAAATGTAGTCTAAAATCTAAAGTCTTACAAAAGGACCACTGCCTCTAATACCTGCCTTATAGCATTCAAAATGAATGCTTACTTCTCAACATCCTGCTTACATTAACCTCTCATGTTCTTGAGTACACTCACTCTCAGTGAGCTGCCCCATATCTCCTAGGCATTAAGTATTAACTTTCAGACAAACAAAGCAGAAGACTCATGTACCCAGCAAAATCTTCACACCAGGATCTTTCTGTCTAACATAGTGTTGGGAGAGGAAATAGCCCCTGAACTCCCCACCCCAAGTCTGATTTTTCTTTTAGGAACACAGAGCTAACATCACTTTTTACCAGCTTAAAAGGAATACCAGACCTGAAGGACCAGGAGAGGTCTGTCTCTAGCACACTTACAACACAAGATAATCCAGTAGTGGTGCACATCTAGCACAAGTTTAGGCAGCTAGAGAGGCTGGTCAGACAATTTTTTTCTAGTACTCAAAGAAAGGAAGTACAGAGACTTGGTCTATAAGCGCTCCATGATGCCCATTCTGTAGTGCTCAGAGATTAAAATAAGAACTCAGGATAACATTTATCTATGGCAAAGGATAAATAAAAGATCAGTGTTAGCTGATACTGGGGCATTTCCAGAAGATACAGTGCTGGTGGAAGTGTAGTCTTGATGATGTAAACAATAAGTCCACCATTTTGGTTTTCCCTCCCAGACTGAAAAACCACAGGAACAGGGCTGAATGACAGGTCTTGGAAGGCTAAGCCAATGGAGGAGAATTCTCAGCTAAACAGTGCTGGAGATAGAGCAAATCCCCAAAGCCCCTAGATCTCCTCCCCCTTGCAGGAAATACCTCTGAAGTATTTCAAATGGAGCTCTTAAACTCTTTTTCAAGAGGAGGATGTATTTTGCCTGTTCCAAAGTGGAATGTCCTGAACAGCCAATAGCTCAGACACAGCTTCCACACAAATTTCCAGGAAAATGTACTGAATAAAGCGATTTTAATCATAGGAACTAGGCAACATTTTTACTTTTCCCTCCTCCCACCCAGCCAACACAGTAACTCACAGTTTTTGTCTGGGCACCATATCCATACAGTATCTGTACTCCAGAATATTATCTTTCAGCTGGGGGATAAACAGAACCACACAAAAAGTTTGATTTTTTGTTCCTCTACCAACCTGACAGTCAGCCCAAAATCTCACACAGCCAAGCATGGGACCACTTTAAGCAAAATTTCATGTTCACTCTTGCACAGATGACAGAGTATTTGTAACAGCACATCAGTTTCTACACTTACAGTATTACAGTGATTTCTGTCCATTTCATATTGGTTTGTGACACAGGAATTCAGACACTTCACTGGGATGGTGTGTACTAACTTAGGGAACAAATGAATAGAAATACTAAGTCCTCTAAACAACATCAGCCGTTAATGGGAAAACTATGATGCGCTGAAATAAAACGGAGCACTAGGGATGACTTGCAACTTGTTTTTACGATAACAGCAAAACTGTATACATTTCTGAAGTATTTGTTGGCAACTGAAGGCACTAAATTTGTGCTCCAAATGCCAGACATAAATGCCATGATGACTGAGGTTGGCAGTGACAGAATGGAAGTGTCCTGCTTGCATACAGAAAAGCTATGATAGATTTAGCTACTACAGCACTATTACTAGAAAAACGTTGCCTAACTGTTCTTTAGGGTGACTACATTCTGTATCTGTACAAATCCAGGCTGGGTGATGAGCGAACGGAGAGCCGCCCTGAAGAGAAGGACTTGGGGGTGGTAGTGGATGAAAAACTGACTGTGAGCCAGCAATGTGTGCTCACAGCCCAGAAAGCCAGCTGTAACCTGGGCTGCATCCAGAGCAGTGTGGGCAGCAGGGCGAGGGGGGGATTCTCCCCCTCTACTCCTCTCTCGGGAGACCCCCCTGCAGTGTTGTGTCCAGCTCTGGGGGCACCAACATCAGAAGCACATGGACCAGCTCAAGCTGGTCCAGAGGAAGCCACGAAGATGATCAGGGGCTGGAGCCCCCCTGTGAGGACAGGCTGAGAGAGTTGGGAAGGTTCAGCCTGGAGAAGAGAAGGCTTTGGGGAGACCCTAGAGCGACCTTCCAGGACTGAAAGGGGCTGCAGGAAAGGTGGGGAGGGACTTTGAGCTGGAGAGAGACTATTGGGCATGTGGTGATAGGACAAGGGGTAATGGCTTTAAACTAAAACAGGGTTGACTTAGATTAGATATAAGGAAGAAATTCTTCCCTGTGAGGGGGGTGAGGCCCTGGCACAGGTTGCCCAGAGGAGCTGTGGCTGCTCCCTCCCTGGCAGGGTTCAAGGCCAGGTTGGACGGGGCTTTGGGCAACCTGGGCTAGTGGAAGGTGTCCCTGCCCATGGCAGGGGGGTGGGACTGGATGATCTTTAAGGTCACTTCCAACCCAAACTGTTCCATGATTCTACATCTCGGTAACTTTGGAAAGACAATGCAAGTTGATTAAGGAAAAATATTATTGCATAAGTATGTATCCAGCCTAATAATTTACTGCCAACACTCCACACAGCCTTCCCATCTGTAGAAGCTACTGACTGTATAAAGTAACTTACACATGGACTTTACATTTATATCTATCTATCTATGAATACCTCTCTCTAATCTACACTATTTTTAATTGAGAATGTGCTAGCATACATTGGAAAACAGACCTGAAAATTACCTACTTTTGTTTTTAATAGTCTAGAAGGAGATTTGTAAAGGTATATATACAACTTGGATGTTGCTTATCTCACAGGAATTAACCTATTCATCCCAGGGTAGACAACCTTCTAAAAACAGACATGGTGTTGTGCTTTACTACATAACTTCAAAGTCAGCAGTTTGAATGAGAGGTATTTGTCAAAAAACCAACCAATTCATCCATGATCAGTTTATTGAACTTTGTTTCTTGTCATTGATACATTCCTACATATTCACTGACTTGAGACAGCAGTATTTTGATACAGCAATGTCAGAGACTGGACAGCCTTGTCTAATCCATCTGCCCCAGTTAAATCCCTCTCCAGGGAACTTCCAATCACCTTAGATAACTGCCAGTCATCTTAGATAATGGTAAATTATGCTTAGCTTAAAACCAGTTTTAACAATTTGATTCAGATTCCACAGTATCTCATTCTACCCAATCAAAACTACTTCTTTCCTAATGACTAATCAAAAAATCGTTCTCAAAGAAAGATAATGCTTAGTAATCTTATGTTGTCGGTCATTTTTACGAAGGTAGCTTGGAGTAACTGGAATTTTTGCCACTGATTCAAATGGATACACAACCCATCATTTGAATCTTGAATTTAAGATCTAGTGTTTTTTCTGGAATTCTTATACTGAAACATAAACCTGATTACATAAACCCAACATAATTAGGAGAAACTGAGTGATGTTAGAAAAGTAACTGAGCTGAGGGTCAACTTCATGGCTTTCAGAGAACAAACTTCCAAAGAAAAATATATGAAAAGATTAAAACTAAAATGACAGTACTTGTCAATCAGTATTGATCTAAATATTTCTGGACATTAATATCAAGGAGATGGCAATAGTCAGTGACTGCAGTACCACACTAATTCTAAGTTTTATTCCTCATTACTCAATGACCTTGAAAGATCTGCCTTATGTTTCCCTGTTGCCCATGAACAAAAAGGAGTGATAATATTAACCTTTTTTTATAAACCAGTTTGAGATAAAACACCATAAAATATCTAGATATGTTAATTCTATATAAAGGGAAAGAATGGCAGAAAAATAATACAGTGAAGTATAATTACATTGCCAAAAATGCAAGTAAAACAGACCCTAGACATATCGATTATGACAAAGACTGACCAGCAACTACTGACTCTAACCTTACAAAAATAGAAGAGGCCCACAATAGAGACTGAAGAGCTGCAGGTAAGGAAACTGTCATGCTTAGGGGACAGACAGACTTCCACATACTATAACTAAGGAGCTGGTCAGAAAATGTGTCAAAACTGAATGCTTCATATAAAGAGATAAGTATCGTAGAATCCTTTAGGTTGGAAAAGACCTTTAAGATCATCAGGTCCAATCATTAACCTAACACTGCCAAGTCCACCACTAAACCATGTCCCTAAGCACCACACCTACACGTCTTTTAAATACCTCTAGGGATGCTGACTCCACCACTTCCCTGGGCAGCCTGTTCTAATGCTTGACAACCCTTTTGGTGAAGAAATTTCTCCTAATATCCAATCTAAACCTCCACTGGTGCAACTTTAGGCCATCTCCTCTCATCCTATTGCTTGTTACATGGGAGAAGAGACTGACACCTCTCTCGCTACAACTGCCTTTCAGATTGCCCTTCTCAAGACATGGTCCAGCACCTCAGTGTCTTTCCTGTAGTGAGGGGCCCAAAACTGAACACAGTATTCGAGGTGCAGCCTCACCAGTGCCGAGTACAGGGGCAAGATCCCTTCCCTGTCCCTGCTGGCCACACTATTTCTGATACAAGCCAGGATGCCATTGGCCTCTTGGCCACCCGGGCACACTGCCAGCTCTTACTCAGGTGGCTGTTGACCAACACCCCCAGGTCCTTTTCCACTAGACACCTTTCCAGCCACTCATCCCCAGGCCTGTAGCGTTGCAGGTGGTTCTTGTGACCCAAGTGCAGGACCCAGCACTGAGCCTTGTGGGATCTCATTACAGGTGGCCTTGGTTCATTGATCCAGTCTGTCCAGATCCCTCTGCAGAGCCTCCCTACCCTTGAGCAGATCAACACTCCCACCCAACTTGGTGTCATCTGCAAACTTACTGAGGGTGACTCGATCCCCTCGTCCAGATCATTGATAAAGATACTGAGCAGAACTGACCCCAGTACTGAGCCCTGGGGAACACCACTTTTGACTGGCCACCAGATGAATTTAACTCCATTCCACACAACTCTCTAGGACCAGCCATCCAGCCAGTTTTTTACCTATCCAAGTCATGAGCAGCCAGTTTCTCCAGAAGAATGCTGTGGGAAATGATGTGAATGGCTTTACTAAAGTCTACATAGACAAAACCCACAGCCTTTCCCTCATCCACTAAGCAGGTCACCTGGGCCTGGTCACCAGGTTGTCCTGTACATGCTGTGTGATTTTGCTCGTTCATATAGTCTTGCATATAATATCTAGTTAACTTGATGATCTGTAAGCTGAATACAGCTTTGAAAAAGCACAAAGCAATACAGTTGCTGCTAGCAGGCAGGTCAATTAACGTTACACTCTGAATCTGAATCCCGAACAGCTTTTATCTTTCAAGACTCACTTCTGGCCACAGTCTGTAAAATTAGATGTGAACAGCACAATATCCCTGCTGTGGACAGCACCGGAGGAGACCAGATATGCAAGACATGTTCCAGATCCTCTATTTCATCACCACTTATGAACAGAAAAAAGGAATATGAATAATTTTCATTTATAAGGCTGCTATCACCAGCAGAATTTTGATAGAGTATCTTTAAAATTCTCAGTGGATATGTCTACTTACACATACATGAATATGTGTATATCCCTTCTGCACTCTAGAGATATCCAGGCTGACTTTTAGGCAATTACCAAGGATTTCAGCTAATTGCAGAACAGTTTCACAATATGAATTGCCATCTCTACATTTCTTCTTGGCTACACATTTTTCATATCATACTACTTCAGTATAGGGACAGAGATAATGAAGTCATCCTAACTGCCAGTGTAGATCTATTTACACATGTGTATCTAACTACATGTACACATGGGAGCTTGTATTACTTTATCCATTTCAGTTTTCTCAACCAACACACTTACAACAGGCATAAAAACTGCAGGAGGGGGTTTAGATGCTGAGAAGTTGAAGCAAAGCCAGGAATCAAAGCTTTTCAAGAGACTGCAGCTCTGAAACACTGCCATATCGCAGGGGCCAAACAGGAGGTAGATTGTAAATCTAAACCCTTGCTAGCACTTACAAACTGCACTTTTACAACTGAAGTATCTTGATGGACATTTACAGAAATGCTAGTTTACTCTCAGGCTAATTGGCTGTCAATTAACAGAAAGAAAGGTTTTTGTCTGGCCAAACCCCAAGGAACAGTATTTTCCTAATATGTAAAGAGAACAAAGTTATTCCAATAGGAGACAGTTTTACTACTTGAAAAATTTCAGGAGTCTATTTTATCAGTCAGCTGAGAAGTTGACAATTACCAGAGAATAAATAAGTAGATGAATCAGCTGCATTTGGGGGTGTTCCTTACCATTTCATCCTAGAAAGTCCAAACTGAACAAAAAAATTCTTAAAAAATAAAATCTATTAAACCAGTGAGATTTTTGTGCAAACTGGGATCACCATACCAACAGCGTAAGTTAAATCCATACAAGCAATTGTGGGTAATTGAATACAGAGAACAGAGCTAAGCACAACCAGAGAGATGATGACAGGAATCCCACCCAAGTCTGATGGATTTTCAAAAGCGATATGGGACAGAGGTATAAAGCGGGTGTCCATGTTCACTCAGCTTTCATTGCCTGGACCTCAGTGTTGCAGAACTGTCAAGGATACTATCTGACAGCTTGCCTCCCATCACAACCCTCCCTCCAGCTTAATGCCACAGTGAAATAATTCTGTGCACACTATTTTAATCAGATTACTATCCTTTTTACATAGTGCTTCCTCTGCATATTTTTATGCTAAAGTAGTTTATTTCTTTGTATTCTGCATTACTATTTAATTGATTTAATTTCCTGTTCTGTTGCTCTAATAGGTAACATCCTGATAATATATTTTTTTGAAGTCTTCAGCCTACCGAAGCATCTTCAAGACACTGAACTGATTTATTCTGCTCAGGAAGCAGAGGTTAAGAGACTTCCCATTGATCAGAGGGTTCTTTATATTAACCACTAAAGAATCATCTGTTTCAGCACAGCACTGTTTGTGGCAATACACTGAATAAAAACCTTTCCAAAGACTAGGTAGGCAGGCACACTTGGAAAATTAGCCAAGGCTGATAATTAGAGATCCCAAAGAAAAGAAACCTTATTAATAGCTGCTACACAACAGTGGCAACTCTACTGAAGAAGAGCTATGTGAGAAACTGCTGCCTTTCTACTAACTCTTCATGACAATCCAATGTATTGAATGATTTTGAATCCCGTTGAAAATAACTTACAGAGTCCAGAACTGGGTAAATGGTTCAACATAGAACATTTTTACATTTTAGGATAATAAAATATGACTCATCATTTTAGGATAATGTTGATTTTTTTTTTTTTAACTCAGAACTCGAGTCTTAATTTTAGAAGATCTAAGGATATATGAAATAATTAGTACAGAATGTTGACACTGTGAAATAAATCCTTTGGTAACTCTTTGAAAGAAACTTTCACCAATGTATTTTTGTGTATGTTTTTTTTTTTTAAACAGGTTGCTTAAAAAAAAAAATCACCACCACATGTCTTGACAAATGATAAATGAACAGCTATGATGGGAGGAAAGACTGACAGATGAAACAATCTGCTCTTTAGAGAAATTACTTCACTGGGTAATTGTTTTGATTAGCCCCATCAAATAGGTCCCTCTGAATTCTTGACATACTAAAAACATCCCTGAAAATAAATCTAAACTGAATTTCTTAAAAAAGAAAGTGAGTCATGACAGCACTGCAACTGTGTGTAACTGACAGACATACAGACATCATCTCCAGCAGGAATTCCATAGCACAGGGCTTTTGGGCATGCAAAAAACCCACAAAATGTACACCTGTCTTCACTACATTTTAAAGTTGTCTTTATATAGAAAAATCCTCAAATAAAGTCTGCTATGAAATTAGAAGGGAGTAATTTTCTATTTTCTGATGGAAAATTCTCTACTTTTGAAGGCGTTCTGGGGAATAACTGCGACTTGATAGGAGAGACCTTCATGTGAAATGATACGCTAGTTCCTATGGATGTAAAAATTGACACAACTGTGCTCTCTTCATACAGTTGTATCCAGGGAAAAATGGTGTTTTTCCTGGATACAATTTACAAAAAAAAGCTTTCCATGAAGCTGAGTATTTGAAGTTATTTCACTTAAGCCTTTCTAGAGGTGCACACAAGTTTTATTTATTTAATTCTCTACCTACAAAATGTCAGACATTTTTACTAGTCAAAATTTGATCTAAACAACTTCAAAACCTGAGAGGTGTTGTATCATTTTAATTTAGCTTCTAAGCTAATACTGAGGACAGAAGAAAAAATATCCCAGAAGGTATTAATCTTTGAAATGCCAGAGATGTAAAATTAATTTCTTCTAGCTTCCCAAAATATAATTTAAACTACAATATTGTACTTCTAAATTCCAGTCAAATTTTAAAATAATTATTTTTAAACGTTCTTTGATATGCAAATGGACCTACAGAGACTCAGCCAAGCTGCACACCTTTGCTACAGAAGAACTAACAGGTTTTTGGGTTATATTCCACCCCTGCTTTCCTGCTCTTTCAGTCTAGGTAGTGTTATGGATTTGCACTTCCCCTCTACAGTCCAGGAGACAGGCTGGAAGGAATAGAAGTCATTTACCTGATCTGAACTCCAATTTAAGCGTTCACGTGGCCTTCACTCTTGCCATAACAGAGTTGTTTCTACTAGCAGCACTAAGAATAACCCAAGAATTTTAAGAAAATACAAGGATACCTTTTAAGCACATACTTTGCATGTCATCAAGGATTGTCAAGCAACCACCATCTGTACAAAGTGCACCTGAAACGCTGTTACTGGGGTGCTGTAGCCCCTATGCACTGTTTGCAAACTTGCCACTCATATCTACAGTATCAACACAATGGAAAAGCAGACGCTACATTTCTACTGGTCTTACCGTAACATATAATGCACCAACTTAGTCATCTTAAATTCTTTTATTCTTTAGCTCATCAATTGTCATTTCATTAATTATAGGGTTAAAAAATACATACTGAAGTCATTGCAGTTATTGATTTTTATTTTTTTCTTAAAGCTACCTAATAACAGGATTGCTAGTAAATTCTCCCACTTCCATTTTACTACTTACCAGAATACATATCCAGATGCTGTGTGTTACTCACACAGAGCAAAGCAATCACAAACCTAGGGCTAACAGCAGCTTGAATCAGTTCCATTGGCCCATAATATATTCCATTATCAAATTAATTTCATGACATTTAACTACAAAAGCCACAAATTTTCACTGCCTTCAGGCAACTATCTGATCACTGTGCCAGTTCTAAAATGCAAGAAAATATCAGAACTCCTCACTTACTGCAGCCCTAGTATTCACCTTCTATCCCATTTTCTACTGGAGAACTGGATTGCACAGAGGGATCAAGGCAGAGGACATCAGGCCCACTGTATTCAAGGGTAAGACTGAGCCATTTTTACCACAGATTACAAACCAGACTCACTGATCATAGCAAACAGAGCTGTGGCAGATCCTGCCTGAACAGAATGAAACACAAGATGCCATATTCGTACCATATACAAAAATATTTATGCCATACACAAATCCTATCTCATGAGTTTTGGAGAAAGCTACAGCTGGACTAAATGATTGTAGCCATTTGTTGCTGGAAGAGAAATGAGAGTAGGTTGAGAGAAAACATGGACCAGCATTAATATTGTCCTGCATACTGTGATGTTATCCATGCAAAACACCAAGACGAAAAAATAAATCTTGTCTCATTTGGTAAATGTTTCTCTTATAGCAGGCAAAACCAAGTCTTGTCCACTCTGAAATGAGGGGCTTAGGTTTGACAGGAATCCAGTTGTTCCTGCAGCAGGACAAGCAGTTGGGAGGCGCGGAGCAGGAGGGTGAAGAGGCCTGGGCTCACAGCTTCTCCTCATGAAGGGGGATGGAGGTACAACGGGGAGGGTAGAGGTTGCAATCATGGCTTCTGTCAGCAGCACTCCTTGTCCTGCACAATCCAACACCTTCCTTGGCAATCCCAAGCAGCCACCTCTACAGCCTTTCAGACTCTGGCATAATATATGCCAATAACAACTATCTTTGCCTTTTCTAGTAAAAACCCTAGGCTTTTTCTTTGCCTAGGGTCGCTCTTAATGCCCTAAGAGCAGGGAAGATTTTGCTGCCTTATGGAAAGTTATGGGAAGTGTCCTTTGCGCATGAGTCTCATTCTCCACCTTTCCTTCACTCCATTTTACTTGTTTTTTTTTTTTTTTTTAATTGTAGCATTGTAGTGATGCTATGGTGACATAATCCCACATGTACAAAGCACTAGCATAAAATGAGCTTGTATTAGTGAAGCATCTCCCTTACAGATATTTGCACTGATGAATCAACATTATTGCAACTAGTCTAGACTTCAGGAAGACTTAAGACGTGAAAATCATGTTCATATCCACAGGCATCCATCAGGATTTGGGCATTCATCATGCTGCACTTGATACCATCAAATATATCCACAAATATATTCACAACTACCAATTCAGAAGGATTGTACTAAGCAGCAGCCAGCACTTGGCTCCACCTACACAGAATATGCTAGTTAATATTTTTCAATATAATAGCAAATATTAAAATGCAAATGTAATATTTAACCGACTCAGTATGCAGAGGGTTAGAATTTTCAAAGCGCCTGGTACTGTTAGTGCACATACAATATCAAGTGCATTTTCAAAACAATTAATGAATATTTAATTGGCATGAATAATTTTCATTAAGCACAGAAAATGGAGAAAGAGATAAATGTTGTTTACCAAAACTGCTTTCCATTACATCATTTGTATTTCTTGCCGGTGAAGAAAAACTATTGATTGATCCCTGTGACCAATTCTTTGTCATTTTTAAACAATTGCAGAGAAAGTTTTGCCCTTATCTTTTAGTGTGAATCAAAGCATTTAATGCTCATTTTGAAGGGCACATTTTGAGTCATCTTATATTTGAGATAAAAAAATAGGATCCTTGAGCATTTTACTCTTTTTCCACCACTTCTGATCAATAGAAGTGATCCACAGTAAGGAAGAACTCCCGAAATGCTCAGTGCTAGCCTCTCTCTGTCCCACTCAGAGTCATAACAAAATTGGCTCTCTGCTGCCGACCAGGCCAGAGTGAACCTCTCCATCACAGCACCGAATAATCCCATTCCAAAGAATTACAACGCATACTAGGAAACTGCAGTCTAAACCTACAGACAGGGTTTTGGACAAAAGTCTGAAAGCAATGGACACAACTAACTTAGAAGCTTTAGTTATTTCAGCATAAAATTGCTATTCCTTGTAAGTAGGCTAAAGGAAATGAGGAATATGCAGGGGAGGCGTCTCTGCTACCAAGAGCTTCTGAAACCTAAATAAAATCATATGAAAACCGTTCTTCCTTATGTAAGTAGTCTACAGATTTTTGCCTGGATTTCTAATAGTAACTTTATGTGAAGAATGGCTAGTAAATTTAGTAGCCACTATTCCCCATTACCTGACAAAAATGCAAACTACACCTTCACAGGCATGAGGGGACACAGGGCACACAAAACTGATGAATATATATTTTAACAGCTTTTTAAGGCAGATCAGAAAGGCAGCTTGCCAAAAACTGTGCATACCACACAGTGCTAGTATCTATTTAGTAAATTTAAAATACCATCTGTCTTCAAATAAACAGGATTTAAGTAAAGTTGTGCAGCATAGGATGTCTGTTCCAGGAAAAATCTTCATTTAAAGCCAGCAGCTAATATACCACATGAGATCAAAGACTAGCTATACTTCTACACTATAGAGCACAACTTTAGAACCAAAGGCAGTTTATGAAAGGCAGGGATTGGGGAGGGGTCAATCTAGCAATACAGTGGGAGATCAAGTCAAATTTCTGTTTGGTTTTTCTTCTTCCCCCTAGCAACTAAAGTAACAGTCTGTGGCTTTAGTTCAATGATACTTGAGATTCTCAAATCTGAATATCCAGCTATAGTAACTAAAGCTTTATCAATTTACATCAGGCAAAAATGCAACTTTCTCTAATGAACCCAGGAAGGTGTAGCTACCACCTTTTCAATTGCCAGAATAAACCCTTTGGGACTCCTTATTACTAGCAATGATTGCTTTTAATACGTAACTAACCACTTCCATTCCAACTCAACCTTTTCCAACACTGCATTTCAGTATCCTGTACTCAGGAAAAGGCCTGGGCAGTCAGACCAGCGCATTGTGGCTGGAAAATTAAACTGCAAAGTCACAAGGACATAAAGAGTTGAAGTGGGTGACTCAAAACTGTTCTACTCTGCTCCCTCCTACAAGAAGTCCTCAATAAGCTTACAACTTGCTATCCTTCTTAAATCATTCCCATCAGGCTTATTTGATCAACATTTTGTATAGGAGGAACACATTTGTAAATGCACCCCACCATTCCCTGCAAATGAAGAATACATGCTTGTATATAATTAAGAGCTAATCAGTTAAAGACATAAACCAGGAATTAATTTCACTGGCATATGCATTTCAACAGCAACAAGAGGCTCTGAGTAACACTTGGGATCCTCTGTATTCGTCTGTATGCAAACATGGTCACAAAAGCTTGCCACCTAGAAAAGCAGAACAGATGGGAAACACATCCAGATTAAGTGATTTCAAGGAATACTGGCTCTGAGCTAAGAACTAAGCACAGATCTTGCAAGTCCCAAGCGCACGTCTTTTCTACAAGATCATTTATTCTCTGTCAACGGAAACCTTTGTATGAGCCAAAACCAAAAACAGAAGACAAATTAGTTTTCAGCCTGTAACTCGGGTCCTGGATGACAAATACAAGGTGTGATCTTATTTCTTAAAATAAAATATTGATTACACTTAAGGATTTCCATCCTTCCTCTTTTCAGTTTATTTAAAAGCTAAACCAAACTCTTAAAGGAATTATTAGAACAATTACTCGATTATAGAAATAGTTGTCACTGCAATAACTGTTGTTGAATCACACCTGTACAATTTCTCTCTGGAGTATTTTACCCTGAGTAGATATTTTACCAAAAATTCCTGCAGTTTTGGAGAGTTTAGTATCTCAGTTTAAATTCAAGCTTCCACAGTATCCTTCTTATAAAATCCACTTCTCTTCTGTATTTGGATCCAGATTAACTTTACAGGTAACCTTATTCAGTAAACTCAGGCTACATAGATATGCCATCTGCTTTTGTGGAAAAAACATTAAGTCACGACAAGTCAGCCCATAGATGATCTGTTCTAGTCACCTCCCGCATAAGGCAAGATGAGTAGAGAGCTGACAGGCAGAAACAGGGCACGTGCCCAGAGTTTACAGATGGAAATATCTCAGCTACTCCAGTTGACAATGTGGTTGATCAGCAGATTTGATCTTGAGACTGCTTAACAGGCATTTTTCATTTCTAGTATCTTGTTCGTTTACTTCAGAGTCTGTCAATCTGGTTCTGCCACACTCACTTACTCTGTAAAACAGTCCCATTGATTTCAGTGAAAATATTTGCAGAATAAAGTATTATTCAGTGAGAAGGTGGTCAAACCATGTCTGAACACATAAAGGTTCTTCTATCTCTCAATATATTTTCAATTTCCTCATGAGGAATATAAGTTCTAGGAGTTATGTTTACCATAGGCATGTTAACCACCAGATAACAAATCATTCTCTGCTATTCATTAGTAGACATGTCTACTTCCAGCAATAGAAATACAATGACACAGAATCCTAGGCCATTAGAGAATAAGGCCAGCTCTTTAAAACATTTCGAATTCAACTAATGCTTCCACTGAAGTCTTTCCTAAAGGCATCTTTTCCATTAAATACATTTCAATTATAGAAAGAAAAGAAACTAATCTAGGGAAAAAAAATCTCTGGATTAATGTTAAAACCTTTCTTTCCTGCTATTATTCTGCCTTTTTTTTTCCATACTTTTGCAGGCAGTCATGCAATTTTTTACCCATGTAGTCTTATTACAGAGCTTCTTGTGGTTCTTACCAGTGCACACACATCATGCACCCAGGGCAGTAACAGCATGCTTAGGTGAAACAAAAGGTCTCCTTCATCTAGATACTGATGTATGTTTGCAGAGACTTTATTTATGTCATCAATATTTTGTGCACTTAATCACCATTTTGATTCTGTATGCAAAGGGGTCATAGGGAAAGCAGCAGGATACATGCAGTTTGAGAGATAAATTACACATATGCGCTAGCCTAAGTGCTCCCCTCCCTTAAGACACTCACTTTCAACTTGGACTGATAAGAATGTGTTGAACAATTGGTGTGGTTTGATGGCAGAACTCGAATGATTTTACACTGTGTGTCTATGGCCCCATAAAGTCTTCCTGAAGTTTTTACAATGTTTATTTGAATATTTAACATTCAGCAATGGAACACTGTTTTACAACTTTCCTACTTGACTTAGTGCTTGCTGGTTTATTTTGGGTACTATATTGCTGGTAGTTTTTATTTGCATAACGTTGCTTCACTAAAGAAATAAAGACGTATTTCAACTGCAACAGCCTGGAGTTGGAATAATTTTTCTCTTTCCTCTACCTTGTTCCCACTTAAAAAAAATAAACTTGGGTTGCTTGAAAACAGAAGCAAATAAAAAGACAGATCACTGGTAAAAAACAAGCCTTGAAAGAAGGTAAGAGTACTTAAGACTTACCTTTCATATTGAAGGTTAAACTAATTATCACGTTTAAATCTAATGTAATAAATTATAAGATATCTAAAACGTTTCTTAAATTTTGGTGACAATCATATGCAACTAGGATGCTACTAATTATTTGTGCTACACTATTCTTATCTGTTGCATCTTTACACATATTTATTAGCCTCAAGAATAAGGCAGCCACCAGATTTACATCTTCCTGAAGTGACAGGACAGGTACAGAATTGATTTAGTAAGTTCCAGTACTTATGACTTGGACTGAAATGAGCCCTCTATTAATAACACAAATTAAATCCTTCATAAGTTTAAGTACTGTAAGGGTTTGTATGGGTTTCTTATGCTTCTCCACATTTACCTATTTCCCTGCACACAGCTTGATCTAATATTTTAAATAGCAGGGAAAACAAGCTGAAACTCACACTGGCACTTCCTGCATAACCCCAACATGGAAGCTTTTAAAACTCCGGATAAAAAGAAATCCTCAAGTCTACTGGCTGTCATCCACAAGCAGTTCTGGTACCAACTGCATGCAACGGCAAACATGCTCTGGCAAGAGAGGGCTGAACTATTATTTTTCTATCATTGTTGCAAACAAGAGTAACATTAAATGATCCTACATCATCACTGCGTGGCACCCGTGGCTTTGTCACATCAGCAGGTACAGGTTAAGGAAAAAGGAAACCACTTCTCTCTTCCTCTCCTTCTCCTCTGCTCTCAGTACAATTATCTCTGAGGACTCATAGCCTCTTTATATTCAGGTAAATAACTGACATAAAGATGTCAATAATTTACTTTAATAGTCATCTTGTAGAGGATTTTACTGAGTCTAAGAATGTTCATTCAAACACAGGCTGGAAAGAGCCACTTTCCTTGATTAAGTTGCTCCATAGCTAAACTACCTTTACTTTATTTATATTATTAATAATAATAATAATAATAATAATAATAATAATATACACTATTACAAACTTTGGACACAAATTCTGGCCCTGTCCCTTCAGCTGGATGAGCTTGCCCTCATTTCATCTGTGTCACGGTCTGCCTTTCAAAGGCTGGTCTCATTTTCCAAGAAAATTTCTTTTGGTTTTGTGGAGGGGCTGGCAGAAGAGAAACACCATCCTCTCTATACTACTTTTGCTTACCAATAGTCTGATACATCTGATTGTTCGCAACATCAAATATACACTGCAGAGAGAAGTATGAGGCAGAAATATGGGAAATGTAAACCTACTATGCAATAATACTATCAAGAATGTATTTAAATACAAAAGCAACTGCGTCTTGTTGCTGTAACATGAGTCCAATTTTTCTCTTGTTATTACACCATTTACCTCAGACAAGACAGCCACTTTCTGAGAGAAGTGATGAGGTGTTCCCAGAGCACAGCTCTTCAGTCGCCTTTACCTTCTTTCAATGTCAACAGTTATAAAAACCCTGAGGAAGCTGAATCTGTACAGAAGATAGAAAGGGAGAGTTCAGTTTAGCTGCATTCCTCTTTTGTACTTTGGAAATTATTAATCGATTTGCTGTAACTGTTTACAGAAATGCCTCACTGTAAGCAAGTATTAAAGTATTGTAAGCAAGTGCTAAATTCAAACTGAAGCACAAATCCAAATATTAATCCTGTAGTAAGGACAGAAACAATGCTATGGAATTCAATGGCTTTAATTTTAACCCATGATTTCTAAAGCATGAAGGACACCACCAGACCCAAGTACCAGCTGAAGATAGTCCAAAGTTTCTTGGAGGCAAACTACAAACAAACCAGAGGTTATTATACTAGTCACTGCTCCATGCATTAGGCCATCAGGTACATAAGACTACTGACAAAGAAACCTTCCTCCTCCTGCTCATAAAGAACAACATAACACTAAGAAAAAGAGGGTTGACAATCTTGTTAATATTAATTACACATGAAAAATATATCTCTGCAACTGTTTTTCCTTATGTAATACATTATCAACACTCCTGGCACTGTTCATTGCCTTCATCTGGTGACACAACGGAAAAATAATTTAATTAGACTGATTGAGGCATTTAAAAAAAAAAAAAAAGGTATCATTCTTACAAGCAGAAGTTAAAAATCAGTGCTCTGCTTTGCTGCTCAAAGTATTTGAGAGATGCCACATGAGTTCTTGATTTTTGAGCATGAGTGTTACTGCTCTGCAGAACTCAGTGTACAATTCATTATTTAGTTTAAATTTATCTTCGGGCATGTATTTAGGGATACAGTATTTGAGACTGTAATCACCACATTATATAAATCTAAATAAAAAGGTGGCCCAATGCATTTTTAATATTTGTATGTAATAACAAAGCACCCATGGAATTAAGCAAAGATATCTATAAGGAAACGTCTAGAAAAAATGTCTTGAGCTTTTAAGAACTAGGTCACTCAACAACTGATCATCATTAATGATTACTACAGTAGTACTTAAAGACAAAGAGAAGCTGTAGTCCTTTTGCACTACAGGAATGCGTTTGTACTTCCGAGCTCACAACAGTGATAAAAAGCAACAACTTCACCAGCTGACAAATAGAAGGTGGTAGAGACAACTCAGAAAGGTAGCAGTGAAATATGGCACACTATGACTCCTACAGGTGCACTCCCAGCTGCTTGGGCTTCTACCCAAAGACCTTCACTTTGATCATTTGGTAGAGGAGTATGATGGTATACATGAGGTAGGCGGGAGGCACCAAACCAACCCCAAGCAATCTGAGATGTTACAGCATTCCCATTCTGGAGCCCCACTCTGCCATTTCACTGTTTTCCAGTATCCAGAAGACTGAAACTTCAGTAGATAGTCTCGTGCTCACACAATATTTATACCCTCACTTACTTCAACTGCCCAGAATTTTATAGACATCTGCCCTGCTCTCCTCTTTTGTTCCTTCCATAAAGCAAACAGACCTTGGCATTTCCCCTCTCCCCTACATAAGCTGTTTAATGTTTCTGAGCTTCCCTATTTGCACCTTTCCCAGCTCTACACACCCTTGAGATGAATTCTGGGCACTCTTCTGTTCCCATTCCAGGGGCAGCATATTGCATTCTCTAGTCTTTTCACAAGTAATTCCTCACCTTCTATTAGTCGTTTGCATGCTACCTAACCATTAAGCTGGTATTTTAGGAATTACCCAAAATTATTCAAAAATCTCTTTCGTAAGTAATAATAGCGAATTTAAAACCTATCAACACACACAGATAGTTAGGACTGTTTTTCCATCAGCACTTTTCTTTGTGTCTATCAACACCGAGTTTCATCTGGTATTGTATTGTTCATTCATGATATTTTCTGCAACTCTTTACACTCACAGCACCAGTGTCATTTCAACACTCTGGAATAGCTCAAACTGTTTCATCTCAAATTCAGTACTTTTTCCAGGTTAGTTATGAATATAGTGAATACTGCAGGTCTTAGTTACACTACTAGTAATGAAATCTGGTCAATAACACCTGTAACTGTCTGGGGTTTTTAAACCTGTTTATTTACAATGGATATCTAGATGGCATTCATCTAAAAATGCTTATTCTGTAACACCTTGGATACTTTAGGGTCCTTAAGTGAAAGATTTTTTTCAAGCTTTTGGAAATACATACACCACATCAAGCAGATCATTGTTATCAACTTGGTCGTTCAAAGAGCTCTAACAGAACAACAATACTTCATCTTCCTCTACAAAGACATACTGAATTTTTCCTATTGAAATCATATTCATTCATAACCGAGAAATGTTATCATTTTCCCAGTTCATAAAAATAGGTCTTGGTTTAATATAAACTGCCAAAAGCAGCACCTCTGAAGAAGGATGCAATCTCTTCTATCACTGGAATACCATGATAAAAGCACAGAATGACTCTCATTTGAATAATCTAATAAATAGAGCTTGTTCCTTGAAATAAAGTGAAACTTCTCAGAAAACAGAAAGTGTAATGAAGAAGGTTCTTGACGTAGTAGATCTGGATTTTGTAATGCACTGAGTAAAGCACTCTGTTCTGCAATGCAGCCTGTGCATGGGGTGCTACAGTAAAGCAATGAAGCGTTGTCCAAGGTGTGGGTTATATACCCAGCTGTTACAACATCCCACGGAGCCTGCTTTGGGCTGTTTGGCAACACTTACTCTCCACAACCCTTGCACTTGCTCTGATTCACACAGCTCCATCTCTTGTCAAACCAAATGCACCTAAATCACATTCTCATTATACAGGAAAATTTTACTCAATTCCCAGTCACTCATCATAACATGATACACTCCGGATCAAGCTGCCAGATAAATCTGGACAACTGTCACATGAGCTTCTCCCTGTTAGTCATCAATTTTTCTAGCATTTATCACAGAAACATTGTAGTCTTCCCTCTTAAAAAAAAGCTACTGCACAGCTTCTCTGGTTACATTTATGCATATTACCACTGTGTATTACACTATAACCTTCAGGGACTGTAGAGCTTAGAACCTGCATTAATGCGTCATACTAGTTCACTTTAATCAATGCTTATTGCCTAAAGGAACAGAAGTGTGGTTTCTTATTATGGCAGACATGCTTTTAAGGGGCTTGCAATACTTTTCTTTTAAAAAAAAGTTCCAGCCATTTGATCTGAATAATTGCTCAAGAGCAGGTCCTAAAATAGGATCTGAGTACACATAATTGTGTTCGGGACACTGGTAGGAGGAATGACAAAAAGTATGAAGAAATTAACACACAGCTCAGATCAATCATTAGTTAATTTAGAGCTTGGTGTTCTCCGCATACCACGAACCCAGTAACAAGCGACTTCATTAAGCTAAAATGGATCTTTAGTAAAGCAACTATTTACAGAGCAGCTGCAGCCTGGTGTTCCCAACATGTGCACATGGGTTGATTTTCAGATAACCCTTCTATTCTTCAACTTCTGTTCCTTCTCAAACTTATTAAATCCAAAAATGGGAAAGTGCTAGAAGAGGATTCTCCAGGGCACCTCTTCCAACTTCTACCATGAAAAATATATCTAAAACCTTTTTTTTTATCAACGCTTTACTTCATAATAGTTCTGTCCTTAAAGAAAGGGTATTCAATACCCTCACTCCTCCAGTCATTAGAAACCCTATTTCCAGCTTCAATATTTCTTATGCTATTTGTAGCTGGTTGTTTGTAACCAGCAGCTGAAATACAGAGTATCAGAACAAGGGTAATTTGTAACTGATATTTTTTTTCCTGTTGAATAAAAGTTTAATTTGATGCTTCTGGAAAAGCCTTAAAACCACAAGAACCTTTAGCTTCTGCTTTTGCTCTCCCTGCAAAAGAGTGACCACCATCAGATTCATTAAAAACTGCTTGATGATTGCCCCCTGGCTCATGTGTTTTCAACACACTGTATACACAGCAAGCTAATGTTAATTCTTCCATTCCTCCCATCGTGCAAACAGCTCTATCTGCTGGGAATGTGCTAATCAGGCTCTGTAGGTCCAGCTCACACACCATAAACACATGTCACAACAGCAGGCTGAATTTACCAATTTGCTTTCAATTCCTGCTGTTCTCTTCCTCCTCTGACTTCCAACTCCTGTTTCCATTTGAAACAAAACAAACAGGTTTTCCAGCAGGAACAGCTACATCTTACTAAAACAATCCAAAACACAACAACAACAACAACAAAGAACTCAAAACAAAAAACTGAGCTGGTTCTTTGCAAAGCATTCACTTTTTCTGTCTTTGCAAAACTTGTATGAACCAAATGTTCTTATGTCGACTTCACACGTAAATGTATATGCTTCAGAAACTAATCCCAGTCCAAAAGCACTATTATCACCTTCCTCCTGCCTCCCATTGAGGAAAATGTCAGTAGTTTGTTGAAACAAGCCAACTTTTGCAATGCTCTAGAGATTCCAGACCTCAGTGAGGCCTCTAGGCCGTTTTTTTTTTTTTTTTTTTTTCTAGCTCTGGTGATTTTTAGTTAGCAGTGGCACACACAGTTTATTCAGCATCCTCTGACTGCCCTGCCTTCCTGTCCATCTGCTAAGCACAGATTCAACCTTTGAATTCACTGCAAACCCCTCTGCTAATTACAATCACTTGTTTTTTGTCAATATTCACACTGGATGCAGCACATCTACTCTCTTGATCATCACTGCAGGAAAAAAAAAAAAAAAAAAAAAAAAAAATCAGAGGTTTACCTCAAATCCAAGCTAAATCTTTAAAGTACAGGATTCTATTCCATCTGCCTCCTATAAGAGAGGAAAAAAGCTATAGGCTCCAAGTTGTGTCATTAGTAACTTCCTCAGCCATATGAAACCTTACTGCCTCAAGCTCATTACAACATACAAATGTTCAAGGAAATACTAGCATAATGGTATGAAATTGTATTCAGTCAGGCATGCCTAAGGTTAACCACCACAAGTAATTCTCTTTTAAAAATCAATTGCATTAATGGCTGCACAGGGCAGTTGTTTTTAATATGACAAACTAGCCATATAACTTCACTGGTGCTTCATATTTATGGAATAATATTAAGTGCCTGGATCAAACAAAATTTTTGGAAAATTCAGCTACAAAATGAGCAAACCTAAGGATGTGGGTCACCCAGACTGTCCAGGGATTCTGCTGCAGCCATGTTTTCAGGGACGGCCACAGGCAGCCTTCCCTGCCACACTCCTCCCACAAGAGCCTTGTGCCCATGTTCCTCCTCCAGCTGCTTCCCAGATGGGTGCCATGAAGGATGTGCCCCACTCCGCTGGGATGACAGCCTGCCACTAGCCTGGGCTTTCCAGAATCTGTCAGAGGCTTGACTGAGGGTGCCATCCAGCCAGAAAAATTTCAGCCCTTGATGATTCATGATGGACAAACCTTTAAGTATTGGACAATTTTAAATAAAATTTACTTCTAGGCCTATATTCAGTTCAAGTAGACTGTAGAGTGTCTTACAGAGAGAGAAGAGAGGTGCTCCCCACCTGAAAAGCTCCTAATTTGAGCACAGCCAGCAGCACTTGGAGAGCAGGAGGCTGCCGGGGCTGGTGTATGGGCCACCAGAACCACCCTGTGCTGTTCACAGCCACTTCCAGCTGGCTCAGTAACAGCACAAAGCCTCAGCCAAGGAGAACAGGGTCAGGGGCCCATGGGTGGGAATGGGGGTGTGTTTCCATACACTACAGAAAGTATAGCTGGAGTACAAAGGCTGAGAGAAAGCACCCTACGTCATAATCGTGTGAGTCTCCTAAAAAAGTCTACTATCAATTTAATAGTGATTTCTACTAGGGACAAACTAAATCCCAGAAAAAGAGCTTTTGCAGTGTCCTGCTCCTCTTCATAAAATAATAGAAGTAACCATCATGATTCATAAAAATACCTTGCAAGCAAATTAAACAGTCTAGCCTTCCTCCACTGTGTTTAAGTCATTTTATTCTTGTCTTAATTTAGGCAAATGGTACCCCATTTCACAATAGCCCTTCTCTGGCATTGTTTATCATTAACAAACATGCATGGCTTACAGAGGATTCCTCTATTCTAGGCCACAGACCACAAAATCCCCTGAAAAACAGGAGCTGTTTATATGAAAGAGAACATTACATCTTTTCCATCCTCTTTATAATATCAAGAAGAGTTTGGGTATCTTCTGCTTTCTGTGCTGCACTTACCTGAACACTTTCCTCAGAGATGCAAGTGGAAAAAAACCCCAACCAGTCTAGTTCCTTGAAACAATAAATGGGTTTACATAACAGACCTTCAAATATTTTATATTCCTACCAGAGAACATTGGCAATCTATAACCATCCATCTTTAAAGAAACTCGCACAAGTACAAAGCATGATCAAATATCTACTGTTTACAAGCATACTCCTATTTCTGCATTTGCAGCTCATTAGTCCTCCTACAGTTTGCCAAAAAAGCACTGAGTCTGATAGAGGAGGATTGACAGACATCTACAACCGCAACATTCACTTCCAGCATTTCAAAGTCAACTGTAGTTTAGTAAGCACTTCAAAAGACACAACTTTGTTGCACAAATAAATGAGTGAGACATTTTCACTGTAAAAGTTGAGGAAAACAATGTCAACACAGAAGCCTGAATATCTGACTTTTCAAAGACCCTGTATATTTGTTAGCTAAACTAAACCAAGGGTGAATTACCCAGTTTGCAGAGAAATACACTGACAGAGGGTGCAAGATGTTAGCAACACATTCCAATTATTAAAGAAAAGTTGAAACATGTTCAAGTTTTCTCTGGCCAGAAGACTCAAACCTCAATGAGCATTTTGTTAAGAATTCTGTTGATTTTTCTGCCACTGCATACAAGCCTTAAACCAAAAAGAAGATAAATACAGACCTTTCTAATAACCATACTCATAACTGTCAGCATTTAAAACTTCATACATCCCTCCTCTATCAATTTCAAATGTACACAGGTAAGTGTTACATATAGAAAATGTAATAGATACAAATTTGTTGCAATAAATAGCATGACTTAGGGATTCAAAGTAAAATTTTAGTGTTCTTCAAAAGCACCAAACTTATCCCCACCTGGAAAAAACCCACACCTTGATAAATAGCACTGTCTTGTAGCTTTGCTGATACGTATCTCCTTAAGCTGAGGTCTGAGGCAACTAGGTAGTATGGAAGGTACAACCCTTCCCATGCCTTTTTAATTTCCAGCTGAATTTGATAGTATGAAATCCAAATACAATCCATCTCTCCTAGAAAATATAACTGGGCTGCCAGCTTACTTCACAGACTAGAAGAGCCTTCTGATAGGAATTTATTCAGGTCATTCCATCCCAGAGCTATCTGCCCTACTTAAGCAGAAAATTAATTTATTAAGAATCAAAATAAGCCTTGATTTTACTACATTTACTTCTCCATACATTACAAATCCAGAAGTGTTAAAAGCACAGACATCCACAGGTAACGTGATGCTAGAGAGCCCTCAGGACTGGAAATCACTCTGCCTATGTTCAGCTGCCCTGCTGCTGAGCTGCTACCTGCCTGTAGGACAGTCACTTAACCTCCTTGCCCTTTATTTTCACCCACTTTGAAATTCCTACCTCCAAAGAACTCACTCTCTTTCATGAGTGTACAAATGCTTGACAGGAAGGGAACCTGGTCCTGGCTGTAACTGATAGAAACTGAAAACAGAACTTGTCTGGAGTCACTGGAGTATATAGCACTGTAAAATTAATGCTTTAATACCAGCTGAAGTAATCCAGTGAAGAGGTAAACCATATTATGGGAATTACATAATCAAACAACAGCGAATGAATTATAACTATTTGAAATCCAAGTTTATTTACTACACATTGCAGTTTTTAACATGAATAAGCTTCAGTTGCAAACCTCAAATATATCTTTGAGATACATTTGGAAAGATTCATACTGCATTTATTCTTTACCTGTCAGTTCTTGAAAACTGAAGATAATGGCGTATGCCAATCATTTATTTAAATAAAGATTTAGTCAATTTAGACAAAGATCTGACAAGCAAGCCATCTGCTCTCCAGGCTGATCTGAAAGAGAACACTTCTGTGAACTGGGCTACGATTTTACAATTGCTGTCTTCTTTGGGGCTCACCTGCTTTGACTGCCTCTCCCTTCTGGACACTTCATAACCACCAAGTGGGTTATGAACAACTTGGACAGTAAAAGACATCTTCATTTAACAGAACCAGATCCTGAAAGATGAATGATGGCTTTCTTACCACAGTAGGCCTACATTAACAGCCACCAGACTGGCCTCTCAGACACAGCCTTGATCCAACAGCAGAACTGTCACTCAGCTTCCTTAAATTCAGAAAGCCGAGCAAGTATCACAGAGTAGTATATTAATGGCAAAACAAAAACTCTGATAGCACAGCTGTGCCACAGCTAAGAGTCCAGAAACTTTAAACTCTAGCTTCCCTAAATACAATGCTCAAGATGCTGTACTATAATTAATTGCCTCATCTGCTTACAAACGTCACACAACTATTTTTGCAACTACTCTCTTAAATCCAAGAAAAATAGATGTTCTGTACATACAGATACTCTGCTTAGTATCTTTGAATCCACAAGCATAATGGACATGCCATCTGTATCAGTGAAGCTTCAAGTACCAGATCTGCATATTCAGCTGAACAGTTTCTCTGTTTTAAATTTCTTACCAGATGCTGCATATATACTTGCAAGTAGATAAGCCCAAATTAACAGTAAGGGTGCTTGGTAAAAGCACCAATTATCTCCCCCATGGAATCTGCTCTAGAACTCAGACCTGCCTTGCCTGCTGCAGGGAAGCTGAACCAAAAGCAAGATGGGATCTCTTGAGAACAGATCCCAATAACTGTGCATATGCAATGAGGCCACAGCATCACAGTCTACATAGAGAAAAATCAGGTTTGACCAAGGGACAGTTTTGTTTTCTTTTACTCTGATCCCCAGAGGAGATACCCTCGATGCATGATGAGAATAACTAGTTCAGAGGACAGAGTAAGAATTGAGCTCTTTCTGGCATGTCCTTCCTTTAACTTCTCTCTGGGGGCCAACAGTCAGAGAGCTCAAACCTCAGGGCAATGTAAATCCCAGGGGCTGCGTATCTCTAGCTACACATCTGTGGCATAGCTGGAGCAGGTCACCTGTTCCCCTGATGTAGACAATTGCTGATAATTTTCTTCTATAGAGTAACATCTGTGCTCCTAATAGTTATTCACACCCAGTTCTGCTCTCGACAATCCCACCATGCTTTCCGGTCCTCTTCTTTCTTCCAAGGCACATTATGCTGTACCCATATTGCATTTGTGTCTTGTGTGTGCTCTCCTTTGAGGAGGCGTTATGCGTAGAAATGTACCTTAGCAAAGCAAAACCTTGAAACATAGACCTTATAGAGAGTATCAGAGTTCAGAGCAACACTAAAGCACAACACACCTATAATATTCCCAGTTCAATCTCACCAATCACTCTGTAGTCTTGCAAAACATCTGAGCTACAACCTACTTCAAGCTAGGGCGAGAAGCCTAAAATCCTTACTGGATTACTGGATATTCCATCAAGCAAGAGGCATAGGAACTGAATGGGAATCTTTCCCTGATAATACTATTCATTTGTTCCAAAGGATTAACTTCATTTCCGTAGCTCCCCAGTTCAACCGCTGAATCAAGGACATTTATCTAGCATTCTATATTACTAAACAAAAGCAAGCTGAAAAGCAGTGAACACCTTAAATTTTGCTCACCTGAATTGCTGCTTTAGCAAAGAAAATTATAGAAACAGGTCAGCATACCTCCTACAAAATTACCATAGATAAACTTGAATTCATGGTCCTGCTGTGAGCTACACATGTGCTACAGACAGACTTTTATAAAGGCAAGGTAGAAGGTCGTGGCTCTGTCTCAGACAAGCGTCCTATCACCTAAAGCAGTTCTCTTGACTTTGGCCCTTTGCTACAGTGTTAAAATATATTGACAACAGGATAATGCAAAAAAACTTACACTCCTACTGCGTGTTAAAGATGCTCTCTTCTCTGAGCTTAATTTGTGCATGCTTCACATATGGTAGACCTTTCTTCATAATGACAAACTGGAAAAGCAAATTTTTCTATACTGAGTAAAGTAGCTTGGACAAAAAAGAGGTCCCATTTTGTACTACTACGTGTGCACATACATACACACATAGGCCTAGTGGACATAGCCATACACACTCATGGCTAAGCTTCCCAGGAAAACTAGATGAGTAGTTCAGGGGAGAGACATACAATCTTTAGGAATGAAGAAATTATCTGCAAAATCATCTCTTGATGCTCTTACACCTTGAATACTCCTTGGGGAGAACAAGTCAGGAATTAAAATTCCATATGCTAGTTTCAGTAAACGTACAGCTAAATCAACAGTTACTTTTGCTCTATATCCCATCTCTCTGTGTCACTCTGTCTTGACAGAGCCTTTGGGAAATGAAGAATCACCTTTTAAAGAGAGCTCAAGGCCGGACTTTTAAGCATAGGGACTAGACCATGCTAAACCTACCACAGCTATGAAATGAGATTTATGTAAACTTTTCTTCCTAACCCAGTATTCTTATGTTACTTCTACCACTATAAGTTAGTATGCATGTTTTATATTTGTATAAAATACACTATGTAATTATATACACATAAGTTTAGAGCAATGATTCCTACAAAAAATACACTCATGCCAAGCACACAGATACATGTCCTTCCTTTAGCATGGGCACAATCACATAAATATACAAATATAAAATTACAAGCGGTATTAGTTGTATTAACATAGTTGTACTGCCATCCCTGCAATTTTTACCTGTAACCACATCAGAATTTGAGTTTGATCATTAATAGTCAAACAATCAAAAAACCTAGACTAAACTACTAAGAAACCCCAAACCTGAACAAATTGTGCTAAAAGTGCTGAAAGGAAGCATAATCAATGGAGTAACTAATGCTTTAATTTAGCACCTTCTATAGCATTGTGAAAGAATGTCTATGAAGTATGACAACACAGACTAAGCCAGCATTTACAGTAATATTGTTTCTGCTGAAAAATGGAATTTAAGTTTCAAACAGACTACAGGAATACAAGCAAGAATTATAGAAACATACTGTTGAAAGGAAAAACAAAAAAATCAAACCAAAATACCATCAGGCAAACATGAAACCCGTAGAAGACAAAACTTAAGTTACAGTTACATTTACAGCAAAAGGTAAAGCAAAACTAGGGAGTGATCAGCATTCAACTTTCAAATTACATTTGAAACATAATAGAAAGGGTCTTCAGGATATCCCAGCTGGATACACGAAAGCCTCAAACTCACAGCAGGGGAAAGATCTAAGTATCTAGGTATTTAGACGATAGCTGAAGAGATTCAGAACCTTAGCAACTAGGTCTGCAACACCACACATTGCATTCTTGGTGCAGCCACACAGCCCTGCATACAGTAACAGGCCATAAACTTCCCAGTGCATTCCCTCAGGACTGACAGGTCTGTTCTATCTGCATCTCCCTTAACCTGCCTGTAGCTTTACTTGTTTTTAACCATGACAGCAATTTCTCTAATTGACAGGGTTACCTATGTGTAATGTTTTAGTTATGGTTTGTGTAGTACCAGCACAGTGTAGAGAGAAAGGCCTGGTGTGAAGTGGAGACAGAGGCTGTGGTGTGGAGAAGTACAGCCTGGGATGAGAAGTGGGGCACACGCTTGGTACTGGAGACCCCACAGCTAGAAACAACTCACCAGTGATCAGTTTAAAAATAAATACAGACCTGTAGCTGGAAAAAACCCTACTTTTAGGGGTAACAAAGTGAAGAAAAAAATAGCACTCAACATATGCAAAAGGTACAACATATAATAAATTTGGATTTAACCCAGAGCTGTGGACCAGTGAAGGAAGATGAAGGTTTAAAAATAAGTTAGCAAACATACGAAAACAATCCCAAGTGGATCCTAGAGGGAGGAAGGGAAGGAAAACAAAGCAACACAACAACATGAGCATCCTACTCCTTCTGTCAAAGAACTCCACCACTCCACCACCAGTACGAATGCACCAACATTAGGACCCAGAGGAGCTGTGGAAGGGGAAGCATATCACCCAGAAAAGGGGCAGAGACAGAAAAGTTCATGTATAAAGGTTTTAATTGCCCTTTTTTTTTTTTTTTTTTTAACAGTTAGATCTGCACTGACAACAATTTGACTCTCAATATTTCAATTATGTTAAACATTTCTTGCTTTTACTTATAAGGTGGTGCTTCCTCTGTGCCCATAAATAAGATTTTGAGCATTAGATAGAAATTGCAACATTAGATAGGAACAGCTGAAGTTTTAGGAACCAACAAAGTAAAAAAATAAACCAAACCCCCTTTGCAACTGTTGTGACACTTTCACTATTAAGCCAGAGTTGGTCATAGTATTTTCTTTTCAGAGTGTGCAATTGAAAGTGACTGTGATACCATCCCTCTCCTCATGTTTTCCAACCATCCCTAAACAAATGTTGACAAAACCTTTTCTAAATTCCTTTCAATTTGCTAGGAGATTGGAGAAATTTTCTTAGAAAGGAAGATGAATATGTACAGCTTTGTCAAACAGCGAGATGGGAAAATATCAACGCATATAAACAACAATAAAGAAACAGGCTGGCCCAAAGGTACAACTAGAAGGGAGAAATGAGGAAGGATAGCAAGCAAAGCTTATTGACAAATGAAAAGCATTTGGCACTCTCTCAGGGAAACTGCTGTGATCTCTGTTCCTCAAGAGTTTTGAAACTAGTCTCAATAAAATGTGAGAGAACCGTCTTGCATTGGCAAGGAAACAAATTATATGGTCTATCCTCTTCTGTCCTTGATTTCTATTTCTCTGAAGCATTGCATCAAGACATGGAACTAATACCATGTGTGTTCACTTGAGGCTGGAAATTTTCTGCTTTGCTGCTGCACTACTTATAGCTTTCAACATAAATTCTAACTTCCCTGTACTCACGGGCAGGAGAACTGGGACCTGCTCCACATTAGCATTAGAAAATGCTGAAATATTCTGTCTCCTACTGAAAGGAAAGTGCTGTACTCTCATCACTTGACTGGTCACAGCTTAACAAGCCAGGAGCTGTAAATTTATAACTCAAGAAGTTTAGGCTTCAAAACATTTGTTATATTTTACCTGTGTCAAATCCAAGCTTGTTGCTAGAGAATCAAAGTGCCAGAAGAACTCTTGTGCTCAGTAAAGACAACAGCAGATGTTTTAATGACCGAAAGTCCTAGGGAAGATTTTGCTGTTTAGTTTCTACAAGTGGTGTGTGCAAATAAACTTCTATTTTTAAGTAGTAAAAAGCCTCACCAATATGATCAAGTGGTTTGTGACACATAAGCATGTCCAGCACCTTTTGCCAGGGATGAGATAAGAAGCAATATCTTGGTTTAGAGTGCAAGCTTTATTCCTGTCTACCCAGCACAACATGGGAATTGGCACAGTGCAATGGGCATACTCATACCAGCACAAACCTAGAGTTACGTAACAGTTAACTGTCAAACACAGTAGTACAACCTCCACAGCTAGCAGCTCATGTTACTTCTGCCAGTCCTGTATACATTTAGGACAAGCCCATACCAAGGCTTTACAGCCACATGTCCATTACTACTGTCAATTGTGCTACTAGATTTAGTATACTGCTAGCAAACCTACTCAAATTACTCATCATCCCTTTGATGCACTGGCATGTTTTAGCATCCTTTCTTGTGTTTATTCTCAACCTTGCTGCCTGAGCTTGCATGATAACAGATTTTCAGGAAAGTGTAATAATCAATGCCAGCTGAAATTAACCCTATTGTTTACAAGAGGACTATAACAGGTCCTCAGACAAGAAACTGTAATTTAAGATTTCTCTGTAGAAATCTTATCTCAGGAACCATACATTGGCATGGAAGGTATTTCATTAAAGTAACCAAAAATGAAGGTCCAAATTAAAATTCAATCATGAGCTACATTCTTTGCTTACATGATCATTAACTAAGTTATCATCTGCTATTTCACACAGCTAATTCTGAACTCCCAGCTAAATGTCCTCTTTGGTGGAGGAGGATAAAGGAACAGTGGCATGGCAAAGAATTTCAGAATTGGAAACAATTCAAAACTGTTGAGAGCCTCTCAACTGTAGTTTTTTTCCTTTAATAGTTACAGAATCAGATTTTGTTTGAGAACTAAAATAGATATTTCTTGATGAAATTTGAGGTTAGTGGCTGAGATACATTAGGTGCCAAATTTAATAACCCAAAGCAATTAAAGAATTTTCCTAATTTGTGTTTAATAAAATCCCAATTCTTTCTAGTGAGCCTAATTTAAATCTTCACTTGATGTGCTTAAAAAAATAAATCAAGAAATTGTAAAAAATTTTTTTTTATCAACCCAAAAGGTTATCACTAATGAATCTATTGAAAAAGCAGTTTAACACCATTTACTGCCACCATGACAAATATGACAGATTTACAAATTAACACATTGGGTACTTAATGTTAACATCCATGTTCTGTCAGGTCCTCCTGTGACTAATCGAAATGTAGCTTTGATTGCTGTGACTAATAAATAATCCTGGTTAATAAAATTGCTTTATCTTGTAATTATGGCAGTGTGAATAGTATATTAGCTATAGCTCTTTCAGAGGCTCATCTATCAATCAGTGATGAGCAACACTTCTAGGGGTTCACAGGTGGAAGAAAAAAGACTCAGTGCCCGCTCAATGGACTAAAATGGTCCATTGCCTCCTCTCTCTCAGAAAGATGTGTTGAGCCTAGTCCCAAACTCAAACTTGCAAAGATGATCAGCAAAGCTCAGGAACACTCACTTCAATAATAGAATGAATTACTATGTGCGGAGAACGGAGGAAGCAAGCAGTTGATTCAATGTGAATGACAGAGCAAGCTTCAACTTTATTGAAAGAAATCACCCCTTATATAAGCACTCTACAATAACCATGCATACTACTCACAAATCTATTGGATACATGTAAAAGGCTACATTATAATATCCCAGGCCCCTGTGACATCTCAGGTATGTCACAACATCTTCCCTCTTCTGGCCTGCCTTTTTTCCCAAGGTTGTTTTTACCACCACACTCACGGCCATTGTGTACCTCAGTTTCTCTCTTTGTTAACATAACAGTCCTTTGTTAGCATAACTGTACCCTGGGTTTTTTCCTTTGTTTACCTCAGATGGCTGCAATCAGCTCCTGCACAGACCCATGGCCTTGCTCTCTGCAAGCCATTTTCCAACAACTATGGTAATAAATCAGGTTCAAATTTTGAAGTGTATTCAGACCTGGCTTCCAGTTGTTCGTGGTGGGAGCTACCATACTTCATTTGTAGGGATGAACACTGCAATCTTCCAAAACACTTGGAAAGAAAGAAAGAGAAGAGTTACTGGGATACATAACTAATATTCCAGTTTGAGACTTTTAGCATTGGGAATGCAACTGCAAGGCCATGTATTATCCTGATTGCAGAGATAGTGCACCCCGTGGTGTAACTGATCCAGACACAGGCTTGACACCTGAACAGCAGGCAATTTACTCATAAGTGCATACTTTCACATATGAAAGGGTCAGTCTTGGACCTGGTCTATTAGCCAAATAAATTAAGAACTACAGCATTCAGGCTTTGGAAGACTTATTTGAACGAAGGATGAATGGTATCAACAATCACTTCCTCCAGTTGCTATCCAAAATAAACGTATTAGTGACATTGTGCTGGAATTTCTTAGTTTAAACCAATACTGGAAAAAATTCACTTCTTAATAAGTTAATTTTGGGGTGGGGAGAGACTTTTACATGCAACTGTTCTGAAACCCCAAATTTATTTGCTTTGTTTACCACCAGTTCTAATACTCTTGAAATTCAGTGAAACTTTTATGTTCATAGAATGGTAGTTACAGTCAAATGAACTGGCTCTTTTCAGTGTGGGCTATTACAACTAAACAGCAGACTTTCTCTTTTTTTTACTGTGGCAAGCATGTTTCTTAAATCACACTTCTTAACAGTGCAATGCAATAGCCAGTAGACTTCAGGCACTGTTTACTTTAAGAGTTGGAAAAGAGGAAAGAAGGTTTCTCTCCCCTCTTTCCTGGCCCTACATAGATGACTGGGTGTTGATCACGCCAGTGTCAGCATTTTACTGAATTGTGTTTTAAAACTGCTGCTGTTCCAGTGCTAGTATTAAGTATTCCTCCACAGGATTGAACAGAGTTTCTAATAATAAAGATGATTAAAAGGGAGTCTACTTCCGCAGAAAGCACTGACTGCAGGAACTGTCAACCTTTTAAGTTCTAAAAATCAGGATAGAATTACTATGCAAACCAATACACAGCACAAGCTCCTAAGCGTGAGGGCAATACAGAAAGCAAAACTACTTCATTACCTGCTTGTCAAAGCTAGAAGCCAAGACAAAGAGACTGGAGATTTGAAGACACAGGCACAGGGACACTGACCTCAGCAGGAGCCTGAATGGCAGGAAAACATCAAGACTGCAGGGAACTAAGGCAGGACATGCAAACTGCTTCACTTTTATTAACATCCAAGGAGGAAAAGCAGAATGAAAGCAGCTAAAAAATTGCAGTGCACTCCAGCAGTGTAGTGAAGGTCAAACTCAGCAGGAGACAATGCATTCTAATGAATATTTCCCTCAATTCCTGGAAGATTAGATTCAGCACATCTTTAAATCCCACCCAATATACTAAACTGCTCCAAAAAAAAGAATCAGACATGCAAACTGTAGAAATATCTTATTTTGCCCTGGCAGAGCTTCTCTGGTGCAAGTCTCCAAAAAAGTCTTAGGACAGGTATCAATAATCAGAAAAAATAGTTATCCTACAGAACAGGAACTACTACTACAAGGGAACAGAGTTAACTGTCAATACTATGCCCATAAGAAACAAAGAATTCTTCAAATTTGTGTTGACATGCAAGTAGAAAGTGTTCTGCTAATGATTAGATCTGCTCATTTAAAAGCTAACATAGCTAGGGGGGTGGAATAGATCCCTGTGTCAGTGGGTTAGAAGGCCCACTGAATCTAAAAAGGCCTAAGGATAACATGCAGTTATTCAGTACACATACGTAGGTTTAGACCAGTACAAAATTCTACTGTATAGACCAATTCATTGGAAAAGACAAAAGAGGGGACGTCAAGCTCAACTGCAATCATGTCTACCTTATAACTAACATTTTTCCTTGACACACACTACACACCATTAATGGAAAGTTAATGAACCTATAATGATATACAACTATCTGACGCTCTTCTGAAGATACAAAAAAATAAAACCAAACAACCCACAACAGGTCAAAGGAGGATATGTTAAATGGAATTAAAACCAAAACAACCTTACAAACACACCTTTGTGCAATAAAAGGCTCTAAAGTAGCAAATGCTTCACTATCAGAGTCATATGTACAGCCACAGCTGGTCAACTGCTTACATCACTTTTCTAAGGCATGAAAATTAATCCCAATGTACTAATTTTTTTTACCGCTGCTTTTTTTCCTTGCTCCTCCATTTGACGTGGGGCAGGGTGATGTGGTGAGGAGTGGGGTGGAGGGCGAGAAATGGCATAGATGAGATTGAAACAGTAGTAGCTGAGCTTCACTTTCAACAAGACAGAGCACCCCAGAAAGTCGTTTCTTCCTGTTCCAGCTATGCTTCTCGCAATTTGCATCCTAATGTAAACCCTAACAGTGATCTCAGTGTTAAAGAATGGCAGCTTCCCAAATGCACGACACATATGACCATTATGCTATGTTTACAGTAGCCTACAGTCACAGGCTTTGCACTGGGACATGTATCCACCAGAGTATTGCACATAACACCTCATACTGCAAACTTACTGCCGCTGGACCTAACACATTGCTGAATGAGGAGGTAAACGATAGAGGCTCAGTTCACTAGTACATTGTCCCATTTTCAAATGTTTGCAAGTAATATGTACAGACAGAACCTTTTTCAGTCCTTTCTCCTATATAGACCTAGTTGTCAGCTTAGGGCACTACAAAAGATAGAAGACTGAAACTCATGTTTGTGAAGTTACATTACTAAGCCAATTAACATTCAAACAGAGTTTTTTTATGATGCTAGAACAGGCAGTAATCTTGTGCAAGAAAATCTCCTGTTTTTTCAGCTGCTAATTTTTCTCCATTTAAAGTACTCAGGCATATTTTACCTTCAGGTATCACAGTTACAACACAGCATTACTAAGGAAGAAAGTTTAAAGAACTTGAGAAACAAGCATTTCTATTTCTTATATGAAACAGGAAAATTTTCCAGATTATATTCCAATAAATAGAAGGCAGAAGGAGGAGCCCTAAGAGACGAGGGAGCTGGAAACATGTCCCTGCTCGGGGAGGCAGGAAAATCCTCTCCCCACCTCCCTCACCCTCCATGGTGCCCCTTCACAATAGATTCAGGGCCCTGGAACTTTTGAACAAAGGAAAAAAGGAGGAAGAAAATGAGACAAATGAAGAAGACCAAGGTCCACCAAGGCCAGGTCACTTCAGACCAGGTATTAAAACCAGCTCTGAAAAGAAGCCCAGAAGAGTCATTGTAGTGGGTGACTCCACTCTAAGGGGTGTCGAAGGCCCCATATGCAGACCAGACCCGCTTCATAGGGAAGTCTGCTGCCTCCCTGGGGCCCGCATCAAGGACCTCACAGCAACACTCCCTACCCTCGTGAGACCAAAGGATTACTACCCTCTCCTGGTTTTTCAGAGAGGTAGTGATGACATCACCAGGAGAAGGCCTAAAGCAATGAAGAGAGATTTTAGGTCCTTGGGAAAACTGCTTAAGGGGTCAGGGGCACAAATTGTGTTCTCCTCCATCCCTTTGGTTGGGGGGATGGATGAGGAAGATCACAGGAGAATTCAGCAGATGAATGGGTGGCTCCAAGACTGGTGTTACCATCAGGGCTTTGGATTCTTCAGTCATGGGTTGGCATACAGGGCACCTGATCTTTTGACATTAGATGGGATGCACCTGTCCCGGAGAGGGAAGGGGATTTTGGGGCAGGAGTTAGCTGGGCTCATAGACAGAGCTTTAAACTAGATTTGAAGGGGGAAAGGGGTAAAACATCGGCCCATCTGAAGTGCATGTATACCAATGCACACAGCATGGGTAACAAACAGGAGGAGCTTGTAGCTGTGATGAAACAGGAAAATTACGATGTTGTTGCTATTACAGAAACATGGTGGGATGTCTCCCATGACTGGAGTGTGCCAATTGATGGGTACAAGCTCTTTAGGAGGGACAGACAGAGAAGGAGAGGTGGTGGGGTGGCTCTGTATGTTAAGGACTGTTATGATTGCTTCGAGCACAGGTGTAGTGAAGACAGGGTTGAGTGTCTTTGCATTAGAATCAGGGGGAAGGGCAACAGGGCAGATGTTGTAGTAGAAGTCTACTATAGGCCACCCAACCAGGAAGAGACATGGACGAGATATTTTATACACACTTAGGTGAAATCTCACGATTGCTTGCCCTTGTTTTTGTGGGCGACTTTAACTTCCCAGACATCTGCTGGAAATACAACACGGCAGAATGAGACCAGTCATGGAGATTCCTAGAATGTGTGGGAGACAACTTCCTGACGCAACTGGTGAGTAAACTGACCAGAGAAGGTGCCCCGCTGGATCTCCTCTTTGTGAACAGAGAAGGGCTGGTGGACGACATGGAGGTTGGAGGCTGACTAGGGCACAGCGATCATGAAATAATAGAGTTCTCTATTCTTAGAGAGGTCAGGAGAGAGCTAAGCAGGACTGACATCCTGGACTTCAGAAGGGCTGACTTTGTCTTGTTTAGGCACCTGATTGAAAGGATCCCCTGGGAGACTCTCCTGAAGGGTACAGGGGCCCAGGAAGGCTGGGCGCTCTTTAAGAAGGAAGTGTTAATGGCTCAGGAGCAGGCGGTCCCCAGGTGCTCTAAGAGAAGCCGACGCCAGAGAAGACCACCCTGGCTGAACAGGGAGCTTTGGCTGCAACTCAGGGAGAAAAGGAGAGTTTACAGCCTTTGGAAGAAGGGTCTAGCCACACACAGTGATTACAGAGAGGCTGTGAGGCTATGCAGGGTGGAAATCAGAAGGGCTAAAGCCCCACTGGAAATTAATTCGGCCTCTGCAATCAAGGATAACAAGAAAAGTTTCTGTAAGTATGTCAGCAGCAAAAGAAAGTCCAGGGAGAGTCTCCATCCCCTGCTAGACGCAGGAGGAAATTTGGCAACAAGTGGTGAGGAGAAAGCTGAGGTGCCTAATGCCCTTCTTTGCCTCAGTCTTTAATAGCAAGGTTAGTTGTACTGATGAAATCCAGCCTCCACAGCCAGAATACAGAGACTGGGAGAACGACCCCCCTGCAATCCAGGAGACAGTCAGTGACCTACTGCATCACATAGACATACACAAGTCTATGGGACCAGATGGGATACACCCGAGGGTGCTGAAGGAGCTGGCTGGGGTGCTCACCAGACCACTTTCCATCATTTACCAGCAGTCCTGGCTGAGCGGGGAGGTCCCGACTGATTGGAAATTGGCCAGTGTGATGCCCACCTATAAGAAGGGTCGGAAGGATGATCCAGGAAATTACAGGCCTGTCAGCTTGACTTCGGTGCCCAGGAAGCTGATGGAGCAGCTCATCCTAAACACCATCATACAACACATGAGGGACAGCCAGATGCTCAGGCCCAGTCAGCATGGGTTTATGAAAGGCAGGTCCTGCTTGACAAACCGGAGCTCCTTCTATGACAGAGTGACCTGCTTATTGGATGAGGGAAAGGCTGTGGATGTTGTTTACCTTGACTTTATCAAGGCTTTTGATACCATTTCCCACAACGTTCTCCTGGCAAAAATGACTGCTCGAGGTTTGGACAGTCGCACACTTCGCTGGGTAAAAAACTGGCTGGACCACCAGGCCCAGAGAGTTGTGGTGAACAGAGTTAAATCCAGCTGGTGGCCGGTCACAAGTGGTGTCCCCCAGGGCTTGGTGTTGGGGCCACTCCTGTTTAACATCTTTATTGATGATCTGGACGAGGGGATCAAGTGCACCCTCAGTCAGTTTGCAGATGACACCCAGTTGGGTGGGAGTGTTGATCTGCTCGAGGGTGGGGAGGCTCTGCAGAGAGACCTGGACAGGCTGGAGCCATGGGCTGAGCCCAACTGGAGGAGTTTCAATAAGGGCAAATGCCGGGGGCTGCCCTTGGGCCACAACAACCCCCAGCAGCGCTACAGGCTTGGGGAGGAGTGGCTGGAGAGCTGCCAGTCAGAGAGGGACCTGGGGGGGTTGATTGACAGCCGGCTGAATATAAGCCAGCATTGTGCTCAGGTGGCCAAGAAGGCCAATGGCATCCTGGCTTGTGTCAGCAATGGTGTGGCCAGCAGGGACAGGGAAGGGATCTTACCCCTGTACTTGACACTGGTGAGGCCGCACCTTGAATACTGTGTTCAGTTTTGGGCCCCTCACTACAAAAAGGACATAGAGTTACTCGAACATGTCCACAGAAGGGCTACAAAGCTGGTGCAGGGTCTGGAACACATGTCCTATGAGGAGTGGCTGCGGGAACTGGGGGTGTTTAGTCTGGAGAAGAGGAGGCTGAGGGGAGACCTCATCACCCTCTACAGCTACCTGAAAGGAAGCTGCAGAGAGCTGGCTTTGTGCCTCTTTAGCCTAGTAGAAAGCTATAGGACAAGAGGGAATGGCCTCAAGTTGCGCCAGGGAAAGTTCAGACTAGATATTAGGAAGCATTTATTTCCAGAACGGGTTGTTGGGCGTTGGAATGGGCTGCTCAGGGAGGTGGTGGAGTCCCCATCCCTGGAGGTGTTCAAGAGTTGGGTCGATTTGGAGCTTAAGGATATGCTGTAGCTGGGAACTGTGCTAGGAGAACGGTTGGGCTAGATGATCTCCAGGGTCCTTTCCAACCTAGATGATTCTGTGATTCTGTGAAAATTGATGCCTTCCAAGGATATGTCTGCAGAAGAGGACATAAGAATGATTAATGGATGAGAACACACTGTCAGCACAACAGCTGATAATGTCTTTTCACTAGAAAAACCCCCACAAATATAAGTTGTATACCCTACACACAGTATTCCCAGCTGTTAATCTAGCTACAAAATATGCTTCAGGTCTCCAAGTCACAGATTGTGAAGATGAACAGACAGAAGGGAGGGAAATGTGAGGTAAGTGTATAGAGGACCACACTATATAATTTGTTTTATTTTTCTTTGACCATATCTAAACAACTTGAACCTAGAGTGGCTTGCATAGAAGAAAATTCACGCAAAAATTCATAGGCAGACAGCAATCTACTATTACCCATATGCTAAGCATATTCTGCCATTTCAGCAAATGAGATATATTTGGTTATTTTAATCTTCTCTTAAGTTAACATTTTCAGCCTTTACCACAATCTTTCTTCAGGGTGGGACCATATTCAGAACAACTACAAATCAAATAGTTCTTTTCATATTGAACTGTTTTAATTTATTTGATTTTTTTTTTTTCTTCACTACAGCACAGGTCTTCAGCTGTTAGTTCTTGGTTTAAAAATAGGCAGCCATGTCAGATAATTAGCAGAAGGTCTACCCGAGGGCTTTTCTGGGTAATTTGCAGCTTGACTGACCTATAAAAAAATTATAGGGAAATAAGTCTGTGGTACCTAAAAGTAATGGGTGTTTGTTCAGTTCACCACTACTTAATTACTTTTCCTTTAGTTCAAAGTAAAAAGGAAATAATTTATTCTTCAAAACATTTCATGAGCTAATTTAAAATAATAGACTTCAAAAGAAAATATGAGAAAGGAAAAATGTGAAATTCTTAGTAGGTTAAAATGCAATAGCAGCAAAAAACCCCACCCCTTTTCTGTTTTATAGACACAGAATAGTGTCCCCTTTAAGTAGGGTACAGGAGTATACTGAGTATACACATCACAGTTCAGGAAGCATACTACAAGAAAATAAATGGCATTTACAGCTTAAAAGATTGATAGGTTTGTATATAACATGGAGCTGTTTGGGACAGCCATCCTTACTGTATTCCGTTATATAGTTACCAACAGTCATAAAATGCAGCCTGAAACTGATTCAGGAAATCACATACTTCACAAACATGTATTTATAGAAGAGTTTCTTAGTGTAACAGGGAGCATAAGCACAAATCCAGTGATACTAGTAGTCAAATGTTTCTGCATACAGCTATCGGTATCCCCATTTTATTCTTCATGGTTCTGAAATGATCAAGTGTATGAAATTTATTGTTCACGTAATTTATTTTAAATGTGCAAATTTCACACACATCTGTAAGTCACTTCTGAAACCAGTGCTCAAGTCTCTTTCATATAGTTTCGATCTGTTCAGAACTAGAAGAAAGCAAAAGCTGTTTCCATGCATGCTCATGCTCCCACTCAAACCCACATCTACCTTTCCTACTCTCATGGGAAACCTCACGAGAAAAGCAAGACAAAGACCTACAATTATTTTAAATCTAGAATAATCTTTTCCCATTTCTACCACGTAAGCAGCAAATAAAAAAAAATATATATACTGACATCCGTCCTATGTGTATTACAAATTAATATTTTTGTCTTCTGGTTTCTGAACCTTAAGAGACCATATGGGCGGAGAGGCCTTATAGCGAGCCATTGAGCACTACCCAGTTTGTCGGGCTCTTTTCCTCTTTTATTGTTGGTTAGGAGATACTGTTTTCAGACCACAGAATAAAACTGCAGCTGCACTGGAACAGGCGCATGCATATATACACACACACACATACATGAGCACATCAGTCCAGTGAGGAGTGCTCAAAATGTAAATCTCAAAATGTGAATTTGCACAATATGAAACTGGAAGACAGGATTCTTTAGCCCATGTAGTGATAAATGTATTGCAAAGAAATATTTCATATAAAGGCCTTTGAGATAATTTCAGAGTACTGTAAATGCTTCACCTAACCCTGTAATGAACGTGCTACATAGCAACTCTGAGTGGCTCTGACTGACCAGAGCAAGAGGTAGAGTAATACAACCAAAAGCTAGTATTAGGTAAATCCAGAAGAAATAGATGCCCACCAGGGGTACGGATCTAGTCTTTAATTTGCAAGTTATACTAACTTTGCAATCAGTCTAGTTTTGAAACATAATTTATGTGCCCAAAAGCAAAGCATTCGTGGTGCATACAAGGGAAACAAAAATACTAGTTGTCATTCAAGCTGAATGATTGAGCAGAGATACCATCTGGACAGAGAGATGCCTCTGTCCACATTCAATTTTCTAGCAAATTCATTTTGACCATTTGGTCAACATACTTCTCTTGTTTTCTGCAATTTGAATGACCTAGTTTACCCCAGGAACATTTTCTCAAAGTGAATTTCCAAGTGAAACTGATCTGTGCAGAGAATATTTGTGTGGTTTTCCAGTAGAGGCAGAAAAAAACACCATATAACCACTTCTGGGTTCCCCATAAAAGTGCTGAATTCAGACTTTGCCATCAGAAAGATATTTACCAAATATATTTGAAGAGAAGGTGAAGGAACTAAATAGCTCATTGATATTCCTCAGGCAAAAAGAGGATTAATTCGTTTAATAAAGTTGCTGAGCTACCTACTTACACCTGATGCGTAAGTGCTTCCCTCTTCACCAACTACTGTTCAGCCAAAAAGTGCCTGTTTCTACCCCTTACTTTACTTTTATTAGCTTCTGGTGGTGATTTATTTTGAAGTTGATTTTACTAACCCTTAAAGATGGAAGTCAGCTAAGATAAACATCTCTCAGATTTCATAGTATAATGAAATTGAATGGAAAACAATTTTACTAAGAATGATGTCCTCTTATTTACATCTGTTAAACCTGCACCTCTTCTGTAGAAGTTTTTTGCCCTATCAATGCAAATTCTGCAGTTATGGAGAATTAACAGGCTGGGGAAGGGCATTTAGAAAGAGAACAATAGCCAACTTCAGACCATGGATAAGATCTTTACAGCTGTTATTTAGTTTTGGTTTTCTGTTTAAAGAAACTTATGCAAAGACTGTGCTCCCTCTCCCTCTTGATCCTACCCAGTTTTTCAAGACTTACTTGAATAGCGTCATAGGAATCAAAGTTAATTCGGGTCTTGCAAGTTTTACTGAGACTGACAGTCAGGTAGAGAAAGAAAGCATGTAAGTGTTCAGACTGGAGAAACCTTCCCCACCACAGACTTTAATGAAATACCTGGAAAGAAACCTTTAACTTTGGAAGAAGTATTATGAAAAGCATCAGAACCAGTAGGTGTCAATCCCTACAATGCATCTTTAAGAAAAATGGGCTTCAGGTATTTCTGCAAGCACAAGAACAGTTTTTCCTCCCTTACAGTTCCTCCCAACCACACATCAAAAGGAGCTGTAGTGCTTGCACATCTCAGCTATTTGCATTGAAATGGCATCTACAAGATGCTGTATTGATGATTTCACAAACAGAAATCTTGAACACAGAAACAGTATGCAAGCACAGCAGTGTCACAAGCACCCTGCAGATATTCCTAAACCTTCTGCTCAAAACAACCGTAATTAGTAGATATTTGTGAAAACAAGAGTACAAAACATGCAAAGGTTGAAGACAGTAACCCCCTCTACACTGGTGAAGACCAAAGGCATCAGCACATGTGGAAAATAAAACTGTTCCGATATCAGGTAGAGGGACCAATATAAAAAAACAAAACAAAACAAAACAAAACCAACAAACAAAAAACAATACCCACAGAAAGCCCCAAACAACAACAAAACCAAAACAAAACAGCAAAAAACCCGCAGCAAACTGGGTCGGATCTATATGCTTATTTCAGGTTTCATCTCAATACAAGCCTGAGGAACAGCAGCAGACTATGATGGTAGATCATATCAGCTTTGGAACATGTACTGCAACCTACCTCCTGCCTCATACACCAAGAAAAACAAGGCTGTCAGTTACGTGGTTAATGCTGGGAAGCTCAGTCTGACCCTAGTCCTGATGTCCTACCACTCCATAAGCCATCAAGGCGATCACAACCTTTGGGAAGTTAAACTCCTACTATGCAATACTTGACACACCGAAAACTTGACAAGTTCCTGCTCATGGAAGCAAATTGATCTTCCTCTCCTATTCAGAAAACATGTTAGTGTGATCAGAAAGGCAGTATGTAAAGCGGTTACAGGTAGCATTAGTTCCTGAAACGCTTTGAGGCATTTTTAAATATTATCAAGTTCCTGGATGTAAAACTATGGGTACATTTAGTCTGGTATTTGAGCAATCAAGAATTCCATTCATTACTGCTCTGATTCAATGACCTTACACACATAATCAATGGCTAAACTGATAAATGGGAAGACTTCTTAAAAATCTATTTCTTGAGTGCTGGAACTAAATGTTTTATTCTCGACAGCTGTAATTTATAATTTTGTGACAAGAACATTTGTTCCAGCTGTTCAGACCTATTTCACACAGGAGAGAGAGAGCAGGCTGTATTTCCAAAGCCAGACACTACATTTGGATTGGGAAGTGCTTGATTTATTTAGCATATCAGGTTATTAGCTAACTCAAAACAATCAGAAGACATTCTTAATGTTCATAATTAGAATACTCATCATGGGAGCTACAAGGCTGGAGTTCTTTAAAGCTTCAGGAATAATAAAGTGCTGGAAAAAAGTAAAACAAACTAGTAGCTTTTAATGTCAGGGCATAATTTTTTCATGTGGATAAGTAATTTCCTCCATTTAATTGGGATGATTCATGCCATGTATGCTCTAAGCCAGTGTTTTAACATTCAGTTCACATGTTACTGAATCTGATCTTTCTAGGTCTAATAATCAACATTTCCAGGCTTTCTTATTTTCATTTCCACTTACAGCTAGCAAAACCTGGTTAAATCTTTTCCTTCGAAACCTTGGTCCAAGAAACTGACAACTTTTTCTGAAGCACGGGAGGAAGAAGAGTAATTTCTTATTTTCACTGAAAGACAGTTTTTGAGAACACAAGAAAAAATGGTTGGTCTTACTTTATACAGAATTTCCTGCAATTCTTTTAATTTTCCTAACAGGAAAAGATACTTTGAACCAAAGTACCAAAAATTTACCTTGTAATATCAACTACCTGATCCATTTAATTTTATACATAAATATATTAATATTTCACTAAAATAATCTAGTTAATGATTAACTAAAATGTTCTTTCAAATATTTCAAGGTGTATGGGTACTGCACTTGCTCACCATTGTTCCTATAACTCCCAAATATTCTTCTACATTATCTAGGGAAACTAACATTAATCTTCTCAATGAGAAAAAAAAAAAAAAGAAAAGAATAATTTACACTAATTTCTTTTAATACCTATATCTCCATCTTTGTTTCCTGTCTGCAAATTCATCTATGTAATGAAATTGGTATGTGCCAAAATTAAACTCACTTTTGTCCACAGCCTTTGGAAATTACTGTCACAAGATTATGTTTCATATTTAAGAAATATACTGTGCAGTGATATTGAATAAGCATTTTCAAGGTTATTAAATATTTTTTAAGTTCTATGATGTGGGAAAGAAAAGAAAAAAAATCACACTTCATTGGAAAGAAGCCCATTTTTAATCAACAGGAACTCAGAAAAAGCATGCAACTATTCCTGGTAGATAATTTATTATATTTTTAACATATCTTCATCTGAAATAGATGGCATAGGAACAGGAGAATTGGAGTAAGTAGACCTCAGCTCTTATCTCTAATGAAGCAAGAGAAGTCATGACCTTTGGTAGGGATCTGCACTCTTCATCTATACTTCTAGGTTCATAGCAGAAAAGTACATCAAAACCATCATTATGATAAAATACCAATTTTCTTTTTAAATAAAGAAGCATTCTTGTGGGCTTTTTAAATATTAATCTTAAAGCTCAAAGTTTAACAATTCTCAGTTTCGGTTCCTGAGAGTTTAGCCAGAACCAATCAACTCTCCTCATGTTAGGACTTAAAGCCTAAACCACTGATAGAATCAACACGTTCTTGAATGACACTGAGTATAGTTATGACTGAACAGGGTCTTTTGATGATAAATCGTACTTTTATTAATGTCGAATCTCAACATAAAGACAGTACCTTCAGTTGAAAATATCTGCAGAATTTCTCCTACACTGGCTGAATTTGTGACACATACAGAGTTCCAGGAAGCACTTACTCTGAAGGAAAAGAGTTTAAAAATAAGTTCAAGGTACAGCAAGATGCCACAGGGTGACTAGATGCCTCTTGCCATAACAATAAAATGAGTTTTTAGAGTCAGCAGTAAGGAACCCCCTTCTCACAACAAAACTGCAGATTTTCTTGCCACTGGTGAGGCTGCACCTCGAATACCATGTTCAGTTTTGGGCCCCTCACTACAAGACACTGAGGTGGAGGCTCAGGGGAGACCTTATTGCTCTCTACAACTACCTGAAAGGAGGCTGTAGCAAAGGGGGTGTCAATCTCTTCTCCCAGGTAACAAGAGATAGGATGAGAGGAAACAGCCAGGAGAGGTTTGACTGGGTATTAGGAAAAATTTATTCATCAGAAGGGTTGTCAAGCATTGGCACAGGCTGCCCAGGGGAGTGGTGGAGTCACCATCCCTGGAAGTATTTAAAAAGGTGTGTAGATGTGGCACTTAGGGACACGGCTTAGTGGTAGACTTGGCAGTGTTAGCTTAACAGCAGGTCTTTTCCAACCTAAATAATTCTACAATTCTCCCTCAAGTCAGGGACTCTCACCTACCTGAAGTAACATAAAATGAGAACTCCTGAATTTCTGAATCCAGTAATCCCAATCTACATGAAACCAGTATGAGGGATGGGGTAGACACACTTGAAACCAGTATGAGGGATGGGGCAGACACACTTAGCCTTAATACCTCAGTTTGTTTTGATAAACAGTATACATTGACAGGAAGGTTGTTCACTCTTCCTGCTTTACAGGACTAACTCTCCTGCTCTGAACAAGCTGCAGGATATTGTAATTGCTACCCAGGCTTCCTTCATTTGCATTCAGTGTCTTCCCTACTATGCATGTGTGGGAGAGGGGTAAACTCACACTGCTTCACTGATCATCTTTGCCTCCCCATGTTTCTGAGATGTTTTACATTCTGTTCTGGGAAGCCAGTTTGCTGCTTATGAATGTGGATGATTTCTCAGATGCCTGGGGACCATCAGAACCAACACTAAATATTTCAAATTGATTTAAGAAATTGATAAAGCTGTAAATGTTTATGTCTGCTCAGTGGTGCAGCACGTGTAGCCATGGTTTGACCTGAATGGCCAAGTGCCCATCTCCTGGTGGTAAATAATTCCAGTTAGTTTCCTATTGATGTGGCAACACATACAACTACTTGGTACTGTGACTACAGTTGTGGAAAATTGCACATGACTATTAGATTTCTCAGGTGCAACTTCATAAGGCTTAAGAAGATCAGTCTTGTGTACTGATTAGAGATCACAAAACTCACCTTACCTGAGCATCTTTAAGTAAAGGGAACACCAGCAAGGTATTGAAGGATATCAAGATGGGAGTCCAATAGTACACCTACGTATCCTAAAAACCAACTTACCCATATCTGCATAAGTAAAACAGTGAGATCCAGGAACTCAGGAATGCAAACTTTTGAGGTTTTTCAGGATAAATAAAACTTATGAATTCCACAAAATATTTTCCACTGCATCACACTACTCCCTTCAGATAAACACACAATTCCTA